>NC_090927.1:425789759-426146500 GCF_040938575.1 Ambystoma mexicanum
GAATTTCTGCAAACGACCAATGTTTCGGAGGAATTGTTGGTAAATAACCCGATGAAAGCCAAAATGAAAATTCTGTTATGGGATGGGTGTAACACATATAATCAATGTATAAACACCAAACATGCAAAAATGTATAAGATAGTGGTTAAAAAATTAAGAACAACTGAATCATACTTACTAAAAGTCCCAGGTGCAAAATACAGTGATCTGTTTTTGAGATTTAGATTCAATGTTTGGAACACCAGGGAGGTCCTGTCTAAATGGAAGTTAATTCCTGCTAAGACGAATTGTTGCCGATTTTGCAGAGATTCAAAAGCATGCGAAACATTATATCATCTCATAGTCATCTGCCTGTGTTTAATGGATAGAAGAATTGTGTTCTTTAGACCACATTTTGACGAATATACACTGCTCACAATTGAAACCTTTTGGTGGTATGTATATAACACCAGATTTACTAAATTAAGAATTGCAGTGGTCAATTTTCTCTTGACCTTGAAACTGACAGATGATAATCATTATGATGGAGCTGAATGATGGTAATTATATTATTAATTTGTAATTGTTATTGTGTTATTTAGAAATGTTTTAGATTATGTTTTGCTGTAGATACTCCAATTAACTTTTAGCATGATTGTCCTTGAGACATTATGAAATCTGTGATTTTAGTGGTTTCTGTTTTTTTTTTTTTATATTTGCGAAATTGTGAAAACTACTATTTCATTAAGGTTGATTTAAATTTCTTCTTTTCGTATGTATATTTTATATTGAAAAGTTGATTTATCAACTGTAACAATAAAACATAAAAAAATAAATGCCAGAGTAATTTACAACCACTCTCAAAATCAGAACAAGTACTTCTGATCCCTGTGATTGGCACATACTGCTGCGGTTCACATGTATATCCAGAGGTGAAAAATGATCTCTGAATGCCTTCATTGCGCCATCACACACACACAAATACACACATACACACACAAGAAACAAAGACACAGGCACCACTTGGGACACTAGGATTATTGGACCATTAGCACCACATGGGTCAGTTGGGCCACTTAATATTTATAAAGCCGGCCAAATGATTGTGTAGTATTTAGTGATTAAACAAAGTTTAACAAGGAACAAAGGCACAAAGTACGCTCAGAATATCTCCTGAGTCCCAAATATACGTGCAGCTTTGTGAATAACAGCAGCACCCATGACCTTGAGATTATAACATCATTACATCATCTATACAATATAGAATGTATGTCCAGTTCATATAACATTGATATACAATACATTGTATATCATATATACACTTATATACAAAAGATATTGTCACTGATTCATGGAATTATTTGCGCTGAAAAACAGCGATTTGTGCGCCATTCTGCTCGCAAATCCCCATTCGTTAAACAGGAATTTGCAGGCAGAATGGCACACAAATCCCTGTATTTCAGTGCAAATAATTCTATGAATCAGGCATATTATATTTTCAGGGTAATTCATAGAATTCAGCGCGCAAGTGGTGCACGCGGCTGGTGCACAGTGTGCGCGTGCGACTTTCTGCACCAGCCGTGTGCACTAAAATCCATTTCCGCGCACAGCGTATTCATGGATTTTAGCTTTCAAAACCAGCCGTGGCACAGAGTGGTCCAGCGACCCTGCAGCAGCGACAGTTACGCCCCCAACCCCTCCCCATGCGCCATGCACAGCGCACAAATCCCGTACATGGCGCACAGGCCCCCAACCACGAAAATGCCTGTAAAACAACCCGCGCATCCCTCCGAATACACGTATCCCACTGCATGGAGAGTCTCACACGTGATTGGTGCGGGGTACGTGTATAACTGGGGTTTGTGGGAAGTTTCACACACAATTGGACCGGGTACGTGTATTTCGTGGGTGCGCTGGAAGTTTCACACGCGATTTGAGTGGGGTATGTGTATTTCGGGGGTGCGTGGGAAATTTCACACGCGATAGACCCTGTGCGAGTGGGGTATGTGCATTACTGGGGTGCGCAGGAACTTTCACACGCAATAGGCCCTCTGCCAGTGGGGTACGTGTATTTCGGGGGTTCGTGGGAAGTTTCACACGCGATTGGAACGGGCTATGTGTATTTTGTGGGTGCGCTGGAATTTTCACACGCAATTGGAGTGGGGTACGTATATAACTGGGGTTCGCGGGAAGTTTCACACGCGATTGGAGCGGGGTACGTGTATAACTGGGGTGCGCGGGAAGTTTCACACGCAATTGGAGCAGGGTACGTGTGTTACTGGGGTTCACGGGAAGTTTCACACGCAATAGGCCGTGTGCGAGTGGGGTACGTGTATTACTGGGGTGCGTGGGAACTTTCACATGCGATTGGAGCAGGGCACGTGTATTCCGTGGGTGCGCTGGAAGTTTCACATGCAATAGGCCCTGTGCCAGTGGGGTACGTGTATTACTGAGGTGCGCGGGAAGTTTCACACGCAATTGGTCCAGTGCGAGCGGGGTACGTGTATTACGGGGTTGCGCGGGAAGTTTCACACGCGATTGGCCCAGTGCGAGCAGGGTACGTGTATTTCGGGGGTGCGCAGGAAGTTTCACACGCGATTGGCCCAGTGCGAGCGGGGTATGTGTATTACGGGGGTGCGCAGGAAGTTTCACACGCGATTGGCCCAGTGCGAGCGGGGCACGTGTATTTTGGGGGTGCGTGGGAAGTTTCACAAGCGATTACGCTGTCAGAGAGGGGTAAGTGTATCCAGTGGGGTGCGCGTGGAGTCCCACACGTGAATTAGCACTGTAGGTCCTCACTCATGTCCCACTCATGTCCACCAGCACTCCCACCCCCATCAGTCAGGGGCACCTGCCAGCAGGCCCCCACCCATGTCCCCCAGCACCCCCACCCCCCAGCAGTCAGGGGCACCTGCCAGCAGGCCCCCACTCATGCCCCCCTACATGAAATACAGATGCACAATCATGTCCCACTTCTACACCAAAATACCACAGCACGCCACTCCATTCTTGAGACACAATGATTTCCCAATCCACCCCACACTGACATGCCTATCTCAAGACACAAACCAATAGTCAACTATGTACATCAACACATGTCCATCACACACACATTGATTGGCATTGATTGTGAAAACCCACATTTTCACATGCATCAACCCAATGAGCGAATCCCACACAAGGAACTAAAATATGAAAATGTATTATGTGCAAAAAAAAATCAATGACATGAAAGCATAAAAAACAGCAAACATGAAATGAAAAGCATGTGCAAAAGATGAGTAAATGAAAAGTATAACCAATCCAAACAAATCTGAAAGAAAATTGTCCAAACACTCCCTCCAACAACGCAAATCTAAAGGAAACGTAAAAAGAAAAATCCATTGATCCATGGTGAAATCAAATGAAAAAGGTCAAAATAATCCATTGTCCAACTGTGTACAATCCATTGTCATGGGTCCATGAGCCCAACGAAAGAAATGCAACCTACCTAATAAACTACCTAATAAAAAAACTATATACAAATATGTGTGGTTTAGTCCATTCACCGCAAATCAAAGAAAAAGGAAAAGGAAACCTAACTCTAAAAACTATTTACAATGGCAGCGGGCTAGTCCGACGGCTCACTTTGTGATGTCCCGGACCAGGGCATCATCGAACTCCCGCACAATGTCCTGCAGGCGGTCCTCTTCCATGGCCCGAGGGTTCGCAGGGACGACGACATGTTCACCTCCAACTCCCTGCGAATTGCCTCGAGTCACTCGGCCCACCTCAGTGCCCTCCTCATGGAGTTCTCCGCCCTGACCATTGTGAGCCGTGCCTCTTCCGCCCGCTGCCGCTCCGCATCTATGGCGTGGCCCAACCGCTGCCACATGGAATACACTTGAAATCATGGGTCCTCCTGCCCTCTGGCCGATGCCTGCCCCTCCGATGTTGAAGGCCCAGAGCCATCATTGCTCCTACCATGTTGCTGCTGGTGCTGTGCCTGTGCCTGCGCCCTGGCTCTTGCTGCCTGCACGTCCTCCTCTGGCTGGGATGCAGTTGTCTTGGTGGCCACCCCTGCTGGACGTCTGACTCCCGACTGTGGCAGGGATGTGTAGTCCACCAGCCTGGCCGCTGGGTCATAGGCAGCTCCACAGGGTACCCAGGTGATACATGGGTGGGAAGATGGCATGGAGGATGACTGGCACGTAGGGGGTTCAGGTGAGGAGGGGGTCACAAAAAGGTCCAGCACACGGAGGAATGCAGCACCGGTGACCCGTCCCAGCAGATCAACATGGTCAAAGAGGCATCCGAGATGACGTGCAGTCTCTTCACGAAAAGACCGCAGGTCACCTCGCATGCCCCATTGACGCAACGCTATCCTGGCCAGGACAAGCTCAACACGGTCCTGGATAGCCACGTCCACAGGGAGAGGAAGGCCAGTTGTGTGCTCATCCCCTCCCTGAAAACAGGTCTGGATGTAGGCATCCTTGCTGGTGCCAGATGATGCAGTGACAGGATCAGGAACAGGATTGCACACAGGCACCTCCGCGGCGGCCTGTGCTGCCTCCTGTCCCTGCCCCTGCACTGCACCACTAGCACCATTGGTATCCCCACCCCCAGACCCCGTGTGTATCCCTTCCGTGGCCTCCTCCTCCACCAAACCCCCCACCAACCTGGATGACTCTGTGCCATCTTCCTCCGTTGGACCCTGTGGGGTCTCAGCTGCCCCTTCTGCTGCCGAGGAGTCCACCTCCGACCTCCGCCTCTTGGACCTACCCTCGGCAGCTGCGGCCTGGTACGCAGCACCAGACTCCTCACTCCCCGACGAGATGACAATCTGGGAGGGGAGCCGGGCCTTGCGCCTCCAGCTGGTGGTGCGATCCCTGCCGCTGTGCTCCACAGCACCCTCTCCGCCCTCTTCATCAGTTGACACTGCAGACAGGGAGAGATAAAACACAGACATCAGGGCACTGTACAATGGACTGATACACACATGACAGTTGCACATGAGTGGCAGTGTCAAACTTCAGACATGGCATCACACTCCACGACACACGTCATTTCAACTCACACACATGAGCATTTCCACAGCAATATTGCACCAGGCAGCACCATCCATACACATACAACAGCATGAACAGCCGAAGGTGAGCCTGACATCACATGAAACACAGGGAGTGCACTAGACATGCACACACGCCACCACACTTACATGCATGTCTACATCTCCTCCAACTGTCGCAGTGATGCGATTGCCATACATGTCACATCTGGCATTCAGCCTTCTACATATCAGTGTCACGTGCATCCATGTTGCATCACAGTTGCACACTTGTCAAATACACACACATGCACATGTACACAGTGCAGATACATGCAGCAGGAACCACCATCCATGTGTGACACCACAACCATGCCAACTTACATACACAGAAAATCAAACATGTGTGCTCCCACACCTGCATTTGCACAGCATGCTTACCAACACATACACCATCGATGTGTCTCACACCTAAGAGGACTCACATGTGGCAGACTCATGCCCCTGTTCATACACATCCCTACATGGCCCTACGAATACACATGTGCAACCTGCACACTACTGGCACACCACCACACGCACAACGTCGAATCAGTATGCATGTAAACTTACCACTCGACTCCAGACAGGTCTGCCTCTCAAGGACCTGGACGTGGAGCGCTGGGAATATGTGTTCCAGGACACTCATTTGGTGGTCGTACAGGTGGCCCCAGCGCCCCTTGGCATCCGCTGCCTTCAAGAGGCGCCGGGCCTTGTTGAGGGTCCTGGACCTGAAGTCCTCCCAGTGCTTCTTGACATGTTGTAAGTCGCCGACTGCCACCCCCTCCGCGTTGATGGCAGTCATGATGTCCATCCAGATCCTGGTCCGTCCTTCATTGTCGGCACACAAACTTCCAAAGAGGGCATCATACTGCCCCAGGACTTGCTCCACCAGGATACCAACTTCCCTGGCACTGAAGCTGGTGGCCCTCTGCCTCTCTGACTGGGGGTTGCCAGTGGTGCCAGATGGTGTTGTGCCCGACATGGCAACCCCAGAGGCAGGAGTGGGTGGGCAACTGGGTCCTGGGGCTGGGCTGTGGAGCGATGGTACCAGTCGGGAGTCTTCGGTTCCAGCAGGGGTGGTCACAGCAACTGCACCCCTGGCTGACGTGCAGGCAGCAAATAGCAGGGCACGTGGGCAGCAGGCAGTCAGGCAGCAGCAGATGGCAGGTGGGAGCGTGCTCGGGAATCTGGGGGGCAGTAATTCGGCCTTCTGGGCAGGAGTGTGGTCTTCCGTGTGTTGTTGCGTGGCCAGCTTGATACGGAGTGATTTGCCACATGAAAATCTTGCACATCAGTGTGTAATTCGAGGAAAGGCCCTTTGCGCGTAAGCGCGTCAGCACATGTACGCGGTTTCATTGGACCAAAGGCCCTTGGCGCGTAAGCGCTTCTGTGACGTGACTCGTGCGGGCGTTTCCCTCGTGACGTGGGCATAGTGGTTCAGCGCACGTGAAAAAACTGCATTTCCGCGTGTGAATGCGTGTAATCCGAGGAAAGGGCCTACGCGCGTAAGTGACATGACACTCACGAGCGTTTCCATCAACACGGGTGCATGTTCATCGTACACGTCCAAAAACTGCACGTCTGAGTGTCAGCTCATGTAATTGGAGGAAAGGGCCTTAGCGCGTACACTCGTGAGTGATGCTGTACGTGTGGGCCGCTTTAAAAGGTACGTGTAGGACGCCATTCCCTTGTACATGCTTTTCGTGGAGAGCGAGTGGGTGAATTCTGTACTTCTTGTCGGTTCACACGCGATTACTTCACAGCGTTTCAAAATCGTACTCCCTGTTACCTCTGACAGAGTTCTTTATTTTTTTGGGGCCTGTTTCCTCAAACAGCGTTCACTTCTTCTTTTGTCCTGTCTCCTCAGACAGCGTACAATTCTTCTTTTGGCAGGGGTGTTGCCTACGCGCACATGCGCATTTTATTCATGTTATTTTTCGAGGCAGACGGTGAGTCGCGCACGCATTTACCAACTGTGCTTGCCCCGTGTGTCGCATACCCCTTCAGAGGTCATTGTAGGCTGCGTGTAACACGGGTACGCTTGTTTTTGTGTTTCTGGGTGCCACAGCGTAGTGCGGGTTCATTTTTCCATGCACGTGGTCTACGAGGGGTTGCGTGCACGTTACTTTTTGTTTTTGGGGTGCCTGTGCGTTGCGTGACCTGTCATCTTCCCCCAGGGGTCACAGACAGCCTTGCTAGAGCACTAAGGTACGAATTCCATCTAATACCCTACCCCTTTCACCCCCAATTGCCCAGGACAATTGTTTACTGCAACGCCCATACGCACAACAACATCAGTGCCATGGTTGGAAGGTGACCAAGCGGTAAGGGAGGCAAAGGTGGCCGACCTCCAAAAGGTGGGCGTGTTGGGCGCGGTAGGGGACGTGGCCAGGATTTGCAGGGTGTCCCTAGACCCCCATGTGTGGAGGACCAATCATGGACACCCATGCTCACCCCCCCATGGTTGAGGGAAATGTGGCTGACACCATCCCAGCTCAGCCCTTGTTGGACCAGCCCATTGAGGCACCTGACCCAGCACAGGATGACTCCCAGGCTGACTTCCAGGTCAGTAAGTCTAAGCCACATGTGCTGGTGAGAGTTGGTGTCACCAGGCCACGTTGATCTGGGGCAGCGATGTCATCTGCTGCCCCAAGTAGGCAGGGTGGGGAGGCTGCAGGGGCAGCAGCAGCTCTATCCACCCCAGCTCTGAGTCTCCCAGCTGGGACAGTGTCGGTCCTGGTCCATCAAACTGACGTTGCCCCTGCCAACATCACACTTCAGCCAATGCCTGCACCAAGACCTACGGTCATTGTGCCTTTGCACACTCCCAGTACCCAGTCCACCTGTGCTTCTGCCCCTACTGAACAGAGCGACGCAAGCCACTCAGGCTCTGCTCCACCTTTGAAAAAGAGGAAGAAGGGTGCTCTGGCACTACAGGCTGAGACCCCAGACATGGCTACACAGTCCGGCACGTCAAGGAAGCCTAGCTTTAATGACCCCGAACTTGATGCACTTGTGACCTATGTGTAGGCACATAGCCGCGAAATGGTGGTGATTGCAGGGTGCAAGACCACACCTGGTCAATGTAGGGCACATTGGCAGACCATCGCGGACCGCATAAGTGCCCTTGGATTTGTGAGGCGCACAGCTGATGATTGCTACAAGCGGCAGAATGACCTGAAACACAGAGCAAAGAACAAGCTGGCCTCAAATCATGCCGCTACTCTGGTGACTGGCGGTGGGTCTCCACCAGAGGACAACAAACTCACTGAACATGAGTCTGTTGCTGGGACCTTTGTCACAGAGGAATAGATCCAAGGCGTGGGAGAGCTACCTGATTACGAGGTATTGTCCGGTGAGTGCCTATGCATGTGTGTGTAATCCATGTGTATGTTGTTTGGGTGACGGGTTCTGATTGAGTGCCAGGTGAAGGTGTGTACTACTGAGTGTAATGGGTCACCCATGTGCTTCCTCCAATCCATCCATGTACCTTTGATTTGGGTATGCCAGTATCCCTTCTGCCCACAGTATTCAATTAGCCCCACATTACTGCTGTTGCACTTGAACTATCATCTTGCAACAACATTATTCTGATTTTTTCTGTGTTCATTCAGGCTGATTGTTTAGATTATCCCATTTTTCATATGCTTTTTTCATCCCTAGTGCCACATATGTGACATGCTTCTGTCATTGTTTACACCCCACATTGTGCCACTTTAGTTACCTGGTTATGTGAATGTTTAAACCATTCAGGGCGAGGGAGTATTGGCCTGCTGAAATTTATTTTTAGGGCCTGTTTGCATGTGGAACATGATAGTTGTTTCCTGTCATGTTGAAGTGACCAACCATTGATGTGTACATCTGCCTACAATCACTGTCTAATTGTACACTGGATGTGTTGCAGTGTGCGGCACATGCATATTTTGCAACACTGTTCTGCATTAATCTTCTCATCATGTCTATGTGACATGGATGTGTGACAGTACTCATTCACTGACATATCGCTGTAGTTGTCTAATTTACCATGGCTATGCGACATGACATCTGTGTGCTGGCATGTGTCATGTATGTGTATTGGACATGCCACTCACAGGCTGATGTGTGATGCCAGTGCTACACGACATGCTGCGCATGTGTTGCTTTTCCATCTTGGTGTCCTCATTGTCTGCCTTTTTGACTCCCCTTCAGAATCATTGACAGTGCATGCATGCCAGGGTTATAGTCATGTGGGACATGTGTTAACCATGTACAGGATCTCTGTCTTGTCAGGCCTATGTGTGTGCTATGGTGCTCATGCCTGTTTCCATTTCTTGTGTTTCATGATTTTGCAGGTGACGACGCATTTGATGCTGGTGAGGTTCAGGAGATGGTGCAGACCCAGGAGGATTCTCAGCCACGACCAGGCACCAGTGCGGGACATAGTGTGGTGGTGGGTGAAACACTTTGGTACTGCAGACCCTACTGTCGAGGAGTGCCTCTGGGTGCAGCTCCCCAGACCTCTATTCAGGTGCTGAGTCGGATGATGAGACTTTTGTGCTGTCGCAGGTCAGTGCTTCTGGCAGGGATTCTGTTCTGTCCAACCCACCGGGACCAGGGGTAGAACCCTCTATGGGGATGTCAGTGTTGGTAGGTCCGCCTTTGGTGGTTACGGATGCAGGGTCACACTCCACAGCATCTGATCCTGTTCCTGGACCAGCAGATCAGAGGGGGAATGCAGTCCTGCAGCTTCAGGCAGTGCCAGCACAGCAAGGTGCAGATCGCCTTGCCCCAAACAGGTGTGGTGCCCGCCGACGCAGTGGCTGTGCGCCACCAGGAAATACTGTATGGGAAAACTCCAGGTACAGTATGGCAACCCAACAGGCAGCATCAGTAGAAATGATGGCTCAGGCAATGGAGAGGGTGGCCACTTCCATTATGCCCCTGAAAGGCAGATGGAGCAACAACAGCAGGCAACAGACTCCATTTGCCAATCACACAGGGAAGACATGTTGGCATCCAACAGGGTCCGAAGGACGGCACTGGAGACTCTGCGTGAATCCATGTCAATAATGTCACAGGGCCACAGGGAAGTCCTGAGGGTGGAACTCCATAACCTCAGGCAGAGTCTGATTGAACTTGAGGCTTCCCGAAATGTTAGGGCAGAACAGCAGCTGGAGCAGCTCACACGTTCGCTGTCAGCTGAGCTGCAGCAACACGTGAGGAGATCCGGGCATCCCAAGAGGCCATGCGTGCAGAAGTGCAGGCAACCCATGACATGCTGCATGGGGATCTCTGCACTTTAATACTTCAGAATCAGACCTTCCAGACCGCATGCTTGCTGCCATGTAGGACCATACCAGGGCTTTGTGTGGGCTGCCTCCCATAGTGCCACCACCTGCTGATGCAGCAGCAGAGGGTGAAGAGACCGACAGCAGTTCTCCCACAATGGCATAGACGTGCATGCCATGAGCCCATGGAGGTATTTTTTTTCTGCAACATACATGCAGGTGGGTGTTGGTGTGCACCCTGTCCTCGAACCTCCTAGGTGGCCTCCCCCCTGGCCCCTACATGGCCATTCATTTTTTAAAAAAAATTACAGTGTGTTCCCTTGTGTGGCTCCCGTGGGCGTCCACTGTATTCCGGCTGGGCACATGCAGGCTTGTCCTGAGTTTGGGTTAGATGCTTGGGTTCGTGACACACACACCCCTCCTGCTTTGCGTTTCCATGGGCTTGCAAAGGGTGTGACCAAGTGACAGTGACTTACACAGTGACATTGGGCTCCCATGAGCTGTATGGGTAGTCTGTAGTCAATACTGTGTGTACATCCCTAGTGGGTATTGTTGCTGTATTGTACAATGCATGGTGTATTGATTTGTGCTTGTGCATCCATGCTTTCCTCCTAATTTGCAGGTTCCTTCCTCATGTCTTCACAAGGCCGTCTCCTTTGCAGATGGAGTTCATGTTGTATGCAGTACACTGACACATTTGCGTGGCAGCAACACTCTACAGTTGGAAGGGGTCGATGTGCTGGCTTATGCAGGTTGTAAGACTACCACTACTTTGACTTAGTACTGTCATGTTTTTGCAATGTTTCATGGTGTGTTGCTGTATTGTGTTGTGGTAAGTGTTTGTTCATGTGTGCTGTTTGTTATTGATTAATGGGAGCATATTGTCTGTGGGCAGTTTCCATTTGGGACAGTGCACTTTGTGACACTTGTGTCAGGTTTTATGCATTGCTTTATTTGCCTTCACATTGCATGACATGCCATGGTGTGTTTGGTGGAGGAGCTGGGGAGGGTTTGGGTGACATGGCGCTATTTTCATGTTGTATTTTGCAAGGGGGTAGTCATTCATGCAGCATAAATGTGTGTTTTTTTCTGACACAGCATTGGTTGTCTTTCGGCAGGTAGGGATGCACACAATGTAACCATTCCAGGTGACCAATCTCAGGCTGGTATGGTTGCGACAGCTGACTGTCCCTTATGTCATCATCATTGATTGTCAGCTGGTATGTGCAGGGCTGTGTGCATTCCACAGGGGTGTGATTTTAGGTGAAGTAATTAGCCACCAGCTGCGTACGGGCTGCCTCACCACATGCTGTTTCCTGTCCCATGCGCAGCGGCCGTGCTTGTGGTTGGGGATGTGGGGGCACCACCATGTCCACGGGCAGGCCCTGGCATGTTGCAACCTTGTGCAGGACACATGCTGTCACTATGATCCTGCACACTACTGGGGGCGTGTATAGCAGCTGCCCACCAGAGCGGTCAAGGGAGCGAAAGCGTGACTTGAGCACTCCGAATTTGCGCTCCACTATGCCCCGGGTTGCAATATGGGCTGTGTTGTATCTTACCATGTGTGGTGTGGTGGGGTCCCGAATTGGCATCATCATGTGGGTGCTCAGTGGGTAGGCACTGTCCCCTGGGGAGGTGATGATGGGTATCATTAGCAGGGTTGTGACATTACTCAGTATCTGGCATGCATGCATGTGCACGGGCATTTATACTCACCAAGCAGCCATGTATCACCATGCCACCCAGCTTCTAGGTTCCGGTTTAGGGTTGACATTCTTTAAATGAAACTATCATGGGTGGACCCTGGATAGTTGGCATATACTGAGGTGATGATTCCCTTGGCATCACATACTACCTGCACGTTGATGGAATGCCAGTGCTTGCAGTTTCTGTAGATGTGCTCAGTTGCCCTGGGAGGATGTAGAACCACATGGGTGCAGTCAATGGCACCTAGCACTTTGGGGAAGTGTGCCACCCCGTAAAAATCCTGGACGACAGCCTGCCTTTCTGCAGGTGTTCTGGGCAGGTATATGTGCCTGCGGACTGATGGGCGTGCAGTCATGATGGCCAACACCTGGTGCAGGCAGAGTGACTGCGTGGCCTGTGAGACCCCCCCACTAGGGCAGTTGTCCGCTGGAATGAACCAGTGGCCAAGAAGTGCAGTACATTGAGCACCCTTTCCAAGGGGCTCAGTGCTTGGGACCACAGGGTGGGTGATGTGAGGTCATCCTGCCACTCACTCACCAGGTCGAGTATTATGTGAGGTGGAAACCTCTACCTCCCATACACTTGGTCATCAGGCATCCCAAAAAGGCTGGTTCTGGGTATAAAAATCCTGGGCCTGACTATCTTCCTTCTCCTCCTGTGGTATCCCACGACCACTGCTGCGAGGAACGGTATATTCATCTTGGCGTCTGAGCTTGTTTGTTGTTTGCACGCACTTTTATGCTGCGCGGGTCCACGTACGCCTGCTTCCTGCTGGCGTGCGTGTTTCCGGATTAGCGCATCTTTTTTGGCCCACGCATTGGCCCCGTTCGATTCCATGAATAAGTGTTGTAGACGCGCGTGTGGGCGTTCCGCGCATTTCACTCCTGTATTTCCCCCGTGACGTCCACATTTTCACACGTTGTTCCCCATTCCCCGTGTTACGCCCCCTGTTCCACCTACTTTAGTTGTGTGCGCTGCGCTATGTGTGCTTTCGCTGTGCGCGTAGCGCACGCTGTTTGGAGACGTGTGCGCCAGCGTGCGCCACGCAGGATTTTAGCGCACATCCAGTGATTGACACGAGCACAGATTTCCATGAATCGCTGTGCATGGGTTTCGCTGCAATATTCCCACTTGCGCTGCGATTTGAACGCTTTCGCACACTTGCGCGGGAATTTTCAGCGCACATTAATTCCTTGAATCGGCCTCTGAATATTGATTTTTATATCGATTTTTATACAAAAAATATTCATTTTTATATACATTTTTTTATACATGTTTATATTCGAAATATTTCAAAACTGCTTCATATTTTCTGCTTCATTTCACATCAGGTGAAATCTCTCTGCGACATTATCACTGCGTCACTCTCCAAAACCCTAGATGTATAGTCCCCGTCTTTGGCGCACACTTCACCCTCAACCCTGGTCCAAACTACACTTGCTGCTGGACGCTCTCAGCTTTACAGCCAATTGATATAAAATGTATAACCATTTTATATAAAATATACATTTCATATAAACTGATATAAAATTATACCCACAATCTATAAAAACATATACATTTGATAAACAATTGATATCATCTTTGATATCTTTTTTATATCAAATTAATATTAAGTTTATATCAAAGTGTCATGGTTTTTTGCATGGCACACGCAAGCCAGGGAACTCCTTCCCCTGAAATGAATGCAGTGCACGATAAAACTCTTTTATTATTAGTATACTACGGATTCTTTTTAAGTAGACATACAACCCGTCTCACACCCATCCTCCACAAACACCTGTGTGACAATGGACTGGGAGCCAGGCCGATGTGTATCAATAAGATATTTATTAATGCATTATTTATGTCAAAAGAAAATCTACTGATTACAACAGCCACATCAAAGTTGTGGCAACACCAAATGAAATAATCTCTACAAAACAACCAGGTTAAGATATACTATAACAGGTAATCACTTTTTTATGGCAGGACAGAAAAACTATAATTTAGTACACAGTGATAGCATTAGCGTTACACGCTCTTGCTGCAACACTCCACCCCTCCAAATATCAATTGGACTTAATTCCTTTGAATGGGAGGCAGTGGCAGGGAGCGAGAATACAGGGAAAATCAGTTTTGGTGTGGTGCCCACAGAAACAAGATGGGGAGCCAGCAAAGAATAGGACACTGTGTTTTTAAGAGCAAAATGGAAGAATGGGTATGTTTATTATTTCTCACAACTTCTAGGGAAAGAAATGGATAAACATGGGATTTGTTTTCTTATGTTTAGAGAGACAGGCAAAGCTTTTAGGGAATACTAACCAGCACATAAGGAGAAAATCGATTTTTAGAATATACCATACATGTGCAATGGAAAAGGAATGCAATTGAAAAATAGTTTTGAACCCACATTAGGAAAAAAGGAAAAAAAATGGAAAGTCGGTTTTGGGATGTTAAACTTAATTTTAATGGAAAATAAGATGTAAATGGAATTCGTTTTTACTGAGTCTGCAAATCACAGGTAGGCTCTGGGGAAGGGGTAGCTCACATGCTCACACAAGGCAAATCGGTTTTGGGTTCAGGATGACAGATGCAAAGAGAAAATATTGTGTCAAATGGAAATTTATTTAGCAGTACACTTTTTCAACACAGAGACAAATTTGTTTCTCACCATGGGGTTAATTCTTTTGGGCAAGAATTTAAAATGATAACAATTAACAAAAACACTGGGAAAAAGATTGTTGGGTTCCAATTCTGTCAATCCCGATCCTGTGGAATTCAATGAGGGAATTCATTGATTTACTTACAAAAATACTAAGGATTTAAACAGACAAATCAGGGTTTTATTTCAATGGAGGTTTGCTAATATACACAGTCAAACAAGAGATTCTTCAAGGGGTAGTTGACTGGAATGCACTGTCAATCTGGGTTTTCAAAGGGGAATTTTCAATGGGGTATGTTTGGTTGCAATGTTACAAGAATGAAGGGTTTATGAAATTTACGGCTGGGATATTGCTACTAACATAGCAAGCCTTTGTTTACGGTTCAGTAAAGCCAGTTGCATCTCAGGTCACTCTGGAAAGACAGGGCAGGGGTCTGGTCGCTCCACTCTCAAAGATGGTAAGTTTCACTAGACTTCTCTCTGTCCTTTTTGTGTGTGTGTCCCCTATCCTAGTGCAGTCCCCCTTATATAGCAGAAATGACATCACCAATTTTACAATCTAGGGAAATACCCTGCAATAATCCCTGCCGCTAGGATTGGACAGTTACCCTCCCTCTCTCCGCCTTCAGTCAGGATTGGTTTGAGGGTTTTGGGCAACATCTGTTTTTTCTCTCCATTTGTTATCATCCTTTGTTCCCCTTTCAACATTTTGGCAAAAACGAATTATGTATCAGAACTTCATAATAGTATTAGCAACCACCATACTATACGCATTTTTTGTTTTAGCTGATCATGGAGAATTAGATGAGCTGACAACCAAATCTGTACTATGGAGCATGTCCATGTGCCCATTTTTGTCATTTCATAAAATGCACAACAGTTATTAAGATGTAAATTGTTAAGCATATTCCTAATTTCGTTTTCCACATTTTCACCAACTAACATGTTCAGATCATCCAGAAACCTAGTCTAACTGGCCATTATAGTTCCCAGAGTCACAGGTAGATGCATTGTATACCCCTAAAAACCACCTGGAAATTACATGGAAAATGGTGTAAAAATGTAATCAATCCACAGTATGGTTGCTGAACAAAATGCCTAAAATGAAAATAGTCTTTTAAATTAATTGTGAGTGTTCCTGTACTGCAAAGGGGAGGGTTGCTTCACCCCCACCACCATCTGCCATATGAGCTTCTTTGAAGTTAGTGTTTGCTCTTTGAAATGGGTGCAACAAAGATTCACACCTTTTAGTCCTGACCCAGCCAAGGATGACATTCTCTTGAAGTCCTTGTTTCCCTAGTCAGTAGGTCTGGAGGATACAGAATATTGACACCTTTTAGGAGGACCAAATTTTATTGCATGTTTTCCATGTTACAGGATTCTTTGATTCCTCCTTCTTTTGGAAATCAAACTGCTGCTTGTCCATTGATAATCATAGGTAGGCCCCTTTCCACATGGCTCTTTACCTTAAAATGAAACAAAAGCAAAAGTAAGGCAATTTTTTTAGCCTGCCTGTTTTTGTTCCAGTGTTTAAATGCCTACCATTCATGTAAAAGGCAAAAGCAACAGCCAGGCTGTTTTTGTTGCAGGGTTTAAATGCCTGCCCTTCAGGTGAAAAGGACTTCTGTTTGGGGTCTTTAAATGCACCCCATTTGCCCCCCCCTGTTCTTCCATGACTCTTTGTTGGGGAAGAGCAGGGCAGAGTGGTGTTTCCTTGGTGTAATTTTCCTTCATCAGGGAGTGGGCACACCAGTGTCTCCTTCCATCTTTGGAGGGTGTGGCATGGCACCCCCTTTCTTCCTTCCTTTGCAGATCCCCACAGTTCTCATTGGGCTCCGCTCTCAACTCCAGGCTGGAATTTAAGAAGGTTAGTTCTCCAATAGAAGATAAAAAAATAAGGTTTCAGTACTTTTTACACACATTTTTCCCTAAAGATTTACCAAGAATTGACAACAACAACAACCTACAGTTTTACATGACTTTTCGGTTTCATAAACAATTCCTATTATTATTCTTTTTTAATTTACTCCTTGTTTTATATATATATATATATATATATATATATACATATATATATTCAGTGAAAAAAACTTTGTTAAAGGGATGTTATGGTTAAGTTGCGCTACTAAAAACCTATGAAATTCAGTGAAAAAAACTTTGTTAAAGGGACATTATGGTTAAGTTGCGCTACTAAAAACCTATGAAATTCAGTGAAAAAACTTTGTTAAAGGGACGTTATGGTTCCAAGTAAAACCGAAAAACCCTTGAAATTCGCCAGTTATGGTAAGCTAAGCAACCATAACTCGCGCCACCACCGTGCTCTGCTAAGACTAACACCCAGGACATCAAAGATGACATCACAAATGTCATTGATGACATCACTGATGACATCACATGTCTGGTTCCGCCTTTTTCCTTTACTGACATATCTAGGCCACATGGTTTTCTTCAGTAACAGTCAGGAATTAAAAGTGGAAATGGTAGTATATTTGTAGACTTATCCTTCAAGTATGTTCTTACAATAATTCCCTTAGGATCCAGTCATATCATATGAAACATATACATAGGGGAAGACACAAGCTGGAAAGACAGCAATCTTTTCTGTACATTAAAATAATCAGTAGAGTTGTCAGCACTTTCTGATAGTTCTGTTGTTTTTTTATTACTGTACTTTCCCTGTATATGCTCATATTTTTATATCTTGTATTCACACTACTTTCCTTAGAGACCAGGCACATCATGTGATATATATATATAGGGTAAGTAGCAGCTTTGAAACAGAGCAATCATTTCTCTGCATAAAGGTAATCAGTTAGGTTATGAACACTTTTTGCTACTACTTCAATTTCCTTGTATATACTCATATTTGTATGTGGTGTTGTCTCTTTGTGTTTTATTATCTACTTATCACATGTTTCACAGTATGCAAAAGTCTAATAAGAAAACTGTTATCATTTCTCTATTCAACATGGCAAGCTTATGAATATTGCACCTCCATCATGTATGCTGCACACAATGCCTATGTTTCTACATGAGCACCTTAGTATACTGGATGGACTAAATAGCCCTTGATATTTATTTCAATGATCATTGACACTTTTTTTAAAATTAACATTACAATAAGAAACCCTTGTACAGACTTTTCATGAAAGGTAAATGCACATGTGATGTCATCAGTGATGTCATCAATGACATTTGTGATGTCATCTTTGATGTCCTGGGTGTTAGTCTTAGCAGAGCACGGTGGTGGCGCGAGTTATGGTTGCTTAGCTTACCATAACTGGCGAATTTCAAGGGTTTTTCGGTTTTACTTGGAACCATAACGTCCCTTTAACAAAGTTTTTTCACTGAATTTCATAGGTTTTAGTAGCGCAACTTAACCATAACGTCCCTTTAACAAAGTTTTTTTCACTGAATTTCATAGGTTTTTAGTAACGCAACTTAACCATAACGTCCCTTTAACAAAGTTTTTTTCACTGAATTTCATAGGTTTTTAGTAGCGCAACTTAACGATAACGTCCGTTTAACAAAGTTTTTTCATGGAATTTCATAGGTTTTTAGTAGCAAAACTTAACAATAATGACTTTGACTTTATATACATGTCATATGGAACTGACTAGATCTCTTCATATGAACTTGATGTCCGCAAAATTATTTAATGTTCGCGGACATGTTCGGAGAACAGTATCACTACCTAAAAACTTTGTGGGGGGGTATGTTTGATTGTTATATCATAATATAAGAACATTTAACACATTCAAAAAGCAGCACACAAACACATTATATATAGTAATACATAAGAAATGTAACCCATATATGTAACACACTAACCATTCATTTAAATACAATATGTTCTGAAATGGAATATACCACAAGAACATAAATTGGCTTCCAACATAATTACCTCACAGACACAACAGAACTGAGAACAAGACCAGACCCACTGAATATATAGGACTTATCTTACCAGAAATAGTAAGTGTACTTCATGTTACTCATATATTTATAAACTTTCTGTATTAGATTAAAAAATATATTATCTTTTCTTTTATTTTCTCACAGAAATGTCTAGTACTCTGGAATGGCTAGAGGACAATTTCCCACATGAAGAAATGTCACAAGATAGTGAAACTAATGGTAAACACTTTATAATATAAACCATTTAAATATTATTATTTTGTATACATTTATATATATTTTTTATACAGAGCATAACAAAATAGAAACTACCTGTGAAGAAGTTGTTATGGAAAACACGCTTGACAACATAAAAGAAAAAATTGATTTACTGTTGACCAATTTTAATAATTTGAAAACTTTTGTTGAAGATCATTTTAAAACAAAAACGTCATATCATTGCCCCACATGTACTTGTCCCTCCTCACCATATCTCAGTCAATTATCCCCAAACCCTCTCCATAATCCAAAACGTTTTGATGAGATTTCCATCCCTTCCTCACCTAATACCAATCATGTTGAAACCCCAAATTCTCCTGTTTTTGTTTCTGTTTCTGCCTCACCTTCTCTGTCATAAATTATTAATATATGTTAAATAAAGTTTAATTTTTATATTGTATTGTGAACAGTTTCCGTTTTTTTTAAAAAAACAATAAAAGTGTCCGCGGACAGTGCGAGTGTTCTGAAATGTTCGTACATAAACGAAAATGGAGGTGTCCTGAAGAACACCAAACCTGTTCGTACTGTTCGCTAGCAAGTTGAAACTTTTCTAAGAACACACGTCGTGTCCTGAAATGTTCGTAAAGAAACAAAAATTAAAGTGTTCTAAAGAACACTCTATCTGTCCGTAATGTTCGATATCAACTTAAAACTGTCCTAAGAACACAATTGCTGTCCTGAAATGTTCCTAAATACACAAAAATGATGTGTCCTGAACAACAGTACAACTGTTCGTAGTGTTTGCTACCCAATTGAAAGTGTTCTAAGAACACAATTGGTGTCCTGAAATGTTCCTACATAAACTAAATTACACGTGTCCTGAAGAACACTATATCTGTCATTACTGTTCGCTACCAAGTTTAAACTGTTCTAAGAACACACGCGGTGTCCTGAAATATTCGTTCCACGTGTGACGCACTTTTAATTACTTCAAAACCCGAACAGTGTCCGTAGGACATCAATGCGCATGCGCTAACCAATCTCCGTGCACTTGGTGTCCTGCGGACAGGCGCTTCCTTCGCAGACTAGTTTGCAAACAGATCATATGACCGCGCCCATGCTCATCGTGTGTCCTGAAATGCGGACACTGTTCGTGTCCCCGAACAATTTAAAAGTATATTTTCAGTTAATCCATAATATTTTTCAATAAAATATCACCATGCCACAAGTCCCACATAGCAATCTTGACTTTCTATATACCTTTTGGAACTTTCCGATCCTTTTTTTGTGTTCGATCTGTCTGCGCACAGTGCGCATGTCCGCAGACCGCGCACAAGCACCCCCATAAAAGACCACGCCCAAGAGCTTATTCCCATTGTGTTTCTGGCTATTGTTTAGAACAAAGTGATTTTTGCTGCCACCTGCAGACTACACCATCGTCGACATGGCATCCTTGGCTGCTGAACTGCCACTTGGTGCTGCACCTGCTTCAGCACCACCACCACCCCCTCCACCACCACCACCTCCCCAAGGGCCTGAAGAGGGGAACAGGAGTGAGGATGCGGAGGAGGAAGAAGAGGATGATGAGAATGAGGTAGAGGAAATCCCTACTACCCGCACTAGGCGTGAGTCTTGGGTGTGGCGGTTATTTACCATTCATGGGAATGGTCCTAAGGCTCGTCCGAACCATGTTACCTGCAATGAGTGCAAAATGATACTCAGTCACGGGAAGCACAGTAACTACAGCTTTGGGACCACTACTATGAAGCGACACCTGAGGTCATTTCACTCTGGGGCTATTCGCAGGGTTGTACCTTGCGAAGAACGTAGCAGGTTGATTTCCTCTACTTCATCCTCTGTTTCTGATCCTGTCACCACAAGGACCACCTCTGTGGGACAGCGTCTTTCTCAAGCTGCCTCACAGGCCATACAGAATGCTGATGACCCTTACCTTTCGAGGGTCACAGTTGTATGTATGTACTGTGACAAAGTACTCTGCAGGGGGGAGCGACTTCGGAGTGCTTTTGAGACTATCGTCTCAGAGCACGAGAAGACCTGCTCATTACCCAAATAAAACCCACTCTACATCTTCCTCTCTCAGCTCGCCCTTTCTTATCCCTGTGGTTGGTGTCCCCCCCTTTACCCTCCTTTACCCTCCTCTCCTACTGTGTTGTGTCTGAAAAACCAAAAAAAATACAAAAATAAAAAAAAATAAGGCTCTTTTCAGAGCCGCCTTTCCCAGTTAAAAAATAGAAGTGAAAATAAATGAAGCAGGGCTCTTAATATTTTTTAGAAGTCCACAAACAGTTCACGAACATTAAAAAAATTGGGTTACTACTCCATCACAAACATTGTAATTTTCTCTGGAAAGAAGTGGTGGCTCTGAAAAGAGCCTTTGGGTGGTGTTTGTAAGTCAAAAATTGTAAATGCTTAACATCTACTTAAAAATCGTTGTTGTAATTCCAAAAAAGGTTGCAATGCATTTTGTACATTTCTCAGAAAAATCTGATTGCCAGCATAAGTAAGATGGACTCCATCTCTGCGAAAAATGTATGTACTACAAAACATAACATTTTCATTGTGAAAAGAAGACATGCCAAAATCTCTTAGAAAGCCACAAACAGCCTTATTAACATTGCGCCTTGCTTTTTCCATTTGTGGACCAAATGAAGAAGAACGAAGCCACATTTGTCTCTGCGCAATCCGTGAAAATATCACTTGCGAATTAGGAAACATGTCCATAACCTTCCTCAGTCCTTCTTTCATAGCAAATTGCAAAAAAATTCCAGTCACATGCCCTAAACTGTTCCCTCCACAATGAATTACAATTATGTCTGGGTGTTGCTCTGTCTCCAAAAAAGCACAGAGAGGTAGCAAATCCAACCACTTCATTCCACGTACTCCATGCCAGTGTACTTCCACATGTGGGAATCCAAGATCTACAGCTACTCCACAGCTTTCTGCATGCACCTTCAACCAATGTATCCACGAATCTCCTAAAATCCAAACAATCTGTTTTCTGAAACACACAGCAATAGCTATCTTTTGTTCTCTCAGCAAAAAGAGTATCTCAAAAAATCTCTCCTGGCACAACACACCCACCAAACTTTCCTGACCAATCCCTTTGAGTGCTTATTCTCATTTGCATGACTTCTGAACCCAAAAATCCCCGGATGTAACTCCCGATGTCCTGGAACTACCGCCATGTCCGCGGACATATCGTAACATGAACAACCCTTCTACCATTTCCACTACACTCTCTCTGCCATTCCCTCATTGGATGTACCTCAAAAATCACATGACCATGCACCAATCACATTCAAGACCTCTACATCCAACTGCATCATCATAGATCAGCACTGCAAATGTACTCTGAATCTCTCTGAGTACAAGTGTCATATCATTGGCAAGCAGCATCTACCACAAATACTGTACAAGTCTTCAAGATTTCTACTTGCAGCTCCATGCATATCCATATGCATGAACACAAACTTCAGGTATGCATATTTTCTGTATAGTACATGACATAGCTCTCAACCATTTTTGTTTTACAGGCGGGTGAAATCACCCGATTTTGTTTTTAGCGGGTGAGACGCCCATTGGAATGAATGGGCGTGCAGGAGGCTTGGCGGGTGAGTCTGCCCTTTACAAGGCGTGTGACACCCGCCAAAAGCGTGTGACTTGAGAGCTATGGTAGATGAACACATTTTCAAACAGACTTTTACCTTGTAAAATCTGTTAAATGAATTTACTGTACTTTTTTCAATTTCCTAAAATCAACTACCACTTATACACCTTTATACTTTATACTTTCTTTAAACACACACACTCAAATCATGTTAAAACTAACATTTTTTAAATTAAATATATAGACAACATTTATACAAACAAAATTGCATGCAAACACAATCTATGTTTAAACCTTTATAAAAATACTTATACAATTTCATATTTTTTGTTTTTATTTATTTATTTACTTAATTACTTTAAATTAGACATGACATTGAGGCGCTATTACCTAGAACAGTTTACTTACAGAAATAGTGGTATTCACTAATATATTATAAATTTCACAAGACATAGTAAAGATATTTTATTTTTGCTACAGTTAGTCATTCAATACAATTTGTTCATTAAGAACATATCATATACACTGAACTGATGCAATGTATCTTATGTAAATAAATTAGTTTAATAGTTTTACAGAAGGCACTGAGGATTTCAATTAAAAAAATCAATATCTAAATTAAAAACAGTGCTATATGCAAACAAAGTTACTAATTTGAAGCTTTCACAGTTGCAGTGAAGACCAGTTTCCTGAAAAGAAGCAGCCGAATTCGAAGAAGAAAGAAAAACTAAGAAGTTACCTGTTAATTTAAAAAAAAAAGTAAGTAAAATATCACCATATTATTTATATTATTAATCAAATATACTATAACATTAATACCAGCTATTTTGGTTTCTTAAAATAGAGATTTTGTACCATTTTGTCCAAATATTTCCATGTCGTAAACAGCGATTTACAACCAGAATGGCCCACAAATTTCTATTTTTGGACACACAAATTAGCCAACTGAACCACTACAATTTTCATATTATAGAACAAACAACTGTTTTAATTGTATACATTACATTTACTATTTGTACTTTTCCACACCACTAGCTTACTTTCTTTTTGTCATCTGAACCCCAGTTTAGTGACACATAAATTCAAGAATACCTACCCCTACTAGTTTTAGTTCCCAATGCACAATCACACACCATTACATACATCTTTATCATCTTACTCAAACACTCATGCACACAGCACACATACATTCCAGAACACCCCAACCCATATCTTCTTTATTTTTTTCAATAGACCCTAAAGAATGCCTACCAAAAGACAACTCCGTAGAAAGCAACGCAAAATTAGAGCAAATGAAAATAAAGGTGTCCAACATAAGCATCCATCTCTAGCAGAATTTGTAAAAAAAGTTGAAACAAAACAGCTAATACAATCATTTAGTGAAACACAAAAGGTTTCAAGTACAACAACTTTGCTTCCTCTATCAAAATGTAAAACAAACCAAAAAACAATTAACAGAAAATCACCTATCAGTACAGATAAAACTACTTCTTCAAATTTTAATATAGTGCAAAGTAAGCATACCAAGAAAAGTATTTTAGCCAAAATATACCGTCACAAAGTCCTTCAAAATCTTATGAAAACAGGAGAGAAATCAGGTTCAAAGCTTAAAACCTATCGTAGGAAATTAATCTTAGAAGCATTGATGGACAGTGCAATTCTTCTCAAAAGAAATGTATTTATTTTACTGTTAAACAAAATGAAACCACTAACAAAACTAATAACTAAATTACAAAAAAGACTTCTCAATAAGCGAAATGTCAACAGAAAGAACTTCTTAAGTATCTGCGGAGGTGAATGGAATCACACTACGAGCACAGAACCATATTTTAATGAAGAAGCGTACAAAAAAAAAAGCAAACAAATACAATTGCCATAAATAGCAGTGGTCGAGGTTATGAAAAAGTGAATAATACCATAATGGAACAAGAAGTACTCCTTACAAAAATATGCCCTGAAAACTTAGAATTACCCCTCCATTCAACTGAATCAGAACGTTTAGTGTACAAATGGCCATGCATGTCAATGTGTAACATTCCCAAACAATGTTTCAAATCTTTACACCAATTCCTCAATAAATATGTAAAAAGCAAAGACAAAATCAAAATAAAATTACTGCAAAATATAGATACCTGTCCAGTGCGCAAGTACACAGGACTACAAGGACATTCATTGGCCTGCATTACAGGACCTACTTGTAAACCCACTTTCCATGATATCAAAAGGATATCAACACATCATTCAACTATAAGAAATCTATTCTATAAACTGTACTATGCTAAAAGTCCTGCTTTAGCACTAGCAAAGTTAAATAACATCCTTCTACATGGTACAGCAAAAGACCTACTTGAAGAAATTCACTATATCCAGAAAAAATATTTTGGAAGTGAAAGCCATTTACAGAATGAAATAGCTTTAAACCAATTAAGCAACAATTCTACACATGGCAACCTTTTGCTAAACACATACAAAAAAGAAATACTAAAATTTAAAAGTACATCATATGAAGTACCAAACCATGTATGTGTATGTTGCCGTAGAATTTTTCATAAAAGTAACACAAAAACTGTGGACCTATCATACAAAATAGAAGACAATGAAGATTCTAAATGGTTTGAATTAGCTCTCTACCTTCTAGCAGAAAACAAATATGAAATAACTGAGCCCTTAATACTTTGCAGTTATTGCACCACAAAACTTGACAACAACCAAACTCCTTCACGTTCTATCACAAATAATTTGGAATTATACCCAGTACCAAAACCTCTACAACAACTTAATTTATATGAGAGCATCATAATTCAAACAGTACCCCCATTTCAAGCAATAATACACCTTCAACCAAAAACAGCAAAATTACCTCCCTCTGAATTGGTAAAAGGCATTCGTGGAAAAGTAGTTTATTTACCATTAAATCTAAAAGAAAATGTGCATACTCTAGGAGTGCAACGCCCAATGCACCAATCTTTAATTATATTAGTAAATGGAGTACCTACAAAAGACAAAAAAATATGGCAGCAGCTGGTAGATTTATATAAAGTTAGACAAGCCTTCCAATATCTTAAAGAGAATAATGAATATTACAAAGAAATTAATATTGAAGAAAACTTGAAAGATACAACTGAAATAATTCAAGAAACACAAGAAGCTGGTCAATTTGAGCTACTAGATCCTGCTACAATATCAAATACTTTAGACCAGTATACAATTCATCCTTTGCACTGTAATGAGACCGTACAAGATGTACTGGAAACTTACCAAATGCGTCAAACAAAAGGATCACCAATCAGTATATGGGAAAAAAGTATAGAAGCACATGCTTTTTTTCCTCTACTCATTCCAACTGGCAAAGGAGGAAGATATGATGATAGACCTATTCCAATATCAGCTTCAGAATACCGCTCATTACGGATGTATTCTGAAGATCCCAGATTTAGACAAAATGTGGAATACATATTCCACCTACTCTTTGAAAGTGAACTATCAACTTTATGTTACACAGTTGCACACATATTAAAATCAGGATCACACTTTCAAAATATGACAGCTACACAATTATTAGAGAAAGTGCAACGCCCAATGCACCAATCTTTAATTATATTAGTAAATGGAGTACCTACAAAAGACAAAAAAATATGGCAACAGCTGGTAGATTTATTTAAAGTTAGACAAGCCTTCCAATATCTTAAAGAGAATAATGAATATTACAAAGAAATTAATATTGAAGAAAACTTGAAAGATACAACTGAAATAATTCAAGAAACACAAGAAGCTGGTCAATTTGAGCTACTAGATCCTGCTACAATATCAAATACTTTAGACCAGTATACAATTCATCCTTTGCACTGTAATGACACCGTACAAGATGTACTGGAAACTTACCAAATGCGTCAAACAAAAGGATCACCAATCAGTATATGGGAAAAAAGTATAGAAGCACATGCTTTTCCTCTACTCTTTCCAAAGGCAAAGGAGGAAGATATGATGATAGACCTATTCCAATATCAGCTTCAGAATACCGCTCATTACGGATGTATTCTGAAGATCCCAGATTTAGACAAAATGTGGAATACATATTCCACCTACTCTTTGAAAGTGAACTAGCAACTTTATGTTACAGAGTTGCACACATATTAAAACCAGGATCACACTTTCAAAATATGACAGCTACACAATTATTAGAGAAAGTGCAACAAAAGGATGAGATTTTACAATCAAATATTACAAATCTATTAGCAAATATGCATGGTACTAAAGAGTACTGGTTTCAACGTCATGGAGATGTACGTTGTATGATCAGAAACCTTGGCCCACCCACTTGGTTTGTTACATTAAGTTGTGCAGAATATGCATGGGAAGATTTACATGATTTCCTACGCATATCAAATAAAAACAAAACAAACATAGATATTCTAACACCTGGAGAACTTTGTTCTTTGGATCCTGTTAATGTTTCAAGATATTTTCACCATCGCTTCATTGCTATGCTACATTTTATTTGTAATAAAACTGTTCCTCCCCTTGGGGAAGTGCAACACTTCTTTTGGAGAAAAGAATACCAAGCCAGAGGAGCACCACATATCCACATGCTTTTATGGATTAAAGATGCTCCTAAATTTGGTCAAGACAGTGATGCCACTGTTTTACAGTTTATTGAAAAATATGTCACTTGTCAAATTCCATCAGAAGCCACAAATAGTGATCTTTGTGCACAAATTTTACAATTTCAAACACAAATGTGGAAAATATTGTCGTTGCAAATACAAAAACAAAGGCAAATACTACACCAAATGCCGATTTGGTTTCCCTAGACCAGTTACAAATACAGGTCAAGTAAACAACCTCATGTCTTCAGTTAGACATACTGTTAAAGGAAAGTCACCTAAAATACATATTACATAAAAAGAAAAGAAGAAGAAAAATATATCAATGATTATAATGCAATCATTGCCCACTTATGGAATGCAAACATAGATGTGCAGCACATTGCAGACAATTCTACTGCAGTTGCACGATATGTCACAGCATACTTAACTAAAGCAGAAAAGACAGAGCTCCAAGACCTCTGGAATGACCTGTCATCAGATAAAACAGTATCTCAGAAATTATACAGCTTGGGCATAAAAATGCTCATCCATAGAGAATGTGGATCTTATGAAGCAGCTGATCGTTTAACTGGTACTTCATTGTATGGTAAATCTGAAAATATAGTATGGCTAAGTCTTGGTCCAGCTAAATCTAGAAAAAGAGTTCTAAAATCATATGAAGATATAGAAACAATAGCCAAGACATTTTAAAAAACAATTTATTGGACACATACTACCCAAACAGAAGTAATACTTTGGAAAACATGTGTCTATACCAAATAGCCCAAAACTACACATACAAAAATAATATGAAACCCGATGAAAAAAAGGTAAATATAGAGCGACAGACTGTGAAGGCAGCTTAGTTAAACTCACTAAACCAAATTTAATTAATCATATCAAATTGTCATTGAAGACTCCTCAACATAAAGAAGTATATTACATGTCCCTGCTACAACTCTTCAAACCATGGAGAAAAGAAGAACGATTACTAGATAACTATGACTCATATGAGGATGCTTTCAAAGCAAATGAAAGCACTATAACTGATGTAAACTTTACACAGTACAAAACAATGTTGCACAATGAACAGCAACATGAAGAAGAACTCCGAGCTCAACTAGATAAGGATACTCCTGACAGTAGTCAACCTTCTGTAACAGGAAGCCAAGAACCACTGGGAGAACCACTAATAACAAATGAGGCAGAATTAGCTATGATAGAAGTAGAAAACACCATGTGTCAGTATGAAGATAAGGAAGACTTAACTATACTACAATCAAAACTAAACAATGAGCAAAGTAGCATTTTTCAAGAAGTAACAAAACAAATTTCACATGGTGTAAAACATGAAAATAAAGAATGTTCCTGCCATAATTATAAACCTATACTACTGTACGTCAGTGGTGAAGCTGGTTCTGGCAAAACATTCCTAATCAAAATCATTAGTAAGTTCCTTCAACAATTGACAAACAACAAACTGTCAGCTGTTGTCACTGCCCCCACAGGTTTAGCTGCCTACAACATAGGTGGTGTTACATTACACCGATTACTACTATTACCAGTAGAACACCAGAACAAATTAGACTATTACAAACTTTCTGCAGAAGCTGCAATGGAATTACGCAGAGTATTGAAACAAATGAAAATGCTACTAATAGATGAAGTGAGCATGGTCTCCAACCTGATGTTAGCTTTGATTCACCTCAGATTACAAGAAGTACTCAAAACAGACTATGAAGAGCTCTTTGCAGGAAAACACATTATTGTTTTTGGAGATCTGCTTCAATTAACACCAGTAAAAGGTGAACCTATTTTTAAAACATTAGGACACAAACTCTGCCGTAAAACTGTTGGCAGCATTGGAAATGTCAACCTTTGGCAACATTTCCAATACAGAGAATTAACAGAAAACATGTGCCAATCTGCAGATCTAACTTATGCCAACATTTTAAAAAGTTTGAGAGTTGGTATACTTTCTAAAGAAGCAGAAGCAACATTGAAAACCCGGCACATTAATGCACTTTATGGCGATAATGCATGTGCTACAGATGTTATGGAACAATTAGCCCACAAAAATGTCAATTGTATGGACTTAATGCCAACTCTTGCAAGCTGTTTCAAATTCAATGAAATCATGCTAAGTAAAGAAATGCAACCAATAATGGAAATTAGCGCCACAGACAAACTAGATGTACATGGTATGACACTACCCATGTGTGACCAAGCCACAACAAGACTAAATAATTTAGAAAAATCAATCTCAAACACAGCAGGCTTAGAAAAGATGTTAAAATTATCCTTAAATTGCAGAGTAATGCTTAAACGTAACCTTGACGTGGGCCAAGGACTAGTTAATGGAGCACTGGGTACAGTTGTTGGCTTTCAAACATACCCACGTGACAACAAAATTCAGTTTGTCAATATACTCTTTGACAAACTTTCAGAAGTAAAACGGATAGGACGCTCAACAGCTAGATTCCTTCTCTTCAAAGATATGTATGTACGCAGAGAACAATTTTCTCTAACTCTTGCATACGCAGTCACAATTCATAAATCACAAGGTCTTACCATAGACAAAGCAATGATAGATATTGGTAACACAGTCTTTAAAGAAGGCATGAGCTACGTAGCACTATCACGCTTACGTACACTTGACGGTCTATTTCTAATCAACTTTGATGCAAGTAAAGTAAACGCTGATATTCCTTGCATTTTAGAATATAATAGACTTCGCTCACTATACACTCCCCATCTAAACACATATTCTGTTCCACAAAAACTAAAACGTTGTAAAAGAAAACTAAATCAAACTGAAATGCAACAGGACATCACTGGAAATCCTCCAAAGAGAGTAAAAGAAACTAATACTTCATCAAGTACCACAAACAAAAAAGAATCAATTAGAGACAGTAAACCAGGTACTTCTTTAAAGAAGGAAGACAAACTCCACAAAAAGCAGTTAGATACAGAACTACCTGGACCATTTAAATTCTCAAATATAGTTGGTGTAAGTTGCTATGCAAATGTAGCAATGAATATTCTATTTCAATTACCACCAATTGTTGACAACATTTACTCACACAGTACAAACCCATTGGCCCTCATTACGACCCTGGCGGAATTCGGAAAACGATGGCGGAAATGCAATACCGCCATCGAATAGCGCTCGGTGCGACTATGACCCGTCACCGCAAAGTACGATGCCATTAGCGACACCGTAGTGAACGCCAACGCTAACTGCACCAAGCACGCGCGCGCGCGCCATGCCAAACCGTAAACACCACCATGGCGCAACGGTACGCCAATTCCGACCCCAGCGGACATGTACCTAACGCCATCAAGCATGGCGGAATGCACCATTCCGCCATGGTGAGAAGTACAGCATCGCGAATCAACCGTAAACGGCCCCACTGACTGCCCGTACACCGCTCCCTGCCCACAAAGTACAACTCCCCGTAGGTGCAACGAAGCCACAATGCAACCAGTGAAATGCACAAGTCACCCATGCATGCCAACGAACAAATGAACCTCAAGAGGGGCCAATGGGAGCTGCAGGGCACAGATGGCACGAATACAGAAGCCATCCCAATGGACATGACCACAGTCCCCCACCAAGAAACGCACGCAAACACAGGCACCTGTGACCAGCAATATTCAGAAAATCACAACATTCCACCAGTCCACCTGGCTGACCGGCATCTGTCACACAAAACCCAATCCCCCGCCCCTGAGCATGACAACATTCAAACTGTCATATTGGCAGCCCCCATCCCTGACCTCACGGGCTTCGTAGGCAAACGCGCCCAGTACAGGACCACGCAACAAAACTCCGAAGCTGGAACCCAATGCAGATCCCCTCACAATACATCGCTCCCCAAATAGGAATATGCCACATCACTTGCAAAGAAGAACGCTACACGGCCCATATCAGAATAGAATTTTAATGCACATCAATATCACCAAGCCCATACAGCCATCAGGCCATGAACTCCAAAACACATTTCACCATTGTGGGCTGCATCCGCAAGAAATGACCAGCCACTACTCGTGTGACGCCCTGTTCCCTCATGGTACACAGAGCCACATACACGTACGAAAAGGCAACATGGAAGCGCACAGAACCGCAGGGCCGTCCCAATGGGGAGGCACTAGTCCAGCTGAAAGGCCGAAATGTTGCTCCGAGCCACCAGTACTGCGTAAGGGCATGTGGCCCATTGGCGATCGTCCCATAAGATCGTAATGCTGCTCCACTGATTAACACGAAGCAGCAGGTGTCGGGAGTAAAATCCATCTGCAGGAGTGGCATACAGATGGCAGTGGCAAAAGGGGAGGAGATACCTGTCAACCAAAAGAAAAGAAACAGAATAGAATGGCCATCAGAACTACATTCGAACAACTCACTTCAATGATCACACTAGATCCACAGCCATATGCATGCAAGCCCACTCCAAAGGATCATCACCACCCCAAAACCACTTGCGAATCATAACTATCTATATCGAGGTGAAAACACCATCACAAACGAGTGTACCTGTGCATGCGCCTGTGAAAACAGAATCCTTCAGATGGGATTGGTAACGTGCATGGACACAAGTGTCTGAAGGCGCGTCGAGACAGGGAGGGCTCAACAAGGCCAGATAGACGATGGTCCCACTATGGCAGCCCTGCATCACATAGCGCAGGGGGGGCGGACAGATCCCAAGAAGCCCTGTACATGGCAAACACTGTATCAAATCACCTGCCCATGCATCCATTCATCATTCCCTCATCCCGTAATGAAAACGCCTGAATATTTACTCACATAACATTAGAAATATCCATTGAGTCTGTGCGTTATGCAGCCTGCAAAATCCACAGTGCCCCAGCACGTAATTCCAGTCTAGTGAAGTAACATGTATTTGGGAACGTCCTGCCTTATCGTCCACTACGCAATTGCGCATCCCATACTATTCATATCAATCATAGCATTCTCGCCATGGCCCCTGTCCCAAGGACATTGAACAATAGAACGTTATATTTGCAGTCAGACCTGTGGGCATCTCCTCGCCGCTAGCTGAATACCGAAAGCGCCGCCCTTCGAATTCCTCATTTGCAACATCACGTCGAAGAGGCATCTGTGGCCGTTTGAAAACACTAATTAATCCATCGAGTGCGGCTGTGTGTGAAAATGGCAACTGCCTTCACCCACGAATGGGACGCCCCGCCCGTCGTTGCAACTCGGTACAGTGATGAATGAGGGCCCACCGTTACTCGAGTACTACGTTCCACTGACCCTTCACAACTCTGTTCGCGACTGCACAGATAGTATGTGAAACAATGGGACCACAACAGAATGAACATATCAACCAATGTTACACGGCCATCGGGTACAAATACAAGATTGCAATAGCAAGATGCCATTCCACGAATTGCAGCGTTGTGCGCGGGACGTGCTCGGCCAAAGGGGAGAGCAGTTTGCACAGGTGGAATGAATCACCACAGGTGGAGGCCATTCAGCCTGGAAACACATAAATTGCACAGCCAGTCTCCTCCCACAACCACACCGAAATGCTACCGGCAGGACTCGCGATGTTGGCCCTGGGGGACCTGATAGCACTGCAAGTACTCCAACTCCAAGAAGAAGACGAACACCAACTACAACCGGCCGCACGGAGGAGACGCAGGAGGAGGAGGAGGCCAAGGCAGGGCCAGCAAGGGCCGCCAGCACAGCCACTACCACCACGCAGGCAGCCCGCAATCCCACGCCTCCGAGCACATCCGTTCAACCTCACTGATGAGCAGATCCACACCCTCTACCGTCTGGACCGGGACACCATAACCGCCATTGTGGACATGACACAGGCTGACCTTGTCAGCATGATAGATAGCCCAACCGCCATCCCACCCCTACTGAAGGTGGTGTCTGTACTCCACTTCCTGGCCACAGGCACCTACCAGCACACAGTCGGACAGTTGCATGGCATTTCTCAGCCACTGTTCTCACGGACACTATTGCAAGTGCTCGATGCCCTCCTGAAGCACGCAGACGACTACATCTCCCTACCACGCTCGGAGCTGGAAATTACCAACACGAAAGTGGGATTCCATGCACTTGGCGGCATACCGGGTTGCATTGGTGCCATCGACTGCACCCATGTGGAATTGGTCGTCCCACATGCCATGGAGGCCCAGTACCGCAACCGAAAACAATTTCATTCTCTGAATGTACAAATGGGGTGTGACTCCAACAGGATCATTACACATTGTTGTGCCCGATTCCCTGGATCAACCCATGATTCTATGGTCTTGAGGAACTCTACAATACCACGCTACATGGAGCGACACGCAGGGAACAGATCCTGGCTACTCGGTGAGTCTCATTTCATGCATGATGATGTGGGGTATGTGATTCGGCAATGACCTGGCAGGAAGGGGGCGGGGGGGGTGTGCGTACGTAGCAATGGCATTCCACATCATACGTTTATCGTCCACATACAGGTGATGCTGGATATCCACTGAAGAGATGGCTCCTCACACCAGTCCGGAACCCACGGGACCAGCATGAGGAGGACTACAACCATGCCCACTCACGTACCCGTGTAGTCATTGAACAGGCATTCGGCCTACTGAAGGGTCGTTTCCGCTGCCTCAGCAGGTCTGGCGGGGCACTCCTGTACCGCCATGAGAAGGTTGCAAAGATGGTGATGGCATGTGTCATGCTCCACAACATGTGCGTACGTAGAAATGTGCCCATGCCCCCTGACGCAGAACTGCAAGCACCTGAAGATGGTCATGATGAGGGTGGGGATGTGGCAGCACCTCAAGGAGTCTGCGAGGCACCGGAGGCCCGTGACATTCGTAAGCATCTCATTGATGTATGCTTCTAGCACTCACGCCTGGTGGCTGATACATGGACACGGGACTCGTGGCACTGTGTGTGTCTGGGACATGCACAATATGGACTGTACGCCTATGATGGCCTAGTACACAAAGATCAATGTCCACACATCTCATTGGTTGATCGTGCACTTTTTATGGCATATGTGATATCATGTTGTACACCCTATCGACCCGCCACCCAAGTGAGCCCAACACACCCCCTCCACCCTCCCACCTCCCCCCCGAACACCAGTGTCCAAAGATGCTCATCGTCCGTGGGCAGTCGCTATTGCAAGCCCCCTCTGCGGGTATCAGGGGCACCCCTGCCTGTGGAGCGCAGGTTCCTCCCAGATCTACGTTGGGGGCTGCCCTGGATGGAACTTGCAACGGATGATGTCTCTGCCTGCTCACGTCCATGCATGTCCCTAAGGGTTTGCGAGAGCTCAGTGAGCACACGGCGCACTGCGGCAAGTTCACCACATACGTCTTTGGACGTCGCATGCAGTTCCCCCCTCAGGCTCTCGGTGCTTCTCTCCATTTGGACTCTCAGGCTCTCGGTGCTACTCTCCATTTGTGCCCTTAGTGTCTCTGTGCCTCTCTCCATTTCTGCCCTAAGTGTCTCAGTTGATGTTTCTATGTCTGCCTTAGTGCCCCCACATTCATCGGCATGGTCCTTGAGGAGCGTGGCCAGTTGCTGCTGTTGCACGATTAACTGGTCGAGGGACTGTTGCCTCTGCTGGGCCATGGCCATTTGCGGGGGTGTCACAGAGGGGCTGTTGTCCTCATGTTGCCCTGCCACAGGGCTTGTGGGGGATGGCCAGTCGTCGTCTTGTGGGTGCCCCTGCGTGGTATCCTCATGTGGTACGGGATGGAACAGACAGGGGGATTGGGACAGGTCATGGATGGATCTGACTTCGACATCCCCGTCTTCTGTGTCGGAGCATGCTGCCATCAATGGGGTGTCACCTATGGTGCTGCTGCCACCGGAGGCAGTGCCTTCTGTGGCATCCGTTGGGGGGACCTGTGGTGGTGGTGTTGTGGGCATGCTGGCTGCTGGGGTGCCTGTTGATGTTCCCTCCTGTGTGCTGCCACCTGATTTGTGCTGCTGCCGTGTCTTGATGCGTGCAGCTGAGGTGGAGGGTCTTTGGCCGTTGGTCTTGGCCCTCTTTGCAGGTGTGCTGGTAGGGGTGTCCTGCAGCTCGTCGTTTGGATCGGACCCTGTGGTGGAGTAAAGGAGGGCGAGGGTTATTGGTGGGTCTGTGGGAATTGGAATGGCATTGTATCACATGCATTGGGGTGGTACCTGAGGGTGATTTGGGTCGGGGCCTTGGAGGTGCTTCCATTTGTGTGTGGAGTGAGGGTGCAGTTGTTTGGCAGCCTGCAGTTAGGGTGTGCCTGCTGCACGTGTAGTGCGTGTTTTAGGGGTTTTTAATTATTTATGTATTTATTGTGGGTTTTAACGTGCGCTATCAGGCCAATGTGTGTGGACGTTCTCCTGGACATGTGTTTCTGTTGCACTATGGGGACACATGGTGCTTCACATGGATGGACTTTGTGGTTTTGGCATTGTTTCATTAGGCCCACCTACCTGATTCTTCGGATGTCTGCACTCCTTTCTCCATCCCTCCGACTCCCTCTATGCTCTCCATTCTGATGGTGGAGGCACAGATTTCTTCCCAGGGGGTCAGCTTGATTGGTGATTCCAACCCTCCCCCGGTGGCTGTGGCAATGTTGCGGTTGGCAGAGAGTATGCTGCGGACGCGTATCCGCAGGTCGTCCCATCGCTTACGGCATTGCTGTGGGGTGCGGTCCCCACCGCACTTACCCGCTGTGCCACCAGAGCCCATATGGCCTTCTTGTTTGCGAGTGCCGTCCTGGTCATTTGCGTGGAGAAGACGACGGCAGCATTCTCCTGGAGGGTCTCTGTTAGCACGGTGAGTTCCTCACGGGAGAAGTGGACCTGCCGCTTGCGGTCGCACGCTTTCTTCGCTACTTTTCCCATTTTTCTTGGTTTCGCTAGGGTGGATGACGGGTTGGGTTGTGTCTCAGGGTGGTGATTTTAGTGGTTGTGTGGTTTTAGTGGTTTTATAGGTGTACGGCGGGTTGTTTCCCGTTCCGGGCCCGTGTTTTAACTTCCGTTTCCGTATATTTCCGGTCACCGTACTTTACGGTAGGCGCACACTGCGGTGTCCGCTGTGATGGGTGGCGGTATTGCACCTAGGGCGCCGTACGGCGGCGGTGTGGGCCGTTTTGGGGTCATTTCCGCCATCGCGGACTTTGCACTTCCGCCATGCCGTGGTGCTCGTGCCCGATGGGTCGGAATGGGCCGCACTTTGCTCCTTCTTGCAATGGCGGAAACGCTATTTACGCTGTGGCGGTCCGGTCAGTCACTTTCCGCCAGGGTCGTAATGAGGGCCATTGTGTTTGCAAATGTTAGTACTTCAGAGAAATGCAGCAAACAATCCTGACAACACATATAGTGTTTTTGGAATAAGACGATAATTGGACTACTGTGCTGGAATGGTGAAATTCACTATAAACTCACAGGAAGATCCACAAGAATTTCTAATGTACTTACTACAAGTACTGGAAAACAAAAACATACCTATAAATGAAATCTTTCAGATTTCATACATGTGGAAACATACATGCACTCTCTGCAACAATGTGACACAAGAAGAAATCCCCAATGAACGCTTCATATATATATCAATACCAAATTGTGAATCCATTCCATTTCAGCAACTTGTACAAAATGCAAACCATGGTAGATTATGCTCTACCTGCAATTCAGATAATCGCTCCACGTTAGTAATACAAACACATAGTAAATACATAATACTAATGCTTCTACGTTACAATGCAGATGGTACCAAACACAACTGCAAGCTGACTGGATTCACACATGGTCAAATATCACTTGGTAAGAAAACCTTCACAACAATAGGTATAATCTACCACGCAGGAGCCACAACCAATTCAGGGCACTACACTGCATACATAAAAAAGAAATGTGGATGGTTTGAATGTAATGATAGTACTATTACTCTAAAGCAGAGATTACCAGCAAATCTTACAAACGCTTATTTGATGTTCTTAAAACCAAAATTTGATAAATAAACTGTATTTAAACCTTTAAGTAAATTTGTGTTACAAAAATATAAACTGTTAGAATACTCCAAAACCTATCTAACTGCTCAAAGATTCTACAACAACTAATCAGATAAATGAATACCACTAAACTAGACCAGAAAATACACAGTTAGAATACGCCAATTGGTATCTAACTGTCCCAAAATTATAAATGTGTGGTAAAATAATATAAACTGTTAGAATACTCCAAAAGCTATCTAACAGATCAAAGATTCTACAACAACTAATCAGATAAATGAATACCACTAAATTAGGCCAAAAAACACACAGTTAGAATATGCCAATTGGTATCTAACTGTCCCAAAATTTAACAATATCCAAATAGGTAAATGAAAACCACTACAATATATTAAAAAAATAGACAGTTAGAATACCCCAATTGGTATCTAACTGCTCCAAAATTTTATAATATCAAAACAAATGAAGAATCTGTTACTGTTCCAAAAAAAATACAACAAAGCAAAGTATAAAGCATTAGCCAGAAACAACAAGTGAACACTGAAAACAAACAAACAAATAAACTGTAGCATAACAGAAAAAGGGTTTTTTTTAAATCCAACATGGATTTTTTTTCCTCCCACAGACCCAATGATTTTAGCAACGAATACAGAAACTGAGCAAATTGCACAGTACTCTGATTTGTACTCTACTAAATATGAGGGTCGAAAAAAAATAAAAGTATATTGCTTATACAATGTAATAAGTCATTACAACATACTAATACTAACATGCTATTTTCTTTTATCACAGAAATGAAGAAGAAAAACATGGACTCCCATTACTAGACCAAACAGTAAGTATACAATAATAAGGACAACCATAGCAGCACATCACATCCATAGTATCTAATACCTTTGTTCCTTATACATTTGTTTTTCACCCAAAGTTATAAACAAATATGAATGTGATATGCTGTGGTGGTTGTTGCCAGGGCATAGAGTCTTGGGTGCATGGCCAAATGGCCATGCACCCAAGACTCTATGCCCTGGCAAAAACCACCGCAGCATATCACATCCATAGAGTCAAACATTTCAACTATGATCTATGGGAAACTTTTAATGTCTGCGAACAATGTGAGTGTTCTTAGAACACTTTGAACTTGCCAGCGAACAATACGGACACCGTTTTCAGGACACCCCCTACGAACATTTCAGAACAACGTGATAGTTCTTAGAACACTTTCAACTTAACAACAAACAATATGGACAGCATCCCAAGGACACCCCCTACGAACATTCCAGGGCACCGGGAGTGTTCTCAAAAACGCCTTCAGAACACCCCCATCTTGTTTATTTGCAAACAATTCAGGACACCGCGAGTGTTCTTAGGACACATTCAACTTGACAGAGAACAATACGGACAGCGTCCTCAGGACACCCCCTACGAACATTCCAGGACACCGGGAGTGTTCTCAAAAACGTCTTCAGAACACCCCCATCTTGTTTATTTGCGAACATTTCAGGAGACCGCGAGTGTTCTTAGGACACATTCAACTTGCCAAAGAACAATACGGACAGCGTCCTCAGGACACCCTCTACGAACAGTCCCCGGACACCGGGAGTGTTTTTAGAAGCGTCTTCAGAACACCACCATCTTGTTTATTTGCGAACATTTCAGGACACCGCGAGTGTTCTTAGGACACATTCAACTTGACAAAGAACAATACGGACAGCGTCCTCAGGACACCCCCTACGAACACTCCCCGGACACCGCGAGTGTTCTTAGAAGCGTCTTCAGAACACCCACATTTTGTTTATTTGCGAACATTTCAGGACAACGCGAGTGTTCTTAGGACAGACTCAACTTGACAGAGAGCAATACGGACAGCGTCCTCAGGACACCCCCTACGAACACTCCCCGGACACCGCGAGTGTTCTTAGAAGCGTCTTCATAACACCCCATCTTTGTTTATTTGCAAACATTTCAGGACACCGTGCGTGTTCTTAGAACACATTCAACTTGACAGAGAACAATACGGACAGCGTCATCAGGACACCACTTATGAACCCTCCCCAGACACCGCAAGTGTTCTTAGAACAGTTTCACTTTGCTTGCGAACAAAAAGGACACATTTTGACTCCTTAGAACACCCCCTAGTCAGTTTATTTAGAAAATTTCAGAACACCTGTGATGTCCGCAAACAAATCGAACACAAAAAGAACGTCTAACACATAAAAAACACAACTTTCATCCTATCTCACACACTCCCACCCTCCCCAAACACTCCTACACACCAACACACTCTACAAAATACACATTTTGAACAAAGTTTCACCGCGCTGTCCGGGGACGTGCGCGAATTCAATATGGCGGGCGCTACCGAAAAATCTGATGCGCTTCACGCTCCACGCCATCCAATCAGCGAACACTTTGCATGTCCGTGAACATCACGCAAGACGATTGGCCAATCAGGACACTTTCCGCGGAGCGAACAGGGAAGTGTATCCGCAAACCGAACACAGATATCACTATTTTTTTTTTACCTACTTTTTGGTCATTTTAAAAAAAAACAACTGGACAAATTTTCACCAAATTTGCAAAAGCACGCTTTCGGGACGTAGCCGCTGCTCCTGGTCCAAATTTGGTGGAAATCCGTCCATCGGTTTGGGCTGTAGACGCGAGCAAAAAATGTTTCCCATTCACTCTATGGAGAGTGAGTATAATGTATACAAATATGAGCATATAGAGGGAAGGTAGAGTAATAAAAATAAAACTATGACAAAGTGCTGAAAACCATAATGATTATCTTCATGCACAGAAAGGATTGCTCTCTTTCAAGCCTGTATCTTCCGCTATGTACATGTTTCATATATGATGTGACAGGACCCCAAGTCTACAAATATAGTACCCTTTCAATTTTTACTTCCTGACTGTTACTGTAGAAAACTATGTGGCTTCGATATGTCAGTAAAGGATAAAAAGGGAGAGCCAGCCATGTGATGTCATCAGTTATGTCATCAATGACATTTGTGATGTCATCTTTGATGTCCTGGGTGTTAGTGTTAGCAGTGCACGGTGGCGCGAGTTATGGTTGCTTATGTTACCATAACTGGCGAATTTCAAGGGTTTTTCGGTTTTACTTAGAACCATAATGTCCCTTTCACAAAGTTTTTTCACTGAATTTCATAGGTTTTTAGTAGCACAACTTAACCATAATATCCCTGACATGTAACATAGAACATACTAACCCCCTCGTAGTGATTTTCATGTCCGCGGACTACCGCCATGTCCGCGGACACATCGAAAATCTGAGCGTAGTGAATGTAAATTTAAATAGTGTGCCCCATTTCCCCTTTGAAGTTGGCTCTGAAAAGAGACGTTTTTTTTTTTTTTACAGATGCTTGACAGACACCTGTTATTTTATATTTTTTTTCTTGTTTTTTTTTCTTACTTTACTCCTAAAATCTTCACATAACCTTCTCCAAAGCAACCCTTACATTCCAAAATAAAAAGGCATTTCCGGTAAAAGATAAACAAATGCCATCTTCTTTAAAATTAACAGCATTACTGGCATCAATATTCTCATTGTTACAGAAGAACATACCAGCTCTAAGCATGATGGCACACATGCCTCGGTTGATGACACACCTAGCAATGTTTTGCTGACGACAAAAAACTGAACTATTGTCCCATATTGCCCTAGGTAGTAATCCAGAAAAAATTACTTTCGCATTTGGAAGGATCTTCACTACGGCTTGAACCAAGCGTTCCAAATCAGCCAACAAAGTAGGGGCACTGACGTTGCCCAAATGGAAAGCACCATAGTGCAAAACTACCACATGCGGACTGTTCATCGTGGCCATATCCGCACAAACTTGTACAATTCCTTGTACATTGCAATCAGGCACAGTGCTCCACACCACCTCCACTCCTTTGACATCAAAGTTCTTTGCAACATGCCTGCATTCAGCGTACTGCTGTAAACCATGCACAAACATATCTCCGAGCACCAACACCCTGACTTTCTCCACTTCTGCCATCTTCACCACACACAGTCTCTTTCAACACAAATCCACAACCTCGACATCTGATTGGCTGATCCGTACAGTCTTCTTTCCATGTTGGATTTCCTGGAAAAACCCGGATTTACCACGCCCTGTCCACGAACAGCCGCGGTGTCCGCGGACGGCGTCCACTTTACTCTCTGTACCATTCCCTCATTGCATACAGCTAAGCAATCACACAATACGAATAACGTCCTCAGAACACCCCCATTTTGAGAATTTTCATTATTCTACATATTAACATTACAAATATTATACTTTTATCTTGTACTCTGCACACAATGCTATCTTTCTCCATTAGCAGCTCAGTATACTACATAGAATCCCATAATACAATGCTATTTATTGATATAAATGCATTGTTCAAAGCACTAATAACGGTATGATATTTATTGCAATATCCTTGACACTTTTTTCGGAACATTATAATGAAAATCCCTAGTACACAAATTCCATGAAAAGTACATACACATGTGATGTCATCAGTGATTTCATCAATGACATTTGCGATGTCATCTTTGATGTCCTGGGTGTTAGTCTTAGCAGTGCATGGTGTTGGCGCGAGTTATTTTTCATAGCTTACCATAACTTGCTATTTTCAGGGGTCTTTCGGCTGTACTTAGAACCATAACGTCCTTTAAACCATTTATGCTCGTTCACAGTGAAGGTCAGCTGCTTCCATTTTTTTCTCGGGCCCCGGAGAGGCTCACAAAGCAGACTATAAGGTTGTATTGTGTTTTGACCTTGACAGACAGAGATTGTGATAAAAGACTTCTCTTGAAGGAGTGTTGCTAAAACTTAAGAGAAGATAAAGATGAAATTTCTGAAACGAAACCACTTTTACATATTATATCACTATGCGAAAGATCGTTGGCACACGCGGAGTCGTATTTTCGGACTGCACCACTCGTAGACAATGGAAATTGCAATTGTACTGTAAGTAACCCTTTACATTACTTTATACCAAATATAATTACAATAGCGTAACATTAAAGACCGCTGAAGTTGAACTTGTTTGTTGAAAGTGGCATAATGTTTTCTACCGCGCACTATCACCGCCGAATTGATCCCCTGCCGTTTAGAGGGCTCTGAAAAAGGCAGACGACACAGAGTGGGTTAATATAAATAATTTAACCGGTCTATAGGCGGTCAAGCGCTCTACTCGCTGTGCCACTTCACTGTAGCCTGTCAAGTGCCACAGCGAGTACAGCGCTCGCTTTGACATCCGTGCACAGCTTGCTAACGCAAGTTCGAATCCCGGCAAGCCCAAACTCAGCCTTTCATCCTTCCGTGGTCGATAAATGAGCACCACACACCGTGGTTAATAATAAGCACCGCTTAGATACCTCACAGTTCTTAGCGCTATATGAATGTGAAAATATTATTATTTTATTATTAACATACTCTGTTGCACTTCGATAGCAAATAGTTTCACGCCCTAATAAATAAAATGATGATTTTTAATGAAGATCGCCTGGTGAGACTAATTTATGTTTTTTAAAACAGGTACCTGGCCCCGTTTTGTCTATTTCACGATTTACAGACTCCAGCTGATGGGGTCTTCAACTGCCAGGTGCAAGTCCAAATATGCAACTTCATGACCCTCACCATTTTATGGGACAATCGCCAAGGACCAATATGCCCTTACGCAGTACTAGCGGCTACAAACAACATACCAACCAATACGGTGGTCTAATGGCTCGTTGTTGGAGCAACCTTCCGATTATCAGAGAGACCATTTACTGCTTTTATCATAAACCAACAGCCTATCTACTGCAAAGGAACAACGCGTGGCTCCAAATAAACTTTTGCTGATCGACAGCAGAGACAATAGCAAATCGCTGAATATTCACTAAACATTTCATGTGAAATAAATGTACTTTACCAAATGTACAATCCTGCTGTTTACTTTTAAACCACAGTTTCATATTCCGAATTGTGGTGCACTGAGTTGTAACCTGATCTAACACTCTCTGTACCGCAAAGGAACATCGCGTGTCTCAACATGAACTTTTGCAGATCGACAACAAAGACAAATGCATATTGCTGAATATTCTCTAAACATTTGATGTCAAATAAATGTACTTTACAACATTTACAATCTTGCTCTTTGCTTTTAAATCACAGTTTCATATTCTGAATTGTGGCACGCTGTGTTGTGACATAATGTGTGTTGTCTTCCGGGTTCTGTGTAAAGTCGCGTAGTACTGGAGACGACTGGGCGCGTTTCATTACGCACCCTGTAACGTCACGGAGAAAGGCAGGGAATATGAATGCTTTGATAATATCAGGCTTAGTGGCGGGAGATATGATTTAGTGTCGCAAAAGCAAGTCAGCCAGGTCAATAGCGCCAGTCATAGGATTATCACATAATGTCGACGCCCACCAGCCGGATTTATCGTTTCTTTAGTGGACAAAAAGTCGGTTGACGCCCCTAGGAAATTGTACTATTAGCGAACAAAAGGAGTGCTCTTAAAACACTTTCACCCTGACAACGAACAATACAAACAATGTTCTCAGAACACCCCCATTTTGTGTAGTTGCAACCATTTCGGGACACTGCGAGTGTTCTTAGAACACATTCAACTAGACAGATTACAATACGGACAGCGTCCTGAGGACACCCCCAGTTTGTGTATTTACGAACAATTAAGTACACCGCAAGTGTTCATAGCTCATTTGTACCTTCCTTGCGAACAAAAATGACACATACTCCGTCCTCTAAACACCACACCATTTAGTTTATTTACAAAATGTCAGAACAGCCGTGTTCTCCGCGGACAAATCGAACGCAACAAAAAGGTCTAGCACATAAAAAAACAAAGCATTGAACCTATCTCATACTCCCCCACCCTCCCCAAACACTCTTACACACCAACACACGGCACTAAATACAATTTTTTATCCACATTTCACTGCGCTATACGCGGTCGACTGCAAATACAAGATGGCGGGCACCACAGAAAATCTGACGCGCTCCACGCCCCTAGCCGTCCAATCAGCGAACACGTTGCATGTCCGCGGACATGACGCAAGCCCATGGGCCAATCGGGGTGCTGTCCGCGGAGCGAACAGGGAAGTCCGTCCGCGAAGCGAACGCAGATATCACACATTTTTTTGCCTTACATTTTGGTCATTTTTAAAAAAACTACTGGACAGATTTACACCAAATTTACAAAAGCACGCTTTTGGGACCAGGCCGCCGCTCCTGCCGCAAATTTGGTGTAAATCCATCCAGCGGTTTGGGCTGTAGCCGTGCGCAAAGTTTTTTCCCATTCAGTCTATGGGAAAAAAAGTTTTGGGACCCCCCCTAATACTTTCCCCCCCCTGGACGAATCCTCACCAAACTGTGCAAAATAATTCAGAGTGACCCAACTACTTTTTTTGCAAAGTTTGGTGAGGATCTGTCCAGGGAGAGCGAAGTTATAAGCCACCCAAAAAAAGCTCTTCCTATGGAAACAGCAACTTAACCATAACTACATGGCCACTACCGTGGCCATGTAATATATATATATATAAATATATATATATATATATATATATATATATATATATATATATATATATATATATATATATATATATAAAACAGATGATTAAGCCAACAAATTGCGCTCTGCCTCAATACTGAGCTGGTGCTACCGGGCGAGAGCAGGCTACGCTCAATATATGTCAAACAAAAGGTAAAAGGTGCTGAAGAGAAGAAGGACTCCACCACAAACACCTACCAAAAAAATGCCCAAGCACACAAGACTACAAATGTGTTCTAAAATTTCATTTATTATTCAAAAAGGAGTGAACATAACATAAAAAGCATACATAGCAATACCTTGGCAGACCAGGTGTCATGCAGCACTCACCCACAGCGGGTGGAAAACGCCACGCTTTCCGCTCGACTCGCGAGCTTCCTCAGGCTTGTTATAGATCCAAACATTAGTTTCCTTGTGTTTTTATACCCTTGCAAAGGAGGTGATTGGGTCTGCCCAGCTGTTCAGCATGCGTAACGTGAAAAAGACATTAGTAGTTAATTGGTTAGAACTCTATGGTTCTAATGGCAACGAATTCGCCATTGTTGAGTGTGTGAATACAAAATAGCCCACCATTGTGAGTCACCTAATTATCTATTAAAATGCTAGGTGTATGCCCGCTAAACATTTAGTCTAGACAGCCCTTCACCTCCTCTTGCTTTACAGAATGTTAGAAGAAGTGACCACGAGTTGAAGCGCAAGTGCGCCTATTTAATATATTGCTGCGCCGTTATAGAAACAAACGTCTATACGGCGCTGCTATCTTTCCACTAATGGCGTGAAGTGCCCTAAAACAAATGTATGCAGCTGCTGCCCTGAAGCCACAGCGGCCGCTCTCGCATAGTGATATACAGGGTAATTCATAGAATTTCGCAGAAAAGTGTCGCAAGCGGCTGGCGCAGAGTGTCCGCGTGCGATTGTCTGCGCCAGGCACTTGCGCAAAAACTGATTTCTGCGCACAGCGTATTAATGGATTTTATGCTCCCAAACCAGCCGTGGCGCAGAGTATCGCAGCGACCCTGCAGCAGCGCCAGTAACGCCCCCAAGAACGCCCTCGCGCAAGGAAAAGCCATCAAAATCGCTAAATCATCGCAAAGGGCTGCGCTAACCCTGGACCAGTTTACAGGGCTGCCAAACAAGGAACGCAAAGCGGGTAACGTGCATATCAGGGGTACGCGGGAAGTTATACACGCGATTAGCCAGGGTACGTGTATTACAGGGCTACGCGGGAAGTTCTACACGCGATTGGCCAGGGTACGTGTATCACAGGGGTATGCGGGAAGTTCCACACGTGAATAGCCTGGGCGCGTGTATTTCAGGGGTGCGCGGGAAGTTCCACACGCGAATAGCCTGGGCGCGTGTATTTCAGGGGTGCGCGGGAAGTTCCAAACGCGAATAGCCTGGGCGCGTGTATTTCAGGGGTGCGCTGGAAGTTCCACACACGAATAGCCTGGGCGCGTGTATTTCAGGGGTGCGCGGGAAGTTCCACACGCGAATAGCCTGGGCGCGTGTATTTCAGGGGTGCGCGGGAAGTTCCACACGCGAATAGCCTGGGCGCGTGTATTTCAGGGGGGCGCGGGAAGTTTTACACACGATTTCAGCAGGGTACGTGTATTACAGGGGTGCGCGGGAATTCTCACATGCGATTTGGCCAGGTACGTGTATTACAGGGGTGCGCGGGAATTATCACATGCGATTTGGCTTGGTACGTGTATTACAGGGGTGCATGGGAAGTTACACACGCGATTAGGCTGGGTGGGTCCTCACAGGTGTTCCCTGTACAATCTCGACGGCCCCTGCAGGCAGCCCACAAAACAGGGGACTACCCTGCACACCTGCTCATGTCCCCCTGCACCCCCACCCCCCAGCAGTGCAGGGGCAGCCTCCACCAGGACCCCACCTATGTCTACCACCACCCCCACCCCCCAGCAGTGCAGGGGCAGCCTCCACCAGGCCCCCACTCATGTCCCCTATCACCCCCACCCCCCCGCCACCAGGGGCACCCTCCATCAGGCCCCCATCCATGTCTCCCACCACCCCCACCCCCCAGCAGTGCAGGGGCAGCCTCCACCAGGCCCCCACCCATGTCTCCCACCACCCCCACCCCCCCAGTCACCAGGGGCACCCTCCACCAGGCGCCACTCATGTCTCCCACCACCCGCACCCCCCACCATCCAGGGGCACCCTCCACCAGGCCCCCACTCATGTCTCCCACCACCCCCACCCCCCCAGTCACCAGGGGCACCCTCCACCACGCCCCCACTCATGTCTCCCACCACCCCCACCCCCCACCATCCAGGGGCACCCTCCACCAGGCCCCCACTCATGTCTCCCACCACCCCCACCCCCCAGCAGTGCAGGGGCAGCCCCCACCAGGCCCCCACTCATGTCTCCCACCACCCCCACCCCCCCAGCCACCAGGGGAACCCTCCACCAGGCCCCACTCATGTCTCCCACCACCCCCACACCCAAGCAGTGCAGGGGCAGCCCCCACCAGGCCCCCACTCATGTCTACCACCACCCCCATCCCCCCAGCCACCAGGGGCACCCTCCACCAGGCCCCCACCCATGTCTCCCACCACCCCCACCCCCCAGTCACCAGGGGCACCCTCCACCAGGCCGCCACTCATGTCTCCCAGCGTGCTACGTGTATTTCAGGGGTGCGCGGGAAGTTCCACACGCGAATAGCCTGGGCGCGTGTATTTCAGGGGTGCGCGGGAAGTTCCACACGCGAATAGCCTGGGCGCGTGTATTTCAGGGGTGCGCGGGAAGATCCACACACGAATAGCCTGGGCGCGTGTATTTCAGGGGTGCGCGGGAAGTTTTACACGCGATTTCAGCAGGGTACGTGTATTTCAGGGGTGCGCGGGAAGTTCCACACGCGAATAGCCTGGGCGCATGTATTTCAGGGGTGCGCGGGAAGTTCCACACGCGAATAGCCTGGGCGCGTGTATTTCAGGGGTGCGCGGGAAGTTCCACACGCGAATAGCCTGGGCGCGTGTATTTCAGGGGTGCGCGGGAAGTTTTACACGCGATTTCAGCAGGGTACGTGTATTTCAGGGGTGCGCGGGAAGTTCCACACGCGAATAGCCTGGGCGCGTGTATGTCAGGGGTGCACGGGAAGTTCCACACGCAAATAGCCTGGGCGCGTGTATTTCAGGGGTGAGCGGGAAGTTCCACACGCGAATAGCCTGGGCACGTGTATTTCAGGGGTGCGCTGGAAGTTCCACACGCGAATAGCCTGGGCGCGTGTATTTCAGGGGTGCGCGGGAAGTTCCACACGCGAATAGCCTGGGCGCGTGTATTTCAGGGGTGCGCGGGAAGTTCCACACGCGAATAGCCTGGGCGTGTGTATTTCAGGGGTGCGCGGGAAGTTTTACACGCGATTTCAGCAGAGTACGTGTATTTCAGGGGTGCGCGGGAAGTTCCACACGCGAATAGCCTGCGCGCGTGTATTTCAGGGGTGCGCGGGAAGTTCCACATGCGAATAGCCTGGGCGCGTGTATTTCAGGGGTGCGCGGGAAGTTTTACACGCGATTTCAGCAGGGTACGTGTATTTCAGGGGTGCGCGGGAATTCTCACATGCGATTTGGCCAGGTACGTGTATTACAGGGGTGCGTGGGAATTATCACACACGATTTGTCTTGGTACGTGTATTACAGGGGTGCGCGGGAATTATCACACGCGATTTGTCTTGGTACGTGTATTACAGGGGTGTGTGGGAAGTTACACACGCGATTAGGCTGGGTGGGTCCTCACAGGTGTTCCCTGTACACCCTCGACGGCCCCTGCAAGCAGCCCACAAAACAGGGGACTACCCTGCACACCTGCTCATGTCCCCCTGCACCCCCACCCCCCAGCAGTGCAGGGGCAGCCTCCACCAGGCCCCCACCCATGTCTCCCACCACCCCCACCCCCCAGCAGTGCAGGGGCAGCCTCCACCAGGCCCACACTCATGTCCCCTATCACCCCCACCCCCCCGCCACCAGGGGCACCCTCCACCAGGCCCCCATCCATGTGTCCCACCACCCCCACCCCCCAGCAGTGCAGGGGCAGCCTCCACCAGGCCCCCACCCATGTCTCCCACCACCCCCACCCCCCAGCAGTGCAGGGGCAGCAGGCAGTCAGGCAGCAGCAGATGGCAGGTGGGAGCATGCTCGGGGCTCTGGGGGGCAGTAGTTCGGCCTTCCGGGCAGGAGCGTGGTATTCCGTGTGCTTACGCGTGGCCAGCTTGGTACGGAGTGATTTGGCACGTGAAAATCCTGCACGTCAGCGTGAAAACCGAGGAAAGGCCCTCAGCGCGTAAGCGCGTCTGTGACGTGACCCGCACGGGTGTTTCCCACACAGCACGTGATCACAGAGCACACGTGGAAAGACTGCACGTCAGAGTGTAATCGCGTGTGATTGGTGGAAATGGCCCTACACGCAGAAGTGACAAAGCGTGTAATTGGTGGAAATGGCCCTACACGCAGAAGTGACAAAGCGTGTAATTGGTGGAAATGGCCCTAGCGCGTACACGCCGCGTAAGCGACGCTGGACGTGTGGGCCTGTATAAAAGGTAAGTGTAGAACACGTTTTCCTTGTACGTGCTTTTCGTGGAGAGCGAGTGGGTGAATTCTGTGCTTCTTGTCGTTTCACACACGATTTACTTCACGACGTTTCAAGTTCGTATTCCCTGTTACCTCTGACAGCTTTTTCTCTTTTTTCGCTTTTACTGGTTTACCTGGGCCTGTTCCCTCAAACAGTGTTCCCTTCTACTGTTGTCCTGTCTCCTCAGACAGCGTACAAATCTTCTTTTGGCGGGGGTGTTGCCAACCAAACGTGCTCCTTTTACACGCTCGTTTACCAGGCAGACGGTGAGTCACACACGTATCTAACATCTGTGCTTGCCCCGTGTGTAGCCTACCCCTTCAGAGGTCATTCTAGGCTGCGTGTGACACGCATACGTCATTCTTGTGTTACTGGGTGTCACAGCGTAGTGCAGGTTTTTCTTTCTGCACACGTGGTCTAGGAGGGGTTGCATGCACGTCATCTCCCTTTTTTGGGGCTCCTGTGCGTAGCGTGACCCGTCATCTTTCCCCAGGGGTTACAATCAGCCTTGCAAGAGCACTATGGTACAATAACCATCTGGTACCCAACCCCTTTGACCCCCAATTGCCCAGGACAATAGTTTACAGCCACTCCCATACGCACATTTACATCAGTGCCATGGCTGGGAGGCGAGGATTCTGTAAGGGTGGCAAATGTGGAAGAGCCACAAGTGGTGGCCGTGGTGGATCCGGTAGGGGACGTGGTCGTTACTTGCAGGGTGAGCCTGTCCCCCCATGTGTGGAGGACCAGTCAAGGGCACCCATAATCCCCCCCCCTCCCGTTGAGGCTGATGTGGCTGACACCATCCATGCTCAGCCCTTGTTGGACCAGCCCATTGTGGCACCAGATCTGGCTGACTCCATGGCTGACTTCCAGGTCAGCAGGCCTATGACACGTGCGCTGGTGCACGTTGATGTCACCATGCCACGTGCATCTGGGCTAGCAAGGTCATCTGCTGCACCAAGGAGGCAGGGCGGAGAGGCTGCAGGGGCAGCTGCGGCTCCCTCCACCCCAGCCCTCACACACCCAGCCAGGACAGTGTCGGTCCTAGTCCATGCTGCTGACATTCCCCCTGACACCATCACACTAGAGCCAATGCCTGCACCAACTCCCATGCTGAGTGTGCAATCCCACACTCCTGATACAGAGAACACCAGGGCTCCTGCCCCTAGTGTCCAGAGCGGCGCAGGACACTCAGGATCACCACCACCTTCCAAGCGGAAGAGGAAGAGTGCTCGTCCGGCACAGGCTGATGCCCCAGACATGGCTACACAGTCCGGCCCGTCCAGGAAGCCCAGCTTCACGGATGACGAACTGAATGCACTTGTCGAGTATGTGACCGCACATGACAACGAGATGGTCATTGTTGCAGGATCCAAGACCACACCTGCACAACGCCAGGCACACTGGCAGACCGTTGCGGACATCGTAAGTGCCCTTGGAATCGTGAGGCGCACAGCCAATGATTGCTATAAGCGCTGGAATGACCTAAAGCGCAGGGCAAAGAGTAAGCTGGCCTCAAGTCATGCCGCAACTCTAGTGACTGGAGGTGGGTCTCCAGTAGTAGACATGGAACTCACTCCACATGAGTCAGTCGCTGGGACCTACGTCACGAGGAACAGATCCAAGGCGTGGGAGATCTGGCTGATTACGAGGCATTGTCCGGTGAGTGCACATGCATGTGTGTGTCATCCATGTGCATGGTGTGTGTGTGAGGGCTTCTGTTTGTGTGCCAGGTGAGAGTGTGTGCGCCTGAGTCGTATGGGTCAGCCATGTGCTTCATGCAATACTTCCTGCGCAGCTGCATTTGGCCATAGCAGTATCCCTTCTGCCAACAGTAGACATCTAGCCCAACTGCACGCCAGTTGCCCTTGAAGTGTCACCTTGCCACAACATAGTTGCTTATTTTTCACTGTTCATTCAGTCAGATTGTTTGCATTCCACCACTTTTACTAGGCATGTCGCTGTCCACTAGTCACATGTCTGACATGGCTATGGTAAAGTGGAGTGACTTTGTTACCTGGATATCATTTGTACACACATGTCCCTGTGCAATTGGACCATTTCAGACTGGCAGCTCCAGGTGAAAAATCTGACCTGTTAGAATTAGAAAAGCGATTACATGCGGGAACTGGACTGAATGAATAGGTGCTGCCCTCCTCTCCATCTTCACTCAATAGCAATGGTACATGCCATCTGTGTGATGGCATGTGTGTTTCACCTGGCAATCACAGGCCAATGTGTGATGCCACTGCCAGGCAGCATGCAGAAAATGTGTTCATCTTCCATCTTGGTGTCATCAGTGTGTGCCATTTGCCTGCCCTTCATACGCAGTGAGGGTGCATGAATGGGAGGGTTTTAGTCATGTGGGACATGTGTCAATCAAGTACTGGTTCTCTTGCTTCTCAGCCCTCATTGTGTGCTATGGTGCTAATGCCTGTTTCCATTTCTTTGTTTTTATGTCTTTGCAGGGGAAGACGCACCTGATACTGCTGGGGTTGTGGAGATGGTGCAGACCCAGGAGGGGTCCGAGGGCCGACCAACCACCAGTGAGGGACGTGGTGTGGTGGTGGGGGAGAACCCACAAGTGCTGCAGGTCGTGCTCTCAAGGGGTGTCTCTGGCTGCACCTCCCCCGAGCTGTACTCAGGTGTTGATTCGGATGAGACCTACGTGCCGTCGCAGGTGAGTGTTCCAGGGAGGGATTCTGTTCTGTCTCACCCACCTGCACCAGGGTCAGAACCCTCAATGGGGATGTCAGTGTTGGCAGCTACGCTTTTGGTGGTTACGGATGCAGGGTCACACTCCGCGACATCTGATCCTGTTCCTGGGCCAGCAGATCAGAGGGGGAATGCAGTCCTTCAGCCTCAGGCAGTGCCGGCACAGCAAGGCGCAGTTCGCCTTGCCCCAGACAGGTGTGGTGCCCGCCGACGTGGTGGCCGTACGCCACCTGGCAATACCGCATGGGAGCAATCCATTTACGGTATGGCAACCCAACAGGCTGCATCATCCGAGATGATGGCTCAGGCCATGGATAGGGTGGCCACTTCCATTGTCCCCCCTGAAAGGCTGATGGAGCGACTAGAGCAGGCAACCGACTCCATCTGCCAGTCACACAGGGAGGACATGTTGGGGTCCAACAGGCACAGGGGGGCGGCACTGGCGACTCTGCAGGAGGCCATCTCCATTGAGTCCCAGGGCCACAGGGAAGCCCTGAGGCAGGAGCTCCTTCACCTCAGGACGACTCTTGTTGAGCTTGAGGCTTCAACACACCAAAGGACAGAACAGCAGCTGGAGCGTCTCACCCGTACGCTCTCAGCTGAGATGCAGGCAACGAGGGCGGAGGTCCGGGCATCCCGTGAGTTGTTGCATGGGGACCTCCGCACACTCATCCTCCAGAACCAGACCTACCACACCCGCATGCTTGCAGCCATGGAGGAGCAGACTAGGGCCTTGCGTGGGCTGCCTCCCATAGTGCAACCACCAACGGATGCATCTGCACAGGGTGATAATAGCGACAGCAGTGATACTCCCACAATAGGGTAGCCGTGTGGGCCATGAGCCCATGGAGGTGTTTTATTTTCCCAGGATCCACGCAGGTGGGTTCTGGTGTGCATCCTGTCCTCGGACCTCCTGGGTGGCCTCCCCAACCCCCCCGGGCCCATCAATGGCCATTTTTGATTGTTTCTTATTTTTATTTTTATTTTTATTTTTATTTCTTTTATTCCCTATTTTTTTGGGACGATTTGTTGGCTTCCGTGGTTCCTGTGGGCATACGCTGCATTGTGGCTGGCCACATGCAGGCTTGTAATGTATTTGGTTCAGATGCTTGGGTTTGAGTCACACACACCCCTCCTGCTTCCCGTTTCCATGGGCTTGCAAAGGGTGTGCCCAAGTGACAGCGAATTACACAGTGACGTTGGACTCCCATGAGCTGTGTGGGCAGTCTGTAGTCAATACTGTGTATACATTCCTAGTGCATATTGGTGTTGTGTTGTACACTGCATGTTGCATTGATGTGTAACTCATCTTCTGTGTCTACCTCCCAATTTGCAGGTCCCTTCCTCATGTCTACACAAGGACATCTAGTCTGGAGATGGGGTCCATGTTGGCAGCAGTGCACCTACAACTCTACATGGCGCCAACACTGCACAGTTGGTAGTGGTGGGAGTGCAGGCATTTCCAGGTGGTGAGACTACTACTATGTAACATTTGTGATGTCATGTTAATGGTAGTACGTGCTCAAGTATGTTGTTGGTCCGGCATTGCTGTGAGCATTTCAGGTGTTGCAAGTTTCTAATAGGGACACTGTACATAGTGACACTAGTGTCATGTTGTGGGGATTACTTTGTTTACCTGCAAATAGCATGACATGGCACGGTGTGTCGTGTGGCAGTGCTGGGGTTGGGTTGGCTGACATGGCACTGTCCTCTTGTTGCATTTTGCAAGTGGGTATTCATTTTAGCTGCTTGAATGTGTAACTTCACAAAACTGCATTGGTGGTGTCTGTGTGGGTAGGGATGCACACATTGTGACACTTCCAGGTGAACAATCTCAGGCTGATATGGTATTCACGGTTCATTCTCCAGACATTCAGGATCAGTGTCAGGTTGAGTCATCATTGATTGTCAGATGGAATGTGCCAGGGCAGTGTGCACTTCACAGGGGTGTGATTTCTATGTGAAGTAATTAGCCACTAGCTGTGTACGGGCTGCCTCCCCCCGTGCCCTTTCCCCTCCCATGCGCAGCGACTGTGCATGTGGTTGGGGATGTGGGGCCACCACCATGTCCACGGCCTCGCCCCGGCGTGTTGCAACATTGTGCAGGACACATGCTGCCACTATGATCCTGCACACTACTGGGGGAGCGTACAACAGCTGGCCGCCAGAACGGTCAAGGGAGCGAAAGCGTGAATTTAGCACTCCAAATGTGCGCTCCACTATGCCCCGGGTTGTAATGTGGGCTGTGTTATATCTTACCTGGGGTGGCGTGGTGGGGTTCCGAATTGGCGTCATCATGTGGGGGCTGAGAGGGTAGGCACTGTCCCCTGTGGAGGTGGTGATTGGTATCATTGGTGGGGTTGTGACCTCGCTCAGTATCTGACATGCATGCATGTGCAGTGGCATTCATACTCACCAAGCAGCCATGTATCGCCATGCCGCCCAGCTTCTAGGTCCCGGCTTAGGGTGGACATTCGGTAAATGAAGCTGTCGTGGGTTGACCCGGGATAGTTGGCATATACTGAGGTGATGATTCCCTTGACATTACATACTACCTGCACGTTGATGGAATGCCAGTGCTTGCGGTTCCTATAGATGTGCTCTGATGCCCTGGGGGGACGTAGAGCCACATGGGTGCAGTCGATGGCACCTAGCACTTTGGGGAATCGTGCCACACCGTAAAAATCCAGGGCGGCAGCATGCCTTTCTGCAGGTGTTCTGGGCAGGTATATGTGCCTGCGGACTGATGGACGTGCAGTGATGATGTTCAAGACCTGGTGTAGGCAGCGTGACTGGGTGGCCTGTGATACACCACCCACAATGGCACTTGTCCACTGAAATGATCCAGTGGCTAAGAAGTGCAGTACATTGAGGACCTTCTCCAGGGGGCTGAGTGCTTGGGAGCACAGGTGGGTGATGTGAGGTCATCCTCCCACTCACTCACCAGGTCCAGTATAATGTGTGGTGGAAACCTGTACCTCCCATGCACCTGGTCATCAGGCATCCCGAAAAGGCTGGTTCTGGGTGTGAATATTCTGGCCCTGACTATCCTCCTCCTCCTCCTTTGGTAGCCCACGCCCACTGCTGCTAGGAACGGTATGTTCATCCTGGGTCTGAGCTTGTTCTTTTGTTAGCGCGCAAATTTATGCGTTGCGCGTGTTGTAGGCGAGCGTGTGACCCGCGCACCCCTGAAATCCAGTACCCAGTCCAATAGCGTGTGGAAATTCCCGCGCACCCCGGGATACAGGTGCGCTGACGTACTTGCGTGTGTAAGTGTCCGCGCACCCCTGATATACACGTACATAGGCCAATCGTGTGTACGCGCACTTTTGTCCAATTACACGCGATGACACTCTCACGTGCTGTCCAATTACACGCGATGACACTCTGACGTGCAGTCTTTCCACGTGTGCTCTGTCATCACGTGCTGTGTGGGAAACACCCATGCGGGTCACGTCACAGACGCGTTTACGCGCTGAGGGCCTTTGGTCCAATAGAATCGCGTATGCGTGCTGACGCGTTTACGCGCTGAGGGCCTTTCCTCAGTTTTCACGCTGACGTGCAGGATTTTCACGTGCCAAATCACTCCGTACCAAGCTGGCCACGCGTAAGCACACGGAAGACCACGCTCCTGCCCAGAAGGCCGAACTACTGCCCCCCAGAGCTCCGAGCACGCTCCCACCTGCCATCTGCTGCTGCCTGACTCCCTGCTGCCCACGTGCACTGCCATTTGCTGCCTGCACATCAGCCAGGGGTGCTGTTGCTGTGACCACCCCTGCTGGAACCGAAGACTCCCGACTGGAATTCCATCGCTCCACAGCCCAGCCCCACGACCCAGTTGCCCACCCACTCCTGCCTCTGGGGTTGTCATGTCGGGGCAAACACCATCTGTGACCACTGACAACCCCCGGCCAGAGAGGCAGAGGGGCACCAGCTTCAGTGCCACCGAAGTTGGTGTCCTGGTGGAGCAAGTCCTGGGGCAGTATGATGCCCTCTTCGGAAGTTCCTGCGCCGACAAGGAAGGACGGACTCGGATCTGGACTGACATTGTGACTGCCATCAACGCGGAGGGGGTGGCAGTCTGGGACTTTCAACATGTCAGGAAGCGCTGGGAGGACTTCAGGTCCAGGACCCTGAACAAGGCCCGGCGCCTCTTGAAGGCAGCGGATGCCAAGGGGCGCCGGGGCCACTTGTCGGAAGAACAGATCAGGGTCCTGGAACGCATATCCCCAGCGCTCCACGTCCAGGTCCTGGAGAAGCAGACCCGTCTGGAGTCGAGCGGTGAGTGTACATGCATCCTGATTGTGAGCAGTGCGTGTGGTGATTATTCGGTATTGTGCAGGTTGCACATCTGTTTGTATGGGGTCGAGTATGGGTGGGGGTGTACAGGGCCGTGGGGCTGACACATGCGAGGGCTGTGATGTGCGAGACATGGATGGTGTTTGTGTGTGTAGGCTTGCATGGCAAATGCAGTTGTGCGTGCACACATGTTTGGATGAATGTGTATGTAAGTAGACATGTCCGTGATGTCAGGCATGTATGTTGTTTTGGGCTGCATGTACGTGCACTGTGTACATGTGCATGTGTGGGTATTTGACAAGGGTGCAACAGTGATGCAACATGGATGCATGTGACTGCGGTATGTGTAAGCCTGATTGGCAGATGTGACATGGATGCCCGTCTGAACAGTGCGACACTTGGCAGAGGTGTACACATGCATGCAAGTGTGGTGGTGTGTGTACATGTGTGGTGCACTTCCTGTGTTGCATGTGATGTCTGGCTCCCCTTTGGCTGCTCATGCTGTTGTATGTGTAGGGATGGTGCTGGCAGTTGCGATATGGCTGTGGTATGGCTCATATGTGCGAGTTGCAATGACATGTGTGTTGGTGATTGTGATGACATGTCTGAGGTTTGCCAATGCCACTCATGTGCAACTGTCATGTGTGTATGTGTCGATTGTACAGTGCCCTGATGCCTGTGTTTTGTTTCTCCCTGTCTGCAGCGTCAACTGATGAAGAGGGCGGAGAAGGTGCTGTGGAGCACAGCGGCGGGGATCCGACCGCCAGCCGGAGACGCAAGGCCCGGCTCCCCTCCCGTGCTGTCATCTCGTCGGGGAGTGAGGAGTCCGGTGCCGCGTCCCAGGCCGCAGCTGCCGGGGGGAGGTCCAAGAGGCGGAGGTTGCAGTTGGACTCCTCGGCAGCAGAAGGGGCAGCTGGGACCCCACAGGGCCCAACAGGGGAAGATGGCACAGAGTCATCCAGGTTGGTGGGGGGTTTGGTGGAGGAGGAGGCCGTGCAAGCACCAGAGACGGGGTCTGGAGGTGGGGATCCCACTGGTGCTAGTGGTGCAGTGCAGGACCATGGACAGGAGGCAGCACAGGCAGCCGCGGAGGTGCCTGTGTGCAATCCTGTCCCCGATCCTGTCCCTGCATCATCTTGCACCAGCAGGGATGCCTAAGTCCAGACCCGTTTTCAGGCAGGGGATGAGCTGACGTCAACTGGCCTTCCTCTGCCTGCGGACGTGGCCATCCAGGTCCGGGTTGAGCCTGTCCTGGCTGGTGTGGCGTTGCGTCAACGGGCCATGCGAGGTGACCTGCAGTCTTTTCATGGAGAGACTGCACGTCATCTCGAATGGCTCGTTGACCACGTCAGCCTGCTGGGACAGGTCACCCAGGCCGGATTCCGCCGTCTGATGGGGCTTGCTCCGACCCCCTCCTCAACTGGACACCCTACGCGCCAGTCGTCCTCTGTGCCATCTTCCCACCCATCAGTCACCTGGGTGCCCTGTGGAGCTGCCTCTGACGGTGCGGCCAGGCTGGTGGAGGAGGCATCCCTGCCACAGTCAGGAGTCGGAGGTCCAGCAGGGGTGGCCACATCAACAACTGCACCCCAGCCGGCGGAGGATGTGCAGGCAGCAGGAGGCAGTGCAGGGGCAGAGGCAGAGCAGCAGCAGCAACATGGTGGGAGCCATGAAGGCTCGGGGCCTTCGACATCGGAGGGGCAGGCATCGGCTGGAGGGCAGGAGGACCCAGGACAGAGAGTGTCTTCCGTGTGGCAGCGGTTGGGCCACGCCATAGGTGCGGAGCGGCGGCGGGCGGAAGAGGCGCGGCTCACAATGGTCAGGATGGAGAACTCCATGCGGAGGGCCCTGAGGCGGGCCGAGTGCCTCGAGGCAATCCGCAGGGGGTTGGAGGAGGACACGGCGTCGTCCCTGCGGACCCTCGGGGCCATGGAACTGGACCGCCTCTGGGACATCGAACAGGAGTTCGATGATGCCCTGGGCCGGGACACCACGGAGTGAGCCGCTGGACTTGCTCGCCGCCTTTGTATATAGTTCTTTAGTTTTAGGTTTCCTTTGTTTCTTATTATGATTTGGAGTCGACGGACACTGCTCCACTTTTTGTATATAGTTGATTTTTAGTTAGGTTTTTTAGTAGGTTTCCTTAGTTCAGTTGGGCTCATGGACCCTTGGTAGTTTTTTACATAGTTCTTTCTTGCATAGAGATTTTTTTACAATACACTTTGGACGAAACATTTTTTGGATTCTGATTTGCAGTTTTTTATTTTTATACGGACATGCAGCTTATTTTTTCTCATTCCCATTGTAGTTTGTTTCCTTTCTTTAGCATTCTTTGATTTTTTTCAATACATTTTTGTTTTCATACTTCACTGTGTGGTATCATCTCATTGGTTTCATGCATGTCATGTTGGGTGTTTTCCCATTCAATTGCAACCATTGTGTGTGACTGACATGGGTTCATTAGCTTCATGAACATTGGCGGTGTAACATGTAATTTCCATTTCCATGGGGGTGAATGGGTTACTTAGTAGGGCTTTTTGGCTGTGGAGGCTGACCATGACGCACAGGATTGGGGATTGTGAGGACCTGGTGGAGGGTGCTCCTGGTGGCTGGGGGGTGGGGGTGGTGGGAGACATGAGTGGGGGCCTGGTGGAGGGTGCCCATGCAGCGCTGGGGGGTGGGGGTGGTGGGAGACATGAGTGGGGGCCTGGTGGAGGCTGCGCCTGCACTGCTGGGGGGTGGGGGTGGTGGGAGACACGAGTGGGGGCCTGGTGGGGGCTGCCCCTGCACTGCTGGGGGGTGGGGGTGGTGGGAGACATGAGTGGGGGCCTGGTGGGGGCTGCCCCTGGATGCTGGGGGGTGGGGGTTGTGGGAGACATGAGTGGGGGCCTGGTGGAGGCTGCCCCTGCACCGCTGGGGGGTGGGGGTGGTGGGAGACATGAGTGGGGGCCTGGTGGAGGCTGCCCCTGCACTGCTGGGGGGTGGGGGTGGTGGGAGACATGAGTGGGGGCCTGGTGGAGGCTGCCCCTGCACCGCTGGGGGGTGGGGGTGGTGGGAGACATGAGTGGGGGCCTGGTGGGGGCTGCCCCTGGATGCTGGGGGGTGGGGGTGGTGGGAGACATGAGTGGGGGCCTGGTGGGGGCTGCCCCTGCACTGCTGGGGGTTGGGGGTGGTGGGAGACATGAGTGGGGGCCTGGTGGAGGGTGCCCATGGTGGCAGGGGGGTGGGGGCCTGGTGGAGGCTGCCCCTGCAGCGCTGGGGGGTGGGGGTGGTGGGAGACATGAGTGGGGGCCTGGTGGAGGCGAATTTCCAGATTTCGCTGAGCGTATGCAAAAGCATGCTGAAGGTGTTTTCGGAAATTCTAAATATATTCATGTGTCATGGACGCTTTGATTAGGGTCTTCTCTTGAGTTTGGTAGAGCAGATGCTGAGGTAGCACCATTTTTCATCCAGAAATTAGCTAGAATGGAGACATTTTTGTTGCAGAAGATGGTGTGGACCTCATGGCGATCAGGACAAGTGGTAATCAGATGTCCCAACTAGGCCCAGAGTCCACCACACACTTCTTTAGGATGCTCACAATCATTTTATTGTACCTCCCAGCTCCCCCACTAGAGGCTAGGCAGTAGGCAATGTGGAGTTTTCTCTTAACCACAAGTAGCTCCCACATCTTTGTCATCAACTCACTGGGAAAGTGACTTCCTCAGTCCGACTCAATCCTTTGGGGAAGGCCAAAACATGAAAAGATGTGATTGACCATCAGGGCAGCTGCTGTTTCTGCCATGAAATTTGGGGTTGGGAGACATTCCACCCACTTTGTAAACAAGCATGTCACGCTTAACATGTACTTGTTTCGTCTAGAGGAGCGAATCACGGGACCGATGAAAGATACTTGAAAATCTGACCAAAGCAGTGTCATCTCCCTTTCTTGTAGGGGTGTGAGGGAAGCTGGAATTGCGCACACACAAGACACCTCTTCGTGTATTGGTCAAGGTCCTATCCTATGTGTGGCCAGTATGCAACCTCTCACAAGATTTCCAAAGTTGTATGAAACCCCCTTTGACTGGCTGTGGGCGTGACATAACACCAGGCTTCGGAATGAGGTAGGTACCACCCACTGGTCACATCCAGAGATGGATCTCCGTACCAACAAACCGTCTTGGATTAGGAACATTTTGGAAAACTTCATCAACACCCAAAGATCCTCTTTCCCGATGTTATCGGATTTGGTCAGAGGACAATTCACAGGTTCTTCAATGTGTTGATAACATTTCCCAATAATCTGATCCCCTTTTTGTGCCGTAACCAAATCAGAATCTGGGGTTTCCTTACTCCACTGGGCAGCTGAGAGTTCATTTTGGGCAAGTATTTGGGACATGGGCACAGCAGCAACCTGGATTTCCCCCAACAGGAACTCGATCTCTATGAGATCCCCGTAGATGGCTCCAGTTTTGGCCCACTGGTTAACCTAGTTATTTCTGGTTTTGTCTGGTCCCTCTATTCTGGTGTGACCCTTGATCTTTTTCCAGTAGATGGTCATCTCATTAGAGGTGAACAGATCATCAATGTTTTGTATTCATTTCCCATGCTTGAGTGGTTTATTGTTTCCACACAGCATACCTCTGTTTTTCCAATTAATCAGGTGCTCCACAAACCCATTCCAGACATAATCTGAATCAGTGATTATGACCAGTTTATGGAGGTGGTGTTGCACAGCAGTGAGGATGGCTTCATGTAACACTATTAACTCGGCTACCTGACTAATTCGGGGAATGATTTTGTACCCAGCAGAGGGGTCCAGGCATCATTCACCCAGGCATTCCCAATGTCAGCCACCAGTTCCTTTTCCCTGTTGTTATCAACATGGTAGGAGCACCTTGCCACATAAACTGTGGGTATCTCCTGGCACATGTCTTCCTCATGGACTTAGTGTGGGGAAGTCAGGTAGGCCTCCATGTTGTCTTTGATTTTTAGACTTTTGTCCTCAAGACATTTTTCTTGAGCACAATCATGCAAGTCAGCCAAACCTTGGCAAGGGGACTCTTCTTGTTTTGGCCATATCTGACCTCCACAGGAAAGCCTTGCATGGACGGAATCCAGGAAGTAATTCTGGAATTACTCACATTCCCTGCCTGAATCGGTCACCTTGGAGGAATTGCAAAGGCTGGTGAGGAGTCTCAACAATGATGCGTTCCCCGTGGATGAACGGGAGGTAATTTTTCAATGCCCATATCGTTGCCAGGAGTGCCTTTTCACAATCGTAAAATGTTTCCTCCACAGAGGACAAAGTCTTACTCGCATACGAAATGGCTATGTTGAACTTGTGAGACCTCCATTACGAGGCATCCACTGAGGTCGAGAGGGCTGGAGCCCTTCTCCCTCGTGTGCCCCCAGATGATCGGACCCACTCTGCAGCAACAGCAATGACTCCAATCCACCTGGATCTGCAATCCCTGCCCCAGTGGCCCATGCCTACTGTGATTCGATAGAGGAATCAACCTCCCATTTTGCTCCCCGAGCTCATATTAGCCCCTCAGCATACTCCCCGGCATCTGCGTCCATCCACACCACGCTGCCTGACCTACTAAACAGGCCAGCGCAATGCGGAATGAGAGCGAGGATCTTGGTTGCTAGGCAACCTTCAACAACATCACCCAGACCACATCACCGGTAGGCAGAAGACGGCGGCGTATTAAGGCCAGGATAAAAGCCTTCACCTATTTTCCCCTATTCGCAACAGCAAATCACCCACTCGATCCGCCTTCACTGTCGCTTCATCATACCCAACTCTTGACCTGTCCCAGATGAATATTACGACGCAGACTTGCTTTCCATCAGGAAAGCATAAGTGAGTACCCCCGCTGGGATTGACACTTCACTGCCTTCTGACACTACATATGTAAAGTACAATCATCCTGCCTATAGCCACACTATCCTATATTTGCTTATATGCATATTGTATATATTGTCTGATCTCATAAATTGTAGCCCACTATGCCCCACACCTTGCTTCATACTGGAAAACTGCACCCAGACCTCATAACCTATATTTGTGCCCTACATTGGAAATTTGTATCTAGACCATAGTACCGCATGCTGGAAAATTGTACTTAACCACCAGCTCTTCAGCCTATCATTGTTATCATTGTGCCTCACATTGGTTACCAGTACTTAACCTGTCATTGTGCCTCATATTGGCCAACTGCATTTAGCCTATCATTTTTGCCTCATTTTGGCCAACTTTATTTAGCCTATCATTGCGCCTCATATTGGCAAACCGCATTTAGCCTATCATTGTCCCTCACACTGGTCAACTGTATTTAGTCTATCATTGTGCCGCATATTGGTAAACTGCATTTAGACTGCATTACCTATCTTTGTGCCCTACACTGGTAATTTGTATATAGACCACAATGTTGCATACTGAAAATTGTATTTAGCGCACAGTTCATTACACCTGATCCCAAAAACCTGTACTTAGCCTAACTTAGGTGTCATGAATCTTGTCCAAACTAACATACTAACCATCCTATTGATCAACACCATCACTCACCCCACGCCCAAACTGCTTTACCACACTCTACTGTCATCCGCCATTATGGCCTATACTATAGCCTCTCCGACTCAACTCCCAGAACCTTATCTATGAAAATAACATTACCACCATTAGAATGTATTATGCCCACCCATTTCCCACCACCTATTACTCCTATACAGCAGATAACACACCCAATCAATAGAGACTCCCAACACATATCAGAGATACTATCACCTGCTCAATTGATCCATTGCTTTGCAAGTAAACCCAAACCCAACCAACCATGCTCCACTAACTGGAGAAATCACAGACTAGGCTCCAGACTCATTAACCTGACTTCAGAACCTAGGCTTTGCAACACTAAACATAACCCCAAACCTACTCAGGTACCCGATCATCAACCAGCCCAGCAATATGGCCATACCAACAAAATGACCGAAGAAACCCACAAAATCAGTGGTGCTGTGATCAATGCCAGATCTCTCGCAGCCCACGCCACTGGAATTAGTGACATCGTAACCAATAACCAGCTCAACTTCCTGCCGTCACAGAGACCTGGCTCCATAAAGCAGCCAGCCCTGCCCTCACCCTAGCTGTCCCAGATCATTTAACCATTATCAGAAAAGACAGAGAAACCTCTAAAGGAGAAGGGAATGCATTCATAGGCAAATCCAGCCTTGATATGAGAGAAACAGAATCCACCCCTCTACACTCCACTGAATTGTTATCAGTTAAATTACATTTATCTGCATACCGTACTGTCCCCATGCACCTTATATACTGGCTCCCAGGTCCGCTAGGGACTTTCAAAGAGGACTTAACAACCCTCCTGAACACTAACACCAAACCCAGCTCCAAAACTATCTTACTGGGAGACTTTAATCTAGGTCTTAATGACCCGAATTACTCAAATGCCACAAACCTAGCGATTGCCATCACATAAGCAGGCCTCACCCTCGGGAACAACGGACCCACTCATACAAAAGATTGCACCTTTGATTGGATCGCAGACATTAACTGCCTGTCCTCCATAACAAATACTGAACCATGCATGTGGACAGATCACAACCTGATCTCATTCACCATCCAAGATAACCCTCAAACCAATTTGAATAGACCCATGGCCCCACCTGCCCTAACCAGGAATAGAAAAAACATTACAGTCACCAACCTCTTGCTCTTGCTACAACCCATCACCAACTATGCCAACCTACCATCAATCCTACTGATCTGGTTGACATGTATAACAATAACATTAACTCAGCTATGTATTCTATTAGACCACTCAAGCTCAGCAAAGACAAACCTATAGCCCATCTAAATACGTGGTTTATGACCAGCCTACAAGCATTGCTGAGACCCGATGGAAAAACAACCCCACAGACCTGAACAAGCTCCTTCTCACCTCCCTGGACGTTATAAAAAAGAAATAATTCAAACAAAAAAAAAAGACACCTTTAATGACAGAATAGAAAAAGCCAGCTCAAGCACCAGAGAAATCTTCTCTATCATAAGGCAACTGGAAACCCTGGTCACCCCCAAAGACTCTTGCATCAAAAACCAATCATGGTGTACAGACATCCAAAACTCCCTCTGCAATAAAATAATCTCACTCCAAGAATTTTTTTTCAAAAAAACAACCCTACAGAGATTGCTCTAGAAACTCAAGAAGCCATATTTCAAGAATCCTCCTCCAAAAAAACCAGGCACAGCCACCAATTTAAATTCAACTCCATCTCTACCACTGAGGATGAATAGATCATCTCTTCCCTCAAACCCTCTAAATGCCTAGGGGTCACATGCCCAGCACCTTAGCTTCTTAGTTCACACAGAGTCGTGGGCTCTTTTAATTTTAATAAGGCTTCCACCTTTTTCAGCTGAGGACTGAGACCCTCAGGGGTGATTTCATGCCCTAGGAAGTTCATGCGGCTCTTACACTATTGCACCTTTTTTAATGGACGGTTTCGCTCCTGCTTCCATCAACTGGGTCATAACAGCATATTTCAGCTATGTGTTCCTCTACAGTTGAAGTTTTGATGAGAATATCATCTACATAGGCCAGGTTTCCTCTTTCACCCAAGTCGGGCATGGCCTTGTGCAGAAAGATGTTAAATTAATTGCCAGTGTTTATATTTCCGATGCGGGCTTGGGTCCACGTGTACTTCTGCCTCCTGAAGGTAAAGGCCAGCTTGTACTGGTCTTCCCTGCTCATGGGTGCTGTCCAGTAACCATTGATCAGGTCAATGATAGTATACACCTTTGACCACTGGATCTGGGACAGTCCCTGATCGATGTAGGGAAGAGGCCATCGGGACATGTGGACCTTTTTGTTCAACTGTCTAAGGTCTGCGCAGAGTCTCCATTGGCTGTTGGGTTTTAGTATCCCCAGCACCGGATTATTAAAGGTATTGCGGACTGGACGAATTATCCCACGGGATTCTAAGTTCTTTAATATCTCTGTGAATGACTCCATAGATGCAAGGGGCAACCGGTATTGCTTCACGAATATGGGAGCGGCCACAGTCGGACGAGTCCACGGCACAAATCTCTTGAAAATCCAAAATCACCTGTTTTAGCTTTTTGCTTTTGCTCCTCAGTCTCATAGGCATCAGCAAAGTCGATTTGTTCCTCAACCATCTGCCTGAAGCCTGGGAATACCTCTGGTTTAGCAATTTCTGGGGTATCCTCCATTTGCTTGGAGAGATCCCTTGTTATGGTGTTGGCCTGGACAGGGGGTTTCAAGGATGGGAGGTAGTCACTGTTGACTTGAAATACTACCTCATCCTTCCTGATGTTGGAGGTTACCTCTTCCACCCCATAAGGGCAGGAAGAGTACATCAAGAAATTCCTCCCTTGCCAGTTCAACATCTTTTCTGGAGGTAAGTCATCCTCACAGAGTTAACAGTAATTTGGAATCCATCCCATGATCTCATTCCCTAAGTCAATGGAGAAATTTTGGGCATCAACTGCCATTCCAATAAAGGTGTCTGCGCCCAGAGTGATACTCCTTAGGTCGCTGTTATCCACCAATATTCAAATGGTGTCATGTTATAGGTCAACTAGTGGTGTTGGGTTCAAATACAGTCCTTGCTGTTGGAGGTGATAATTAAAATTTTATAAGCGTCCTAGTTTTGGAGGTTCTGCCCTTGCTTTATTTTTCAAGGGAATAGTGAATTGTTGGACAAGTCGTGGGATGGTAACCTCTTCTCCAGTTTGAACTTCCACTGCATACGGAAGCAATTGGGCTGACCAAAATGCTTTCTCAGTATTGTCAAAGTCCATGGGGTTACCCCCAGTCAGTACCAGACTTTATAATTGATAAGGTCCAAATTAATTGCAAATTGATTGAGAATGTCACTGCCTAAGTAAAATGCAGTGGGGACATCTCTCACAGCCCCACAATTATGATCTGTGCTTTTGTCACCAATGAACATTATTAGCACGCACCTGCTCTGCAGGAGATGTTTGGAATTTGGAGTTACCAGGCCTTTTCCCAATTATCAATCCACTTAAATGTGGGAATGGTCTGATCTTTTGGGAATTTCCTGAATAACGCTTCGCTGATGAAGCTTTTTCCATTATTCAGGCATACTCTGGTGAGAACTGGCTCCCCCCTCATTTACCTGAATGGGGAGAAACTGCTGTTCACCCTTTTTCTGGATATCAGCCAAACTCTGAGCTGGTTTCTCATTATATTTTGTCATGGGATTTGGGTTTTCTTCAAATTGTGGATCGGTATAAAATTTCAGGGTATGTTCTTCCAGTGTGGAATGCCACTTGAAACTGGAAGGAAGGATAATTTTCAAAAATGGGGAAGGGTTACCATCACCAGTTTGTTCTCCTACAGAGATTACAGTAATGTCAGGGACATGATTGTTCCTAAAGTGGAATTCGATTTTGTCAGACCGCTGTTCAATCCTGTAGCATGTGCCATTTAGACTTACGTAGTTTGTACTTTGTTTTAGTTTTATTGGCCGGTTAGTCTGTGTCCAGAGGACCTTGTTCACACAATCGATCAGAGGTGACAACCTCCAGAGGAGGTCATTCCCTAGGAGACAATGGGGGTCATTACGAGTTGGGCAGTAAGGGTTTACCGGCACCGTTAAGGATGCTGGTGCCGGTAAACCCTTACCGCCCTATTCCGAGGTCCCTTAGCGGGTCCCAGCAGGAACAGCTGGTCTGACCAGCCGTTCTCTGCGGGTCCCGTTAAGGATCCTGGGAGCTAATAATGGACCTGCAATTTGCGGGCCCGTTATTAGCACCTTCCCCATTCCCATTGAGCCCTAGGGGGCTCAAGTAGGAATTTGGAATGGTTTACTGAATGGGGACTTACCGGGTTCTCCAAGGTCGGAATGACCCGGTAAGTCCCCATTCAGTCAGACCAAACCCGGACCCATTTTTGGAGGCAGCATTGGCGCTAATAGCGCCATGGCCACCTCCAAACTCATAATGACCCCAAATGTGTGCCCTCTGGAGTGATGACTATTATCAGGTGTTTTAGCCTATGTCGCCCAATTGTGATCTCCAGACCTGCAGTCCCCTAGATGGAAATATCATTTCTGTCGAAGTTTTGGCGTTGTCCAGGAAGAAATGTAAGGGGAATTTGGTGACTCTCCCCCTTCCTGAATTAATTTGGTCAAATGCCTTTTTAGACAGAAGGGTGGCTTGGGAACCAGTATCCGCCAGCGCTGAAAATGCACCTTGGTCCTGGACCTTGACAGAGGCATACAATCTGCCTTCTATCTCCTCAAGGTGGCAAAGGAAATGTTCATTTTGGGCTAATATGGCAGTTCATTTCTTTATTTTGAACTCTGACATGGTGTGATCTTGGACAGTTTCATGTGTTGTATTGCGGGAAACTGTAAAAGAAATGTGGCAACGTAGATATTTGTGGGATTTAGGAATCCCCTTTTACCCTTGATTCTCTGCTGTTCCCCTTTTCTTGGAGACAGTCACTTGAACTGGTTTGGGGGGGTCCTTCATTTCTTTCAGGGTCATCTGGGTGACATGGTTGGGTTTCAGGAATTGGTGGGACCTAGTATGATAGCAACCTCGTCTGTCTCCTCCCCCCTCCCCTTACTGTTTTTTTCCTCCCCACCCCCCCAGCACTATCTGAAATGTCGTCAGGCCTAGTATGATAGTCGCTTGTTTTGTTCCTCCCTACCTTTCTGCACCCCTCTCCCTCACCTCTTGTTTTTCTCCGGCTCTACCAGAAATGTCATCAGGCCTAATATGGTAGTTGCCTGTCTGTTTCCATTTCCTTCCCACTCTCCCCCTCCCTTCCTTATGTATGTCTTAGCTCTTGCACTACCTGAAATGTCTTCAGGCCGAGTATGATAGTTAATTTCACATCCTTACTGTTCATGGCCTGTAAGAATGTCATTGTATTTTCTCTTGTTACTTCCCTTGCATTGAAGCACTTTGAAACACATTGTGTATAGGCGCTATATAAATATAAATATCATATCATATCATATCAAGCTTCTAATGGCTTTTATTTGCTGAATTGGGTCTTTAACAAGAGTTCTCTTTTGTTTGGCAGCCTTCTTTTTCTGCTACACTTGAGTCCATTCGGCCTCAGACTCAGAGCTGCTACTATTTGTGGTTCGCTCCGTGTCCTCTAGGTGCTCCCTGATTCTTTGAGACTGGAAGTCACTCCCAGAATGATGGGGTCTAGTTTCTTCTTCTCTGCTGTTTTGTGGGCTATTTGGGTCACTTCCCCTGGGCTCCCTTTTTTGTATAGAGGAGTACTCATCTGACTCCTCCCTTCTTCTGGGTGTGGTGAAGAACTCCCCCCACCTCCCTGAATGGGTGGAGATTTTCAAGATGCTATTTTGGGGCCTGAGCTCTGATTCATCTTTATCTGCAAAGTGGCAAGATAGTCCCTTTGTAACCTATGTTTCTGCCAGTCTAACTCTGTGATCTTCTCATCATAGGAGTCCTCCTGGTCAGATGTATTTGCCAAGATATTTTTAAACTGAATTAACCATGCACGTCCATCAATATCTGCTAGTGACCGGCCTTCCAGCCCAATTACACTAGGCCTAATTGAGTCCAGCTGCCTCATGGTTCCGGGTTCTCGTGAACTGGTAGACATGAAATTTACAGTGCCTTGCGCATATAATGTGGTGAGTTGGCTTGGGGCCCCTGGTCAGGGGTTGTCCTTCCATACCCTAACTGCTCTGGGTTTCTCGAGGCCTGATTGAGACTAGCCATCTCCTTCTACAATCTCTCTGCTTTATCTTTCTCAGCCCCTATCTCTTGGTGGTAGATAGAGGCCTGAGCTTTGAACTTTGCTACAAGAGCTTTAGTAGCTGTCTATAACCTTGCTTTGTGCCACTACTTGGCCATGGAGTCCCTTATTTTCCTCACAAAGGGACTCATTTTATTTCTATGATTCTTGTATTATCTGGAAATACTCAGACCGCTTCTTTTGCAGTAGACAAATCTCCTCACTCTGTGCATTTTTGGCCTGTGTTGTCTGCTGTAAATCCAATTCTACTTGCCTTACGTGTCCCATTAATGTTTCATTTACTACTCTCATGTGAGTCAGTTCCTGAAAATATGACTCACTTTTCTCCAGGTTTGCCTTTAACTGGCAAACATCCTGGCACAGGGCATCTTTTTCCTAACACACTGTGCTATTCTGTTCACTGAGGTGATCTCTCTGCTGTTTCATAGCGCTCAACTTCTGGCGCTCCTGGTCAAAATCTGCTTGGGAATGGACCTCATGTATGACCCACTGGTTATTCTCCTCTTTCAATTGCTTAATCTGATTTTGAAATGTACCCATGTCCTCTAAGCAGGCTCTACTGTATGCCACTTGTTGACTCAATTTTAGTTGACTCTCTCTCAGGCTCTCAACACCTTCTTGAAACTCCTCTCTCAGTACAGAAAATTGAGACCCTCACTCTGAATTCATTTGTTGCTGTGCCGCTAACTCATCCTTCAGCTGCTGAATGAAGTCTCCTAATTTTAACTCAGAATTCTGTCGCTGTAGCACTTTCTCCTCTACCTGCCTTATCTCTCTCTGTGCTTGGTCCAATAACTCAGATTGATTTTTCACAGAGGCTACACTCTCCTGGTATATTTCTTCCTTCCATGATCATCATATGGAAGTACATATATGAAGTGAGTTGGACCATTCTAATTTTCTCATCTCTAGTTGTCTGCGTCATATAAAAATCTGTCCGTGCTTGATGTAACAGGCCACTATCCTGCCACACATCCATATTTACAGAGGTCACCTGTTGCATCATTCTAGATTTCCAGGCTTCATGTTCTTGTTTGGCCCATTTACCTTTAAAGAACAATTTGGGTATTAGGTGCTTGCTAGCCGTTTTAATTTCTATGATGCTCATTGTAAAATGTGTTCTGTACCTGACAGATTCTCTATCCCAGGGCAAAATCTCAACCCTGCTCCTGCCTAGTTTGTATACACAATCTTTTATTTAGACACACAGCCCTAGCACCCATGGTACAAGTTTGGCTGGCATCTTCCCAATGTAACCAGCTTTCTATCCACTAAATGTTACAATACCTTCAATGGACTAGTCTGCTGTGCTACACTATCACAGGTGAAAACACTTCCTCCATCCTGGATGAGCCCCCACTTTGTCACCTTTTATTACACGGCACACGCAAGCCAAAGAACGACTTCCCCTGAAATTAATGCGGCGCACAATAAAACGCTTTTTATTTTTTAGTATACTACGAATTTCATTTTGAGTAGTCCTACAATCCATCTCGCATCCAACCTCCACAAACACACCATGTCACAATTGACTAGGAACCACTCCGGTGTGTATCAATAAGATATTTATTAATTTATTGTTTATATCAAAGGAAGTCCACCAATTACAACAGCCACATCAAAGTTGCGGCAACACCAAAAGGAATAATCTCTACAAAACAACCAGGTTAAGATATGCTATTACAGTTAATCCCTTTTTTTTAATGACAGAACAGAAAAATAACAATTTACCACACAATGATATCATTAGCATTAAGCGCTCTCCCTGTAACACTCCAACCCCCCAAACATCAATTGAATGTAATTCCTTTGAATAGGAGGCAGTGGCAGGGAGTGACAATACAGGGCAAAAATCGGTTTTGGTGTGGTGCCCACAGAAACCAGATGGGGAGCCAGCAAGAAATGGGACAATTTGTTTTTTACAGCAAAATGGAATAATGAGTATTTTATTATTTCTCACAAGTGCTAGTGAAAGAGATGGAAAACAGGTAATTAGCTTGCTTATGTTTAGAAAGACAGGCAGAGCTTTAAGGGAATACTAATCCGCACACAAGGAGAACTTTTTAGAATATACCGCACATGTGCAATGGAAAAGGAATGCAATTGAAAAATCATTTTGACCCCACAATAGGGAAAGAGGAACAAAACAGAAAATTGGTTTTGAGATGTTAAGCTTAATTTCAATGGAAAAGAAGATGCAAATGGAATTCATTTTCACTGAGGCTGCAAATGACAGGTAGTCTCGGGAAAAGGTAGTAGCTCACACAAGGAAAATCGGTTTTGGTTTTAGGATGGCAGATGCAAAGCAAAAATACTGTGTCAAATGGAAATTTGTTTATCTCTGCATAATTTAAACACAGGGACAATTTTGTTTCCCAGATCACCATGGGGTTAATTCTTTTGGGAACACTTTATAACTATAACAATTAATAAAAACACTGGGAAAAAGATTGCTGGTTTCGAATTCCACCAAACCCAATCCTGTGGAATTCAATGGGGGAATTAATTGATTTACATACAAACATTCTAAGGATTTACACAGACACATTAGGGTTTTTTCAATGGGGATTTGCTAATATACACAGACAAACAAGAGATTCTTCAAGGGGGAGATGACTGAAATGCACTGTCAATTGGGGTTTTCAATGGGGAATTTTCAATGGGGAAATATCAGTTACAATGCTACAAGAATGAAGAGCTTATGCAATTTAGGGCTGGGTTTATTGCTACTTATATAGCAAGCCTTTGTTTAAGGTTCAGGAAATCCAGCTGCATGTTAGGACATCCTGGAATGATAGGGCAGGGTCTGGTCACTCCAACCGCAAAGATGGTAAGTTTCAGTAGCCTTCTCTCAGTCCTCCGTTTTCTGTCTTCCCTGGTTTTTGTGTGTGTGTCCCCTGTCCTAGTGTAGTCCCCCTTATATAGCAGAAATGACATCACCAATTTTACAATCTTGGGGAAGTGCCCTGCAATAATCCCTGCCACTAGGATTGGACTGTTACCCTCCCTCTCTCCGCCCCCAGTCAGGATTGGTTTAGGGGTTTGGAGCAACATCTGTTTTTTTTCTCCATTTGCCATCATCCTTTGTTCTCTTTTTCAACTTTTTGGCAAAAACTAGTTATGTATCACAACTTCATAATTGTATTAGCAACTGCCATACTAAACATATTTTCTGTTTTAGCTGATCATGGAGAATTACATAAGCCGACCACCAAATCTGTACGATATGGCATGGCCATGTGTCACATTTTTGTCGTTTTCATAAAATGCAAAACATTAATGAAGATGCAAGTTATTATGCATATTCCTAATTTCATTTTCCACCTTTTTACCAACTCTCATATTTGTAAAATGTTCAGATCAGCCAGAAACCTAGTCTAACTGGCCATTAAAGTTCCCAGAGTCACAGATACATGTACATTATACCCCCAAAAGTGCATGGAAATTACATGAAAATGGTGTAAAAATGAAATCAATCCATAATATGGTTGCTGTGCAAAATGCCTAAAATGAAAGTAGTCTTTTAAATTTATTGTGAGGGTTCCTGTGCAGCAAAGGGGAGGGCTGCTTCATCCTCCACCACCATCTGTCCCCCTAGGTCAGCCTGTGACCAGAGGTTTTTATGAGTCTCTTTGCAGTTAGTGTGTGCTCTTTGAAATGGGTGCAAAAAGGATTCACACCTTTTAGTCATGCTCCAGCCAAGGATGGTTTTCTCTTGAAGTCCTTGCTTCCCTAGTCAGTAGGTCTGGAGGATATAGAATTTTGAGACCTTTACGATGGACCACATTTTATTGTGTGTTATTAGTTGTGAGATGTGACATCCAACTGGAAGTGGGCTTTCCTTTGTGTAGTTTTGCCTCTGCCAGAAGAGGTTTTTCCTGAAGACTAAGGTGGTCATTACGAGTTTGGAGGCAGCCATGGTGCTATTAGCACCATGGCTGTCTCCAAAGTCGTGTCCGGATCCGGGTTCTCTAAATGGGGACTTACCAGGTCATTCCAACCTTGAAGGACCCGGTAAGTCCCCATTCAAAAAACCCTTCCCCATTCCCATTCGAGCCCCCATAGGGCTCAATGGAAATGGGGAGGGAGCTAATAACGGGCCCGTAAATTACGGGCCCGTTATTAGCTCCCTGGTCCCTTAGCGGCTCCCACTGGTTTTACCAGCCGGCCTTAGTGGGACCCGCTAAGGGACCTTAGAATGCGGTGGTAAGGGGTTAACGGCACCAGCATCCTTATCAGTGCCGTTAACCCCTTACCGCCACACTCATAATGACCCCCTAAGTGTCCCTTCCAATGGTCACTGGAGTTTTGTGGGTAAACATAATATACATTGCTTTGGTCAGCCCACACATCATCTTTTGCTTTCCTGACATGTTTCTGTGAGCAGTGCAATTTTCCCTATTTTGGCTTATTAAAGCCGTTTTTATTTGCAAACACATGTGCAGGCCGTTTTTGGTTTCAATGTTGACAAATTCTATTTTCCATGTTACAGAATTCTTTGCTTCCTCCTTCTTTTGTTAATCAAACTGCTGCTTATCTATTGCTAATGATAGGTAGGTCCCTTTTCACATGGCTCTTTAACTTTACATGAAACAAAAGCAAAAGTTAGGCCTTTTTTTCAGTGTTTAAATGCCTGCCATTCATGTGAAAGGCAAAAGCAAGGCCGTTTTGTTGCAGTGTTTAAATGCCTGCCATTCATGTGAAAGGCAAAAGCAACAGCTAGGCCCTTTTTGTTGCAGGGTTTAAATGCCTGCCATTCAGGTGAAAAGGACTGCTGTTTGGGGCCTTTAAATGCACCCCACAAAAGAACATGAAAAGGGGGTGGGACTATGACAGGAAACAAGGGGCATGGCCACCTATCAGAATTTTTATGGAGACAAAAGGGAGATCCTTTTATTACTGAATTTCTCATATTGATTGCATAAAGCAGTTTGTTATGCTTACAAACATTATACCTTAAACTATATAGTTTCTCGTAGCAAAACAGTACAAACCATTATGAGTTTGGTGGTAAATCCTGTGGAATTACTGAAAAGCTTGTTTACTTTTACTGCCATTTGGTACTGTGAATTTACTGCAGGATTACAACTGGTCTAACAACAGTATTAGTCCTAATTTCTGGAGCACACAGTATTAAATGTTTATTTTGTCAGATTTAGTTAATTCCTCCACTGTAAAGCAAACGATTTTTGCCTTGAAGTATTTTATTCATTTTATTTTATTTTGCATTTGTAAGGTGCTTATACATCAAGTAAATCGTGTTTCAAAGCGCCCACAGGACAGCAGGGAGGGAACATGGGTATGAAAGACAAATATACTAACAATGAAGAGAAAGAAAGAGGCGTACCTAGTAGGTCTTGTGAGCATTCAGAACGTGCAAGTGCAGGGTGGGAGAAGGGAGTGCTAGGTGTTCCAATGAGGAAGTGCTAGGAGATAAGTTGCAAGCAGTTGTTACGTGCCTAGCAGAGATCACTTGATGAGAGTGGTCAACTGCCAATAATAAGTGCAGTCCTTTGAGACAGCACAGGCCACTGGGTGCCCAGAGACAGGTGCTGGGAGTGTGTGGAAGCTGGAGGTGATTGGGGGGGGGGTGGATTCACTGGAGGAAAATACTCTATGTCATGCCAAACCTATAAATCAGCATTGCGGTAAATGTAGTGAGAATTCCATTACCACCAGTAAAAGTGGCAGTATCGTAATAACTGAAACATTTTGACTGCACCACTGTACTTGTAATGAGGCCCAATGTGCTTCATATGTGTACCAATAGTTGCCCTATGGATCATTCAACCTGTTGATACCTTGATTTCTGTTATCGTACATGAACCAGCATCTTGTATCCAACAGGGATGGTCAACCAGTGCTGTCGACAATTTAGTTCATATATGAAACAATATCTTTTAATAAAGCTAACTAATATGATTAAGTTATGGCAACAAACACCATGTTTGAGCAAATACATCTGGCCCCAAATATTTTGTTATGCTGTTTTCAGTTTTTCTAAGTACACTCAACCTCTTTTATTTTATGCTCTCTAGAACATATCTTGAATGGGTTAACGCATATTTTTACGGGTAACTACAACAATGCAAAGCAAGCAGAACGCTGTAAACCAATCTGACATTGAGCGCCTGATTCACAGAAGCATGTTATAATAGTGCAATCCCATACAAAAAACGCTATGTGAATCAGGCCCTTTTGATTCCTGCATGAATACAAACTCTTCTACATTTTAAACCTGTTTTATATTATCAACAGACCTCCATGACGGTGTGACAGGTCCTTTGTTTCTTGCTCATTAAGAATACACACATTTATCTTGAAGACACGTTTAAATCAGGGGGAAATAAATAGTAGAGGAACAAAAGCACACACATCCTGCAGTATGGAAAAAAGATGAAAGGCAGAAAATATGCACGACAATATAGCATGTGTGAATACAAAGGAGAACTGGAGCTTAACCGATAATAAGGGTCACATTGCATGCCGGGGAGGTAACCGTAGATGGCAGAGAAAGAGGACAAGCTTTGTAAAGAAAGGGTAATGATAGGCTCCTGGAAGGGGATTAGTATGGGACGATTATAATCGTGCGTGTTTGGGATAGATGCTGCAATTTAAATGGCATGGCAGAAGATTAGTATATAAAGGTAATAGCTTGCAATTTTCATTCAGCCCTTTCAATTTTTTCTTCTCAAAGCCAGCTGCAGGCTATTAGGGCCTCTTTATGCTCTCATCCTAATCTACCTCCTCTGCTTTGCTCATCAACCTTGCTGATCCTCCCAGCACACGGCACCCCATTTGCTGCCACCTATATTTCCTTTCCCAGGACCACCCCACATCTGCTCCTTCTCGGCTGCCCTTGAAATGGATTCTTATTTTGTTTTCTCCATCTGATAGGCTTCTAGGCAGACGACTGTAATGTAATGTGAAAAGCGAAGCGCATGTAGTAACCACATTTTTGTGCTTTTGATCATTTTGGAGATGGATTGGCGGCAGCCATTTGATTTCTGAATGTGTGTCATATTGTGTCAAGGAATAGATTTGTTTTCTGTTCTTGCAAATAGTGTGATAAAGTCATTACTGTAACACAGTTCCCTTTCTATTGCAATCGACTGAATCCTTCAAAATCATCAAAATAATGAGCAGATATTCTCCATTGAAATTTGAAACAGGTGCAGTTTTATTTACAATAATATTTTGAATGCGCATTCACATCAGTTCCAGTGTAGATACAACATTATTGCATATGCTGCACCAGTACATGTTGTATGCATGTACAAACTGTGTTCCCTCAGCAGCGTGCAAGGTTTGCCCACGTGGATCTGTATCATAATACCGCTCCTTATGAATATTTTTTTCAATATAGCCTCAGTATGGTTTTAAACATAGTCATTGGGTTGAATTTACAAAATATTTAGCACAGTGCAAAGTGACTTTGCGCTGTGCAAGTAGAATTTGCGCTTTGCTAAAAAAAACAATTTCAGATTCATGGATCAGATTTAGCGCTGGTCCTTCCTAGTGTACATTGTGCTGGTGCGCTTTGCACGACAGCGAGCGCAAGGCGTGGGTATGGCCAGCGTAAACAACTAGAGTGCAGAACATGCAAAATCCCCATTCAAGACAAAATTAGAAAGATCATGGGAGTGGGGAGAGAGGTGCCATGCGAACAACAAACAAGACCTATCAAGTGCTAAGGAAACCCTATTCACAGAAGTTATCACACAATTGTCTGGGGTCCAAAGGAGAACGCACATCTCAAAATCATACTGCCACACATTACACATCACAAAGAACAACACTCAAAGAAAGCTCACATATATAAAAGCACTATGCAACCCCATTGAACATAGAGCTTCCACAATACTGGACCCTGCATTGCTAGCACTGATCCTACTACATGCAAAAAGGAGCAGGAGGATGAGGATGAGGGGCAGAATCTTCCATCCACAAAATACATTATTTGGAATACCATATGATGAGGTGTATGGAAAATACTTATTCCACCCTATGTCATCCTAGACCTGGTCAGGGAGTGGGAGAACGACATGGTATCACCCACCATGTGCTTGTAGGCAGTGAATAATCCGTTGAAAGTACTATCAGGCCTACACTTCCTGGCTACCGGACCATTCCAGCACACCAGAGACATTGTCAGGGCATAAAACAGCCCACACAATCCTGGTGACTCTACCAGGTTTTGAGCAGTATCCTAGCATATGTGCATCAGCACATATCCATGCCACACATACTGCAGGCAAGGCAGTGGGTATGCCAGGAATTCTACACGGAAGATGGCGCAGGGGCAATGTGCTGGTCTTGGAAGCAAGACTACACAGAGCAACAGAGGTTTGAATCCTGGATCCATGCTTAGAAACAAAACTCAGGCGTTCAGCATGCTATAAAAAAGCAAATAAATACACAGTTGCACCTTGTCATGAGTTCTGGAAGCCATCAACTATGCACATGTAGAACTGCAGCCCCCCCCCCGACAGACATAGCACATATTTCACAACAAGAAACATTTCAATTCCAATGCGCAGGTGATCTGTGATGCTGAGGGAGAAGCCAGCTACCCAGGATGCACGCATGACAGATACATCTACCACCCTTCAGCCATATGCCTGGCCCTTGAATTGGGAATCTTTGCAAACACCTGCTTTCTGTGTGAATATCAACTATCATGCACACACGCAAGCATATGACACATGGCAACACAAGAAATGTCAATAAATGCAAACAACAACCATTTCCCCCTTTGCAGGCGACAACGCCTACCTGCTCTCACCATTCATATTGACACCCATCAGGAATCTAACACACATAGACCTTAGAGGCATAGTGAAGTGTACATTCAGAGTGCTCAAGTTACACATCTGCTCCCTTGACCACTCAGGTGGGCTTTTACTATATGCATCCTCCTATAGTATGCAAGATCACCATGACATGTTGTGTCCTGCACAATATTGGGACACATTGTGGCATAGCTGCAGGAGGGCGTACACCTTCTTCCACAGGCACCACCACCCAGTCCCTTATTAGGACAAAGAGCACAGGGACAGGACAGACACAATCAGGTTGTACAAACATGCTCCACCTGAAGTGCAACCCCTGTGGAGCACACACTGTAAAGCCACATCCCTGGTGCCCTTCAATGATGCAATCAGGTCAATCCAGCTTGCCCATGACAACACCGTGAGAAAGTACGTCTGTGAGAGGCAACCCGTGTGTTACTCATAATATGAAAACTACAATGCCACACCATCAACATCCATCACATAAAGTGCACAAACCACCAACAAAGTCATAGAACGTGGAAATGAAATGATCCTTGTCACAAGCACAAAATCCTAAATAGAGTGAAGCCATCCCCAGGCACAATGTCTGCATACCATATGCTCTTCTGAGTGCATGCACCAACTGCAGGAAAGGGCTCACCTGATTGCCATCTTGATGATGTCTCCTTCCACACCATTGATGCTGCTCCTGCCCACATCCACACACCACTGCCATGTACGTGCTCCTACAATGAGGAGAAACAACAGCTGCCCATCCACCCCCTCCACATGCGTGTTTCTGATACCCTGATACCATCAATATGACCCTGTCCAATCATCAACATGCTCCCCACGAATACAAGAAAGCAAACTAGCCAACCACAGGATACACAGACATAATTAAGAAGGTAAGGTAACACACCCTTCTCCCTCAACAGCCCTTCACCATATCAAAGGCAATACATCAGCAGCATGACATATGGCACATGAGAAGGACATAATGGCATTTGACACCTGCACCTGACCTGCAATGCACCGCATACTACACACATCACACATATACATACATGTCAACTGGATCATCCACCTATGTTGAATGAGACAGTTAGGTGTTTTGCACACCCATGCGACAATGACAGGGGTGGACTGGGAACCACAAGAGGCCATGGGAATAATACGCAAAGTGACCCCATATCAGACCTCAACTACACAGTTAACCCAATTCCCATGATAAAATGTGGAAACACCACACAAACGAGGCCCATGGTGCAGAGACCTACACACCAATTACTAAAGTACCCAATAGGCCAGTCCAGTCCTGATCACAGAGTGGCTGCATGGCAGGAGACGGCATGCAAGGCTGACACGATAGGAGTGCAAATGGAACACCACACAAAAATATCAAGTCCTCACCAAAAGCATGTGCACAGGAACATCCTGAGGAGACTGTTTAAGCAGCAAGTCGAGGATGTTCAACCAGCAACCTAAAGCATGTGGATAGCTCATCAAAGAGACATTCACACACACAGTCATGTAGGCCAACTCACATCTTCAGTGACAGCAAACATCACCAAATCACATCATCCATGCAAATCCTACATGTGCCACATCAAGCCACTATTGGGGTGCATATGTAACCAGACTTGAACAAGATTGATCATGCACAACCTTACCTGCTGGTACAGCAGTGGGGCTGTGAATCCCTCACCACCCCAACCTAAAACTGGTTCTACACATTGGTGCAAGGAGAGCCAGTGTTCAATAGAGGGAATGGGGACTTGGGTAGAAATAGGGTGCTGGGGGTCCTCTAAGGGATTCTGTACAATGGATGAGGAAAGATAACGGAAATAGCATGGGACATATGTAACAGCTAAATGAGTTAGTCATTCTGACTGCACATATACACATCAATGTGGAATGCAATGTGCACCTGTATGTGGGAGGCTTTAGCAGTCCACAAGACCATGTCAGTTGATTCCACTGTGCATGGCTGCATGTCCAGTCCCCCAGCTTGAAATGTCCTTGAAAGGTCAATGGCCTTGACATGATGGAAAATACTAATGGCACAGTCCTCCTTGGATGAGACCAAAAATAAAAAATAGTCCACCTTGGGCGGGGGTAAAAAACAACTACAGTCCACCTTGGATGAGGCAATAAATAAAATATAGTCCACCTTGGACGGGTTAAAAAAAAATGCAGTCCACCTTGGACAAGGCAAAAATAAAACATAGTGCACCTTGGACGGAAGTAAAAAGATATTCAGTCCTCCTTAGACAGGCACTGCAATCAAAATAGAAAAACAAAAATACTCCCTTGGAGGGGAAGGGCAACAATATCCGAAAATAAAGTATAAAAGCATGTCCTTTCCACTGGCTCATGCACAGCAGAGCACATGAGGCACATGAAGAAGAGGTGGAGGTGGCAAGAGGATAGGGACGGGTGTGGATATAGCCAATGGAAACAGATACATGGTTCAACGTTGACCACCATTCTGTGGTGGGTCCTTGGATAGTGACTTTGACCATGCAGTGCCACAGCCTGGCCCTATTTTGCTATGTCCACTCATGAGAGGGATGCGTGTTGAGGGCCACAATCGCTCAAAGATCTTGGTGATGTATGTAAAGAAGAGTCAAAGAGTCATTATGCATGCTGATCCTTGACGTCTCCAACTGCTTGTTGAGAGATTGTCTTAAGGAAGCCATGTCTTGGCTGTGGATGTCACATGTGGCAGTTTTATTTTTAGTTATAACAGCCGGTCAATCCCTTCATTTTTTTTTTTTCCGAGGTGCTCGTACCATAACAGGGATTCTATCATATCGTATAACAATACAAAGTAACAAGCTACCCCCTCTGCCTGTTTTATTTCAACTTTCAGACCAAGTTGCAGCCAGGTGATTCAATAACTACATACAGATCTCCTGTACATATATCAACATATTAAAAGTACATTTTGTAATTTTAATCAAAAACAACATACACATTTGAGCATGAAAAAGGGAATCACTTTACATACAATACTAACATTTTAAAGTGCAATTGTATGCAGGGTTCTTTTCAAAACAGCCAAACCAGCTTTTACAGTATATATAGGGAGCATGGTAGCTTTTTCTCACAGCAGTCAGTTATGCTTCTTTTTCAGATTTCAAATGCGGCAAAGAAAATCTACATAGTTTTTGTCACTCAATTACTAGAAAAACATTTTTCTTATGACCAAGCTCTTATTGATTTACAGAAACATTGTGAAAAGGTAAAAGCCACTAGTCCCCCCCCACGAATTGCTATTTCTAAATATGCTGCTTTCACAGTTTTTTTTTTTTTAACACAATGATGTTTCTTTCATAAGAGGTCGACACACAGCATTTCTTCCTTTTTCTGGGGATCCGCCATTCTATTTCATTCTCCTGTTTATTCCTCTAAACCTTCATCAGGAAAAGGAATATTTCTTTAGTGTGTGATCCAATCTCTTTAATAATCCTTTTAGGTAGTGTTCATTCTACAAATAAGAACAATAAATGTATTGTAAATAGGCAATCCTGTCTATGGTATTATACATCTACTGGGAATTTCTAGTCCATTACATTATTACTAACCTCTTTTTAGTATTCTCAGGGGAGAAATAGTCGGTTTGTTTAATTCTGCTTTAATTTCTTCTAGTTGTGCTCTGAAAAAAATGAGACTTATTCCAATATTTAGGATTTCATCAAAGGATTATTTAATTATATTTTCATTGAAAGTGAAAACACCTTGTCACCACCGACCTCTCTTTGTTTTTATAGAACACGCAATTAAGTTTCCTCCATCTTCATTAGAATTGTGCCTGTGAAGCACCTGTTGGCTAGATGACTACAATCCATAACCCCACTAAATGTGTTCACTTTCTTTAATTCCTGGTGCTATACTAACTAACTTGATTTCTTAACTTATATTACATTCACACTCCGATTGCTTACATTTAGCATACTAGCTTGATTCTTATCTTGCGTTATATTCAGACTGCATTTGCTTGCATTTTGCACACTTTATTTCAATTTAGCCTCCCACGTTTCTTGGCACACTTGGCGGTTTTGCTTTCAAATGTGTTTTGCATGCTGTAATAAAACCAAACCGGATGACATCCATTGCATCCTTAATAGATGCTTAAATTATATTTAAAAATAATTTTCTTACATGTAGCACACTAGCCACTTATTGAAAAATGTCTTCCCCTGTTTCTTAACACTCCTTACAGTGTTGTATGCACATCTACTTTACATCCTTTGACACAGCCATATCAAATATCCAGTGCGTCCCGCATCACAATTTATCAGCCCCATATTGCCTGGAAAATTGCCTGTCTACTCACGTTTGCTCTTTAAGTAGACAACTCACCCCCCCCACTGTCTCATTCACTGGATCAGCTGATCAGTGTATGAACCTCATTGTCCATTTTGCCACGGCTTTATGATGTCAGCGTGACAGGTAAACCCAAGGTTGATTGCAGGCTCAATGCCAAGCTTGCACACCCCCAATGCCATATTGGAGTGTTTTGCAATGTTTTCGAAAATCTATCAGTGGCTCAACATCTTGTACCCTACTGTCATTCTTCATCTGGAACATCTTTATTGCTCTTAACATGCACTTCCTCAATTTCTGCGTATTTATTCCTTTTTGTGCCCATAGATTGACATGTCACACAGGGTTTTATATCTTCCCTTTATGGATACAAGAGCCCACTTAGCGTCATATTGGGGAATTAGCAAAAGGTATTTTACCCTTCTGTTTGTCTACAAACTGTTGTCCATAATGAAACCTGGACCATAGTTTCCGCCTTAAGAAATCGCTCTGCTCCTATTTTCTGTTAGCCCTCTTAGTGAAAAACCTATATGATGATATTCCTTTTTGTGCCCATAGATTGACATGTCACACAGGGTTTTATATCTTCCCTTTATGGATACAAGAGCCCACTTAGCGTCATATTGGGGAATTAGCAAAAGGTCTTTTACCCTTCTGTTTTGTCTACAAACTGTTGTCCATAATGAAACCTGGACCATAGTTTCCGCCTCAAGAAATCGCTCTGCTCCTATTTTCTGTTAGCCCTCTTAGTACAAAAACCTATAAGATGATATAACTAGGGGTGTACCAAACTTCGGCTTTGAGTCTCTATTCGGCAGAACTTCGGCTGAAAAACAGCTCTTCAGCTTTGGCAGAATAGTTTCTGCCATAGTGACTCGAACCCCACTTTCTATGATTAGCTGTCTTCTCCCTGTTTGGGAGATGACAGCCAATCATAGAATGTGTCGCAGTTGCGAGGCTACTGCAGCCTGACCACAAAAGAAACAGCCTCTGCATGTTGAAATGGGAAGTGAAGGAAGGGAACAGTTCTTCCCTTCCTTCGCTTCCTATGCCAATGGACCAACAGAAGCAGTAGCAGAAAAGCCAGTGACTGCTCACCGGATAAGTCCCCCTCCACTCATCCCTCCAACCTATGGTGTGGCAGCTCGGGTGTTCAGCACCCCAACAACCTCATCATACATAGATTGCCCCTCCTCCCATGTTTCAGTCAGGCCACCGGTGCAAGGCCAGTGGCCTAACATTTATTTTATGATAAACGGGGCCGCTCCACTGTCCAGGACATCCCCCATACTCACGAGGCCGCCAGGGGACTTAGCTCCCCCGGCGGTCTCAAAATGGACAAAGTGCCCCACACCCCCTCCAACGCACAGTGAGGCTGCTTGGGTGTTCGGCATCCCGCGGCCTCACAATACAAAGATTACGCCCCTCGCCCCCTTCTTTCAGTCGGGCCACCAGTGCAAGGTCTCTGGCCCGACATTTATTTTATGATAAAAGGGGCCACACCATTGTCCGGGACATCCCCCATACTCACGAGTCCGCCTGGAGACTTAGCTCCCCCGGCGGTCTCAAAATTGGCAAAGTGTCTCACACCCCCTCCAACGCATGGTGAGGACCCCCGCAGCCTCGCCATACATAGATTGCCCCCGTTACCTCCATATTTCAGTCAGGCCATCAGTGCAAGGCCAGTGACCCAACATTTATTTTATGATAAAAGGGACCACTCCACTGTCCGGGACAGCCCCCAGACTCACAAGGCTGCCGGGGGACTTTGCTCCCCCGGTAGCCTCAAAATGTGCAAAATACCCCCAGACCCCAAACAAACAGTGAGGCTGCTGCGGTGTTCAGTACCCCTGCAGCCTCCCCGTGATAAGATTGCCCCCCGTGTTTCAATCTCCCTTTTATTATAACTAAGCCCTGGTTAGAAGCTGATGGTGGATCGCCAAACTATCACTCACACTTCAGTCTCATTTTCATTTTTACCACACATTTACAACATCTGTCCTTGTTATCAAGAGCCTTATTCACTAAACAATGAGGGGTCTTTCACCCTTTAAGTGCCATGAGTTTTTCCCTCCAGTGCCAAGGCCTTTTTTGGTGATTTCGCTATGTCGCCATTCAATGCCTTGTAACATTTTTGTTACATGAGATATCTCGGCCAAATTTGGCCCCTTTTTTTCCCACATGTAGGTGGTCGTAACGCAACCCAGGAATCCTAGGTTGCTGTAGGGGGGTGAGAGAAAATAACCAAAAAGTGGGAACCTTTTTTGTTTTTTCAAAAAATGGCAATAAAATGATGTACATAGAAACCTGTGGTTCTTTCCTTGTAAGAGCTAGGAACAAATGGTTTGCCGTGATGAATTTCCCATTTCCCTGGCTTTCAGGAACAGGTTGAGTGGAAATTAAAAAAAAAATATTTTGATGTTGTTATCAACCGTTTTGTGAGAGGTAGGCGATTTTGGCCATTTTTGCCAATTGGACATGCATGGACAGAATGGAAGAAAAGGGTAGAAAAGCCAAATTAGAGGACAGAAAGGCATACATTTCTGAAAAGTAGACAAAAGTCCAGGTTTAGGAAGGGGTGATTTGCGCAGGACGGGCGACAACTAGGTAGGGGAAAATGCCATAGCTTGGGGAAAAAGCGGGAAAAGGACCGAAAAAAAGGTATGTGGTGGACATGGTTGGCTTGGTACGGCAATGGCTTCTATGAATTCTGAGAAAAACAATGCTCTGCTACATTCCCCCAACTCTTGCAGTTAGGAAAGCACTCATTTTTCGTGTTTCACTAAACAAGCAATACCACAAGCCAAACATTGAGCCATGGTACACAGGAGTTTAATGCTTACGGCCTGAACAGACGTACTTAGCATGTGTAAATCAGGAAAACCAATGTGGTGAGGAATGGCAAGCATACATTTTCTGAAAGAGCAAATGCAGACCTTTTCAAGGGTAGGTGACTTGTGCAGGTTGCAAAAGTGTATGGTGCTTAAAGTATGGCACATTTGGGAAATGAAAGGGTTGTGTGACAAAGGGCGCCAGCAATTCGGTCGAAACGTTATGAAAACCACACAAAAACAACAAATGTCATACCTTCCTGCATTTCCACAGGTGTCCTGATAAAAACAGTACCGCACATGTGTGGGTGCACCTACCTGGGTGCCAAGGGGAAAGCCGAACACACCCCTCACCCCAAATTTTTTCTGACAGCTGAATTTCACGATTTTTCCAGACGGGCACACCATACAGATATGGTCCTCGGGTGTCCAAGCCATCAAGGAAAACAGGGAACTCCATGCTTCTCGAAAAGAGGACAACCGTGGGAATCCACAGAGGCCTGACTTGCGCAAATTGGGCCAGAATTTATTACCCAGAAATCCTGGCAAATTCCTAAATGTGGCACAAAAAAAAAACATTTTCCGCACATTTCACTCGGCTCACCCACCGAAACACACTGCCAACAACACATGGCCTACCTCCTGCGTTCCCACAGGTGTCCCGTTGAAAACGGTACCTCACATGTGTGGGTGCACCTACCTGGGCGCCAAGGGGAAAGCTGAAAACACCCCCAACCGCAAGTCTTTTCCGACAGCTGAATTTCACGATTTTTCCAGATGGGCACAGCATACAGATATGGGCCTCGGGTGTCCAAGCCACCAAGGAAAACAGGGAACCCCATGCACTTCTGAAAAGAGGACGCCTGTGGGAATCAGCAGAGGTCTGACTTGCACAAATCGGCCCAGAATGTATTACCTAGAAACCCTCGCAAAATCCGAAATGTGGGGAAAAAAACGCAATTTTCTGCACATTTCACTCGACTCACCCATTGAAACACACTGCCAACAACACATGGCCTACTGTGCTGCGTTCCCACAAGTGTCCCGATGAAAACAGTACCTCACATGTGTGGGTGCACCTACCTGGGGACCAAGGGGAAAGCCGAAAACACCTCCAACCGCAAGACTTTTCCGACAGCTGAATTTCACGATTGTTCCAGATGGGCACACCATACAGATATGGGCCTCTGGTGTCCAAGCCACCAAGGAAATGCATGGGGTTCCATGTTTTCCTTGCTGACTTCGACACCCTAGGCCCAAATCTGTCGGTTGCCCACATGAACAAAATGTGTTGTGCCGAAATGCCCCGGTAAGGGCACCCACACATGTGAGGTACCATTTTCGTCGGGACATCTGTGGGAACGCGGGATGTTATGACATGTGTTGTTGGCGACGTGTTTCCATGAGTGGACAGAGGGAAATGTCTCTGACATTGGCTGGAAATAATGACAATTCTCAGATATTTTGCTCTGACCACCCACCAAAACAAACCGCCAACAACACATGGCCTACCGTCCTGCGTTCCCACAGGTGTCCCAGTGAGAGGCAGACCTCTCATGCACAGGTGTCATACCTGAGTGACAATGGGCACATCATTCGTACAGTAACTTCTCTTTAGTGTGCTGAGGAAACAGTAAAGTACTGTCAGTAAGCCATTTCACATGCACCTTTCCTCAAACTTCTCATGCATACCAGTCATAATGCAGTTGGACAGGCAAGGTGGGATTTAGCACAAGGACAAACCTCCTTGTGTAGCACAAGAAGGATCGTCCTTGTGAGCAGTGATGCCACGACAAGGCACCCACCAGATCACTGACCATTTGTTTCCCTTTCGTGTCTGCAGTCGGTTGGCAACCATTTCAGCAGTCGCACTTCTACCAAATCACTTGCACCAGAGCAAGCGTATCTACATATGAGCATATCTACACACTTATACCACATTGACAGGTGCTCACAATGCAACCGTGTCTCTAGCAATATCTTGACCATCATTTGCCAGCAATTGCATAGCAACTGTGTCTGCATTAAAACATTATGTGCCTACAATCATATGTGGACACTGATAGCAAGTGCATACTGGCTCACTTGGGTACCCTGCCCTACTGGCGCTATCTTCCACACCAACTTCGAGTATGCCCATAGAAGCTCTGTGCAAACATTCATATGTTCAACCGTACCCACACAAAACACACACCCTGCAACATGGCAATCATTTCTGCAGTGCTTGGAAAGTGCATTCACAGAAATTACATCTGCATGTTCTACGTAGCTTTACCTCATTCACACACCAATCGTATCCAATTAATTCCTACAGAAGACATGTCACTTACACCACACATAACATTACTTGCAGTAAAACAATACATAAGGCAGGATGTTGCGAGGTACGCAAGACGCAGCCGCCATACAGTTGGTGTCCAAGTACCACTTTCATGACACTTAGACCTCAAGGGAGGGAGCCAAAGTGGTACGTATTATTTTCAAAAGACACCCCTTGAGTGGCGGGAACCTGAATGGTGTTCCGGTCTTCCCCAATGCACCCCTCGAGTAGAGGGAGGGGCACTTGCATTTCTTTGCATGCCAAACCTTAGGTGGAAGGAGCCGGATTCGGGTTCCTTTCCAATGTACGCCAGAAGCGGAGGGGGCTTCCCTGACATTCTTTTCTACAGCAATCCCAAACAGGAGCAAACTGCACTAGTGTGCCTTGCCAAGACACCCCAAAGGGGAGTGACCGAGAGTTCTCTACCCTTCTTCTCCATGACCCGCCTCAAGTGGAGGGGGGGGTGGCATTCCTTTCCAAGGTGCGCCTGAAGTGGAAGGAGCCTAAATTGCATTACTTTGCAAGGCACACCCCACGCAGAGGGAGCTAGACTGACGTTTCCTTCTTAGGAAGACCTGAAGTGAAAAGTACCGGGTTGATGTCCCTTTCCCAGGCAGGCCTCAAGTGGAGGGAGCAGGACTAGCACTGCTTGCCAAAGCACACCAAAGGGGAGTGAACCAGAGTGGAGTTCCCATCTTCTCCAAGGCACACCTCAAGTAGAGGGAGCTGGAGTGGCATTCCTTTCCAGGTTGCGCCTGATTTGGAAGGAACATGCATTGCGTTACTTTGCATGTCACACCTCGCGCAGAGGGAGACTGACTTTTCCTTATGAGGCAGGCCTGAAGTGAAAGGTACCAGGGTGATGACCCTTTCCCAGGCAGACCTGAAGTGGAGGGAGCATGACTAGCATTGCCTGCAAAAGCACACCAAAGGGGAATGACCCGCAATGGAGTTCCTTTCTTGTGCATGGCACGACTCGAGTAGAGGGATCCGTAATGATTACTATTTCACAGTCACGCCTCCAATGGAAGGAGCCTGATTTGCATTCCTTTGCATGTCACGCCTCAGCTGAGGGACCTAGACTGATGTTTATTTCATGGCCAGGCCTCAAGGGAAAGCTACGGCTGTGGTGTGCCTTTCCAAGTCAGGCCTCAAGTGGAGCAAGCAGGACTAGCAATTCTCGTGAAGGCACGCTAAATCAAGTGAAGTGAGTTGACATCCTGTTGCATTTTCATTGAAGGGACACCTCCAGTGCAGGGAGCAGGAGTGTGATTCCTTTATAAGACATGCACAAATTCAGAGGCTAAGGGTCCCTTTCAAGGAATGATGGGCATTTTTGGAAATCAGTCGATCTCCCAATATTTTTCCTTTGTATGATACAAAAGGAAACAAGGCTGAAAGCAGAGGGGAGCTGGGAAGGGCATTGAGGACAGTACACGTGAGTATCCTTCCTCTTTCCTTGTTTTGTACACAACTTACATTTTCGGTAAGGTTGTGCCTCTGTGACAGTGGAAGGAATATAATCAGCAAAGTGTCGCTCTTGCAATCTGGCCACATATTTTACCTCTGGAAAGGAGGGAATTTGTACATGAACCATAGCCGGAGATTGAACAATTGCTAATTCAAAGTTAAAAAAGGAGAGGTTGTTTTGTGAAGTAGCTGCACGGTACACCACATAAGCATTGTACGTTGCAATATGCACAATGTGTGTGGCTAACTTTTTGTATCAGAAACGAGACTTGCGTTCAGCATGGTATGAATCAAGCACTTGGTCGTTTTTGTCTACTCCACGCATGTACTTGTACTTCAGAATGCAATTGGGCTTCCACACTTGCCGAGTCTGCCCGTGCAGAGTGACTGCTGAAGTACTTTCATCAGGAATAGTACTTAGCATGTACACAACACTTTTGTCACAGAATTTCACTGCCAACAGTTCATCCTGCCGCAATGCCATACATTCTCCCTTGGCCTACTTCTTACACACAAGTTGTCTGGGGAAGCCTTTGCGGTTACTACAGATTGTACCGCATGACAGTGTGTCCACATTGAACAATTACTTGAACAGTGGAATTCCTGTGTAGAAATTGTCCACATACAAATGGTGACCCTTGTGGAGCCATGGTGCGATAAGATCCCAAACTATCTTCTCACTTGTCCCTAAATGGGCTGGGCAGCCCGTAGGCTTTAAGGTAGAGTCTTTACCAGTGTAGACTCTCATGCTGGAGACTTACCCAGTGGTACTTTCACACAACATGTACATTTTGATCCCATATCGTGCTCTCTTGCTTGGAATGTATTGCCTGAACAGTAGCCGACCTTTATACAACACCAATGATTCATCGATGGATATGGTCTGGCTAGGAACATACACCTCGGCAAATCGGTGTGTGAAGTGGTCTAGAAATGGATGGAGTTTGAAGAGCCTATCAAAGTTTGGGTCAGTTCTGGGTAATGCTGCCGAGTTGTCATTGAAGTGCAACATACGGCACAGTGCTTGAAAGCGATTTCTGCTCAATGTAGCTGGAAAAAATGGGCAATAAAGTGGAGCTACAGTAGACTAGTAGATCGAGACAGATGGTGTGTGGAAAATTCCCATGAGCAGAATGAGACCCCAAAATGTACTAATTTCAACATCAGTTGTGGGAACCCATGTTTGTGCTCTGGACTGGGGTTTCAGAGTGGGACCCCTTGACCTCAAGAACTGTGCAGCATATAAATTGGTTTGCTGAACCACATCTGCAAAGAACCCATCATCACCAAAAAGGTTGAAAAAATCAATAGGCTGAAACCCATCTGTATTCACTGTGAACCCTGATATACCAGTGAAAGGGGGCACAAAAGACTGAGCCATTTCTGGAGGCACCCACCTCGACTCCTCAGCCCCATGTCAGGAACTGCCACATTGCGTGGACGTCCTGCACGTCCCCTCCCCCTTACAGGTCCCCTGCATGGGGAAGTGTGCGAAAAGGTGGATGTACTCTTTCTTCCTCTTCGTCATCAGATGATGACGATGATGAGCTGGAGGAGGAACTTTCATCAATGGACAACTCACTTCCCCAATCACTTCCCTCCTGACCCTCAGAAGCACTATCTGTTTCAGATTGCATGTCCAACTCTGTGCCTTGCTCTGAGCCAGACTCCATCACTGTAGCTAAAGCCTCTGCAGCAGACATTGATCGACGAGAAGCCATGAGTACTGTCGCTATGGAACCCTTCACTGCCCAAAGACCAGATGAAGACGGAAACAATTCATATGTGTGCTTCTCAAAGAATGGAACGTAGCAGAGTAAGTGGTATTCAGTGCCACAAACCTACTCCACACAAGTACACCAAAAGGTCCAGACTTTGCTCACAAACTGTAGCAGCCCTCTGCAATATGACGTATTCCCTGCATGCTACAATAAACGGAGTACTACTTTGCAAACACTCACGTGAAATGCTAAGGACCAGCTGACTGCTTTCCTACAAGTGGGTAGACAGCTACAACACACCTGCACCTAAAAGAAATACACCAAAAAAGCTAAAGACAATGTCCTCTTCAGCTATACATTACACAAATACAAGTGTAATGTATACGTGTAAGTGTGGGGATGAGGATTGCAGCAACACTACCAATTCAGAAACTGCCAACGTGCTTTGCACCATGCCCTCCTCCATGGGATGCTGGTGGATGGGAAATGGAGGTGAGAAGCAACCAGGCAACGTATTAGTGATTGGGTGAGTTGAAAAGCCAGAGGCAATCAAGACGCAGACAGGGAAGATAAGAAAAGTACACGGCAAGCCCTTCCAGACAATTGCTGGCACATTTTTGACAAAAACACCTGCTCATTCACACATTGTGTTGGAAGGGGAAAGGTCACAAGGATGAAATTAATGCAAGGGCAAGCAAATTGATTTAGGCTGATGCAAGTTGTGATGGGTAGCTAAGAAATAAGCAGCACACACATACTGAATGCATTGGCATGCCATGAACACAAACAATTTCTAGGAAGTGGGAGTCTCACTGCCAACATATCTACTACCATTTTTGTTCGGATTTCACATAATCCAGTACATCCATCAGTTATTGGGCTCCCCCCACCCATGTAAAATAGCATCTGGGCAAATTGCATTATATCTTGTATGAACAGTTCCATGCCTGTTTTTGAAAGGTGCACCCCATCTCTGTGAAACATCACTTCACCTTTGATGAAGCCATGGTGTGTCGTCCGAAATCTGTTGTTGCCCTTTGTCATTCTTCCGAATTCCCCATTGAGTTTCCACACTGAGCGGTTGATGGCCCTTGCATTCCCTGGAGTTCTCCAATTCCTCCTGGGAATCATCTGGGACCAGGCCACCACAGTGTTTGGAAACCTCTGTGGAATCCATTCCAGGTCCGCCATGAGCTGCTCCCGTACCCCCTTCCATCCCACAGATGCCAAATAATTTCCTCCCAGGTGCACCACTATAAGGTCAGGAGAGAGGGGCCTGGGCATCGATGATGGCTCCTCTGAACTGGTGAAGGCGCATCCCCCGGCCCCAAACCAATGCACTGCAAGGCCATCCCTTCCAAACCCAGATGTGGGTGGCCCTCGGAGAGGCCGTGCAGCCCTTTGGATGAAAGAGTGGCGGAAATTCCACAGAGCCATCATCCTCACTAGGAAATGGAAACAGGAAAACTCCCATGATTATGGCTAGACATACAGTTTACCAAATAGCACAATGATTGCATCAACACATGGCTCTTGTAACAATCCCAGACACACACTTTACCCATTCGGATATGCACCTGTCATGTGAGATAACAGTAGGTCGATACGTAATTGGCACATTATTTTCAGGGGAAAGAGGCCAAGTAGACAGTATGTCACCTTGTGCCAATTACACAGTTGTGCTGGAGCAATTTTAATCAGTGAAGGTTTCTACTCCTGTGGGCCACCAACTGTACTGAACTTGGAAAGGTGACTTGCACATGCTACACCATTATACTTTGGCTGGGTGACTAGTCTGACAGAGGATATGAACTCCACAGCAAGTGTGCTTTGTACGCTCTCTGAATATAGGCACCCTGACAGAATGTGCGCCATTTATTACAAATGGATGTAACTTTGGACACTATGATTGTGAGAGCTTTCGGCCACAGCTCCAGGACCACTGGTGAACTTGGCGGCACTCGACTACCAAGGCAGAGAGGCCGCCAAGGTCACACATATCAACCACCACCACCCTACTTCTCTGCCTGGCCAACACTACAGCTTCCTCTCCAGGAAGGGATGGGTTCCCCGCCGGGGCACCCTGCACCGACTGCTGAATTTGGGGGACAAAATATCCACCTGGGAGACGGACGCCCAAGGCCACTGACATCACCCCCCTGGCTGTCCTGGCCCTCTAACTACCCTGTGTTACAGCTTTTCCCCCTGAAAAACGGTGGGGACTCTGACAGGGCTCACTGGGACCACTGCTGGAATTGGACCACAGAAATGGTGACCGTTGCAGTAAAAGGAATGAGCTCTGTACCAAGTGTGATTAGCATGCTCTGAAAAAATGACCATCTGCATTAGTACCGTAAACATTTTTTAAAGTTTGCTGCTACTTATGTTAGCCAAACTTTTCCTTCTGCAAAGCAGCCACCTTCTTCAATGCAAGGCGCACACATCACTGCCCCCCGAACCTCCCCACTACCCTTTCGAACCCATACCACTGACACTGCAGCCACAGTTCCTCCCACCACAGTAACCCTCCACCCCCAACATTACCAAGTAATATATGTAGTACTTACATAAGTCAGCAAAAGCTTTTCAGTAGCCGCAACTGCAAAGGAAACATAAAATAATTACATTCAGTGCTTTTCCTACCAATAAAACATCCAAACTGTCTGGCAGCTATCTGTAAATGTTTCAGTTCCTTCCACCAGATACATGACAATTCTCAGTCATCTACCACCATGGAATGCTGGACTTCACACTGATTGGTAATGGGAATAAGACCAATGGGCGTATGGCAACCCCCCACACAAAAAAAAAAAAAATCCTGGAAATCATCTGGGACCAGGCCACCAGTGTATGGAAACCTCTGTGCAATCCATTCCAGTTCCTCCATGAGCAGCTCCTGTATCCCTTCCCCTCCGACAGACGCCAAATCATTTCCTCCCAGGTGCACCACTATAATGTCAGGGGGGCGAGAGGGGTGCATCTCCTTTTGCCTAGACATCGCTGATGGCTTCTCTGAGCTGGTAAAAGCGCTTCCCCCGACCCCAAACCAATGCACCGGGAGGGCATCACTTTGAGACCCAGATGTGGTTGGCCCTCGGAAAAATCATGCAACCTTTTGGATGAAAGAGTATCCAATAATCTACACTACCCTCATCCTCACTAGGAAATGGAAACAATGGCCATGAATATGGCCAGACCTACAGTTTTGCAAATAGCACAACGATTGCGTCAACGCATGGCTCTTGTAACAATCCCATACACACACTTCACCCATTCAACATGCACCTCTCATGTGAGATTACAGTAGGTCGATACGCAATTAGCACATCATTTTCAGGGGAAAGAGGTGAAGAAGACAATATGTCACCTTGTGGTAATAACACAGTTGTGCTGGCGCAATTGTAATCAGTGAAGGTTTCTGCTACTGTGGGCCACCAACTGCACTGCATGGTGGTAAGGTGACTTGCACATGCTACACCGTTATACATTGGCAGGGTGACTAGTCTGACAGAGGATATGAACTCCACACCAAGTGTGTTTTGTACGCTCTCTGAATATAAGTACACTGACAGAATGTGCACCATTCATCACTAATTCATGCAACTTTGGACACATTGATTGTGAGAGCTTCGGCCACTGCTCCAGGACCACTGGAGAACTTGGGGGAACTCGACTACCAAGGCAGAGAGGCCGCCAAGGTCACACACATCAACCACCACTACCCCACACCTCTGGCTGGCCAGTGCTACAGCTTTCCCATCCAGGAAGGGATGGGAACCCTGCCGGGGCACCCTGCACCCACTGCTGAATTTGGGGGACAAAATATCCACCTGGGAGACGGCGCCCAAGGCCAATGACATCACCCCCCGACTGTCCTGCCCCTCTAGCTACCCTGCGTTACAGCTTTTCCCCCTACAAAAGGATGGGACCCTGGCAGAGCTCACTGGGACCATTGCTGGAATTGGACCACAGAAATGGTGACCTTTGCAGTAAAATGAATGAGCTCTGTACCAGATGTGCATAGCATGCTCAGAAAAAACGACCATCTGCATATCTATCGGCAACATTTTTAAAAGTGTGTTGCTGCTTATGCCGACCAAACATTTCCTTCTGCAAAGCAGCCACCTTCCTCAATGCAATTTACACTTATCACTTCCCCCAGAACCTCCCCACTACCCTTTCCCACCCATACCACTGACACTGCAGCCACAGTTCCTTCCACCACAGTAACCCTCCACCCCCACATTACCAAGTAATATATGTAGTACTTACATAAGTCAGCAAAAGCTTTTCATTAGCCACAACTGCAAAGGAAACATTAACAAATTACATCCAGTGTTTTGCTTACCAATAACACATCCAAACTGTCTGGCAACTATCTGCAAACTTTTCAGTTCCTTCCACCAGATGCAAGACACATCTCAGTCATCTACCAGCACGGAAGGCTGGACTGCACAATGATAGGCAATGGGAATAAGAACAATATGTGTATGGCAACCCCCAGCACAAAAAAAAAACCTTCTACAGATGGCTAAGTGGCAAACTGCCCTCCCAGGGGAACAGCGCTGTTCAGCTGGACTGGGGGGCATTTTGTGTGCCACCCCGGCAAGTGTGTCCCTGGCCACCCCAATACCGCTGCAGAGCACCCACTCTTCTTCACAACACCAACACTACAGGCCCAGTTCCCACCCACCCCAATAGCAATGTGCCCTCCATGTACTATACAATGTTGAAATAGCCAAAATGCCATACGTACATAACAAGGGAGAAGCTTCAACTGCTCAAGACCTGTAAAGGGAAAAAGAAAACATAAATTATCTGTGTCAGCCCAGCCAAATACCAAACCACCCATACTGCCCCCCCTATTGCATTGGCCAGTACGCTTTGGGCACCCTGCACCAAGATTGGCACTCTAATGTGCCCATCTGCGCCAAGGGAAGTTTGGTAAACAAAGAAAAAAATTGAAAATGGCAAACTTTAGGGGGGCTGAGGGGCACCCTGCAACGCCTGGGAATTTTGTCATGTGAAGGGGGGTGCACCTCTCCAACCCTACCCCACTTGGAGGGGTGGCACATCTCATGTAGCCCTCTCTGGGGGCAGATCAGGGGGGGCTGTACTGCACTCCTCCCTGGGCTCAGGTGTCCCTTCCTAGGAGCAGATATCTGCCCCCAGGGAGGGCTGCATGACATGGCCCCCACTCCATTGTGGGTGGGGGGGAGGGGATAACGACCCCCTCCCATTAGAAAATTCCCCGTTGCTTTGGGGTGCCCCACAGCCCCCCTAAAATGCGTTCCACCATTTTTTACTTTGGTAACTCCCCTTGGCGCAGAGGGGCACATTAGTGTGCCAATCTGGACCCAGGGCACACAAACCATACGGCCCCACTCATTGGGGGGCTTGTCCCACAATTTTTGGTGGCCCTCTCAAAACTCACCCCAAATGGGTGGCGAAGGTACCTCATGCAGGCCTCCCTGGACCTCTTGCAAATGGCTGCATGAGGTACACCCCCCTCCATTTGGGGTGGGAGGGAGAGGGCCACCAGAACTTGTGGGACAGGCCACCCATTGGGTGGGGCAGTAAGGTTTGGGCACCCTGGGACCAGATTGGCACACCAATGTGCCCCTCTGTGCCTAGGCAAGTTTGGTAAACAAAGAAAAAAATGTAAATGGCAGGCTGCACTTTGGGGATTTGGGGGGGCTGAGGGGCACCCTATGGCACCCTATACCGCCAGGGAATTTTGTAATGTAAACGGGGGTGCACCTCTCCACCCCCACCCTAATTGGAGGGGCAGCACATCTCATGTAGCCCTCCCTGGGGGCAGATATGGGGGGCTGTCCTGCACTCCTCCATGGGCTCAGGTGTCCCTTCCTAGGAGTAGATATATGCCCTCAGGGAGGGCTGCATGACATGACCCCCACTCCATTGTGGGGGGGGGCAGGGGGTCACCACTCCTTCCCATTACAAAATTCCCCATCGGTTTAGGGTGTCCCACAGCCCCCCCTAAAATGCTGTCTCCCATTTTCACTTTTTTCCTTTAGTGACCCAACTCCCCTTGGCGCAGATGGGCCCAATAGTGTGCCAATCTGCCCCCAGGGTGCCCAAAAACTACTGCCCCATCCATTGGGGGGCCTGTCCCACTTTTTGTGGTGGCCCTCTCCCCCTCACCCCAAATGGGTGGCAGGGCACCTCATGCAGGCTTCCCTTGGCCTCTTGCAAATGGCTGCATAAGGTACAGCCCCCCTCCATTTGGGGTGGGTGGGAGGGGGCCACCAGAAATTTTGGGACAGGCCCCCCAATGGGTGGGGCAGTAAGGTTTTGGCACCCTGGGGCCAGATTGGTACACCAATGTGCCCCTCTGCGCCAAGGCATGTTTGGTAAACAAAGAAAAAAAATGAACATGGCAGACTGGACTTTAGGGGAGCTGAAGGGCACCCTACACCACCGGGGAATTTAGCCCTCCCTGGGGGCAGATATGGGGGGCTGTCCTGCACTCCTCCCTGGGCTCAGGCGTCCCTTCCTAGGAACCGATGTATGCCCCCAGTGAGGGCTGCATGACATGGCCCCCACTCCATTGTGGGTGGGGGGGAGGGGTTCACCACCCCTTCCCATTAGAACATTCCCCATCAGTTTAGGGTGCCCCATAGCCCCCCTAAAATGCTGTCTCCCATTTTCACTTTTTTCCTTTGGTGACCCAACTCCCCTTGGCGCAGATGGGTCCATTAGTGTGCCAGTCTGCCCCCAGAGTGCCCAAAACCTACTGCCCCACCCAATGGGGTGCCTGTCCCTCATTTCGTGGTTGTCCTCTCCCACCTCACCCCAAATGGGTTGCGGAGGCACCTCATGCAGTCCACCCTAGGCCTCTTGCAAACGGCTGCATGAGGTACACCCCCCTCCATTTGGGGTGGGGGAGACGGCCACCAATAATTGTGGTACAGGCCCCCCAGTGGGTGGGGCAGTAAGGTTTGGGCACCCTGGAGCCAGATTGGCACACCAATGTGCCCCTCTGCTCCAAGGCAAGTTTGGTAAACAAAGAAAAAAATCAAAATGGCAGGCTGCCCTTTAGTGGGGACTGAGGGGCACCCTAAACCACTAGATAATTGTCTAATGTAATGGGGGGTTACCCTCCCCTCCACCCCAATTGGAGGGCAGCGCATCTCATGAAGCCCTCCCTGGGGGCAGATAAGAGGGGGGGTTCTCATGCAGCCCTCCCTGGGGTTGCATGCCCCTTCCTGAGAGCAGATAACTGCCCCCAGCTGCATGACATGACCCCAAGTCCTTTTTGGGTGGGGGGGACAACCCCTTTCCATAAAAATAAATTCCCTGGTGGTCCAGTGGGGGGATAGGAGGGCACTCCCCCCAACACGAGCCATGATAATTTTTTAATTTTTTTAATTTTTTATTTTCTTTGCCCCCCCACCCCTGTGGGCAGACCTCCCCCTCACATAGCTCAGGGGTTGGATTACTGTTTTGAGCGATCCCTGCTTTGCAGGGATCGCTCAAAACAGAGTGCCAAAAAGAACAAGCTATCTCGTCCTTGGCACTACAGAGGTAATTTCAAGGACTGGCACTTAAGGGGTTAAACAAATAAGGCCCATTCAATACTTGTGTTTTGGCTGGATTTGACTCTATTTAGCTGTTGAATCCACTTTTGCTCAAGTTTTCTCCAAGCCTGATTATTGCTGCTTGATCCTCAGCAGTCCCAGCAGTCCCAGAATGCAATCATTGAAGCACACCTCAGCAGCAGTGGGACAGGGTTGTGGTAACGTTGCCGCTCAGGACCCGCAAACCATTAACTCCTCATTGAAGGTACCTGGGCTGATGGAGGAGGAGAAGGCGGAAACAGCCATTACAGGCCTTCACACAGTGTCAGGAAGGGGTACTGGGAGGGGTTTGCATGCTGCATACTGGGCCCTGAGGCAGGAGGATGTGCAGTCAACCATGGATGACTCAGCACAACATGATGTCCCATGACCATCTGCTGCAGCACCAGATGCCTTTAACAATTCCTCCACCCAGACAGAGGCCACTCTTCCAGACAATGTGGCCATACAGGATGAAATGCTGCTCCTGCTGATGAGTGGCTTGAGGCGGCAAGCTTCTATGCATGCTGCTGTGTAAGCATCTTTTGAGCTGATTGTAGAGCATCACATGCAGATGGGCCACCTTCTGTCACAACTGGCAGCAGAACTTCATTCTGGTGGTCTCTCAGGACAGGCCACTGCAATGGTCCACTCCTCCTTCTCCTCATCTTTGCCCCAGTAATCCTCAACTGAGGCCTCCATGCCAGCTACCACTATGCCTGTTGTGTACCTGTCCCACCATTGCCCAGTCTGGATGTGCCTTTGTCCCTAGTGGAGGTGATAGTCTATTTGATGGCACATGAGGTGGTCACTGAGCCTGCCCAGGAGCCTATAGGGGAACAGGCTGTGGATGTACACCAGGCACTTGAGGGAAGTGCAGGTTTTGCACTCCCCAATGCAGACTGTAATCCAGTTGGAGGGAGTACCTGCACCGCACACTCAAGTCCAGGCAACAGGAGATGGTGATAGTGAGGAAGCAACTCCTGGAGGGCATTGCCAGAAGGAGGCAAGCAGCACACACATGGTGCAAGTGACACAGGAGGCACGACAGAGCCTGCAACCTCTGGTGTCAGCCCAGGTGCACTTTATGAGTCAGCAGGAGGAGTGGAGGCAGTAGGTGCATGATATATCAATAGCCAATGCCAGGACTGAGATGAAAGAGAGGTTGGCATGGGCACGTTCTGCCATCCTGGGAGAGTCTTGCAGGATAGCAGAGGAGATAGAATCACAGACAAGGGAAGCCCGGCAAGCCCTCAAGGAAACAATGGACGCCTGACTGCAAGTGGCAGAGCTGGAGGGAGAATAAGACTTGGCTGAGTCATTGTCGGACATCACCACGGACTAGTCTGCTGATTCATATGCATAGTTCATTAGTTGTAGGTTTCCTTTTTTGATTATTTGTTTTGTCAAGGAAAATTATTTCCTTCCCTTTTGTGAACATAGATTGCTAGCTCGTTGTCCATGTTGAACTTTTGTGCCCATGTTCTCTGAGTGAGCATGTCCTATGGCTGACATGTAAGTTGTGGGCCCACTCTGGGGGTCATGTTGTTACTGTGCTGTTGGCTGGGGGTTATTTGTGCATGCTTCATGCGTGTGTGATGTTTGGTATGTTGCATTCATGCTCAATTAACGTATGTGGTGTACTGTAGATGTGGGCAGGTGACATGTTTTGGGAGTCACGTGTTTCACATCTTTGCCATGCACATCTGTTGCTTGCCTACATCTGTGCTTTGCAAAACAGGCATGTTGCCCAATTAGGTACATGGTGTGCGTTGGAGTGTGATTCATATATGATGTGGTTAACATAGCACTTCATTTGTGACTATGTTCATGGGCGTTGGGTAATGTTGTGGGTTGTTTATGGTTGGCATGGTAGCGTGACTTCTATTGGCTTAGACATGTGGACATGTGTTTCACATGTAGGGGAGGGACCATCAGATGGCTGGAGGTGGCAAGGGATGGTTGTCTGCTGTCTGGACTGGGACAAGGGTGGCCTTGTGGGTGCCGCCTTGGGTTTGGGGGTTAGGGCATAGCTCAGTGGGGGGACTGGGATGAGGGTGTACATGTGGCTGCTGCTGTGGGTTTGGGGTTGGGACACAGGTTATTGGGGAGACTGATGGAGGGCAGACTTGTTGGTGCTAGCTTGGCTTTGGAGGTTGGGGCACAGGTCAGTGGGGGGACTGGGACGAGGGCAGACTTGTGGGTTCTTCCTTGGGTTCAGGGGTTAGGGCACAGATCAGTGAGGAGATTGGGATGAGGGTGGCCTTGTTGTTGTCACCTTGGGTTCAGGGGAGGGGCATAGGTCAGTGAGGGAACTGGGATGAGGGCAGACTTGTGGGTGCCGCCTTGGGTTCGGAGGTTGGGGCTCAGGGCAATTGTGGGACAGGGATGTGGGTGGACTTGCGGGTGCCGCCTTGGCGCTAGGTAGACTACAGCTCAAAATACATGTTCTTCGTCCATGTGTTTACTACACATGGTACAGATGGAGAGTCACAAACTCCCGCTCCCCTCTTCCATTCCCCATGGTAAAGCCCTGTACACTCCCCAGTGTAGGCAGTTTGTAGGGGACATTCGGCCCTCTGGAAAAAAAACTATTTGTGGCCATGTCGTAGGGAGTCTTGATAAGGCCCAGATTGCATCAAATATCATTAATACTATAATATGATTTGACTTCAACATATATCCTGATTGGATTGCATACTGTATCCTTAAAGCAGCATAATGGGCAGGAATTGAAAAGAGAGAAATCATATCTTGGACTTCCAGGCCCTACTAGAATTTTCTAATTAGGTAATTCCTGCTGTCTTCCCGTATCTGTTGACCGGTTTTGGTGGACTATCTAGCTCTTGCCAGCTTCTTCAGGACTGTCTTCGTACAAGGATTATAAGGATTATCTGCATAGAAATATAACTGTATTTGTGTAAGTCATACTCTTTCCGTATCCAAATGGCAAAAATCAGTTTGGAACAATCTCACCTCTTTTGGGTTTGAGGAGACACCCCAACTTCCCAGGTCATGCTTGAAGCTTTAAGTTTGATAGAGGTGAGTTTAGTTGTTGACAAGGAGAGTTCACACTAAGAACTTCCCATGATTACAAAACTGAGGTGCTCCTATAATCCATTTTGTCACGCGATTGGACACTGTTGCTCAGGGCACAAGTTATCTAATCAGGAATTGGATTGATGTTGAGGAAATGTTAATACGAAAGAAGAAAAACAATGGTTTGAGGTATGTGATTTTAAACCTCTCTTTAACAATGCATAGGCCTAAATTATAGGAAATGAGTACTTTTTTCAAACTGTTATCAATTCCCTGCTTCCAAGAGTTTTATGGTATTTTAGATAAGACAAATATTTTTGTTTTCATTTTGGGAACAAACTGCTGTGGCTTTCTCTTCAAGAATCATTTCGCACTGCACCATCTGATGAAGAAGTATGTGAAACTTCAAAAGCTGGTGCTTTGTTCCATCTCTGCATAGTGTTTCAGTTAGTCCAATAAAAGGTAACACAACCTGCATTGTGTCTGATTTTGACAACAGGGAAAGAAAACATGTATTTGTGAGAGTTGACTTACCAAAATGAAGAATATCATATCATGGCAAAGCCAACAGTAGAACCATCAATGACAAGCACTGTAAGCCTCCACAATCGGAGAAAGATGCCATGCCATTACATGTACCATTATTTCTTTGTTATACTGGGGTTTAACAACACATATTTTTTTATTAATTAACATTTTAAAAGGCTGCAAGCAAAATTGGTTCATAGCATCTCCAATCAAAGGAAATGAGAAAGGATGTCAACTCATCAGAGGCTTTGGATACATTGAGATAATTTAAGGACAGGGGAAATGGAATAGGGGAAAAGCGTGTTGACATATTATTGTTACTGTTTTTGTTTGTGATCTGATTTGAAAAAAAGCTTTAAACAACAAGTTAATACCAAATAGAGATTGTAAAAAAGAAACAGAAAAAAAGGTAAATAGGGAAAAGGAAAACAAGAAAGATGAAAAAAAGGAGAAAGAACATCAGCTTCCTTTCCCCCCTCCATTTTTATTGGTTATTTATAATGCTTCTATACAGCAAATGGTGTTTCAAGGCGCAACAAGACCAAGGAGGCTTGGAGGGGGCCAGGGATGCAGAATAACCGAAAAGCGGTCCCAGTAGGCCTTGTGAATATTCGGATTGTGCAAGTGCAGTAACAAGAAGTACAAGGGGGCGGGGGAGGTGGTTTCTTCAACTCCTAATGTGTCAACCATGCATAATTCAAAACAAGTGTCCATGATTGAATTCTAAAATAATGGAACCCAAAAAATCATCAAATTACTCATTTAAAAATAAAATAACTTAATTTGTTTTGATTTTCAATTTCAAATATCATACATGTTAAGATAATCCAGAATAATTTTCGGACAGAATGGTGGCAATTACTAATAACATCTGATCACCCAACAAAAATCTTGCCCATAAAACTGAGTATAGAACATGATGTTCAGAAAGAATAAAGACCCCAAAATTGCTTTGTCTGTTTGACTTTATCGGAGGAGAATAAATAACTAAATGCTCCACGCTCTCTCTAGTGGCCATAGTGGCCATAGTGCCGCAAAAGTGGCAAAATCTATCCAAATCCATTAAGTTTGATCTTGCGCCAATCACTTAATGTGTGGGAGGGTGGTTCAATATAAATCACATACAAATGTGCCTCAATTTATAACACAAGAATCTTAAAACATATCTGCTGATGATATTAAGTTAGTTCTCCTCAAACGGCCCAGGATAGAAGAATTCAAATCTACCCAGAAAGTCCCTGATAGGGTTCTATGTCCGTTTGCCAAACCTTTTTTTTAGAAAATAGCTCATATATTTTTTTGTTCATTTTCTATTTGGGGATTCCCCCCCCAAGAATCCCCATGCCTATATGTTAAGCCCTACTGCGCCCTCCTCCCTATCCCTTTTATCCTCTTACCCACTCTATATTTCAATGCATTTTTTTCAATGGAATTCATTTGGTAAAAAAACATTGAAGACACTCCTGTGGGCCAAACCACGGTATACGCCTGATAGTACACCAATCTGCTTGAATCAGGTATTTTTGACTACAGCGGGGTTCGATGTGTAAGACACATTCCCTGACACCTTTCTGTTACCACAGGTATAGTCAATTGTGGGTTCCTTGGCTAGATATCAGAAGTCTTAGTACTGCACTAGGCACACAGCAGAGTTTAACACGGTACACCGTAAATTGAACAGGATAATATGACAAAACTTGTTTTGTGATGGCACTGGTGGTTGGTTCTTAACGAGAGGTCGTAGCCCTGAACTGCTTGCGTTGTTGATTATTGGAAATAATGCAGAAACGACTCCTGACTTGTTATCATCGATAAAATTTAATGTAGGAACCCATGTAATTTAGAGGCCTAGCAAGGCATGCTAGTTGAAGGGGAAACAAAAGCCAACATGCGTTTCGACCATAGTCTTTATCAAGGAAGAAACAATGGTAGTTGATCCTGAATAGGATGGTAGCACCTAGAGACATCCTCCCAATACTTGTGGGCGGTGGGCTGGATAGCCAATCTGTAGCTGGACAACGTTCATCCATGCGCACAATCTATACTTTTATTTTTAAAAATGTCCATTAAGGTGATCATTTTTTCTATTTGCATTGGTTATAGGTAAGAAAACAAAACATGTCCGAAATACAAATTGAAGCACATTCTAAAAATCAACCAACAAAACATGAATCCAACTGTGCATGTATAGAAGAGAGAAAACAGAATATGCATTTTTACACTGACAGTTTTCTTTGGATTCTAGAAACTCTAATTGGAACTCGTTGATAATATGTGTACAATTGAATAAAATACTTAGCTGCTTCCCCCTTGCTTACTATTAATAAATTGGGAATTAAATTAAGACACCTCCTGGTAAGCACTATAGTTGGTTTATGAAATCAAAATTGGTCTTAGAAACAGCTGCCTGAACCATCGTTGATTGTTTTCCCCTTAACTAAGGGCATGTTAGTCTGAGGTTAGAGATAATGGACTCTCTTGCATAGCAGAATTATCCCCACAACTAATTTGTATTTGGGCAACATCCTTGATCCCACGGTACCATGGGGATAGAGGGGACTATGCCTTCTGAGACAGTTTGAACTGGCCAAAGTAACTGCTGCAAGAAATTCAAGTTTCCTTGGATCCTATTAATATTCACTTGAGAACCTTGTACAATCATATCTTCTGGCCTACTTGCAGTTTCAGAGCCTGCCTAAGCACTAGATGACAGACCCCACTGTTCAGCCCAGGCCTCTCCAGGACACCGCCTTTGAATTCGGTCATGCATCCAGCCAGCCAGATATCGCCTTGCTCACAGTCCTCACTCAAGACACATGCAAGAATTGGCTAGATGCCTTTATGCTCGGACAGCACAGTCACAAATGACAGGCCATCTTTCTCACTGATCTTTTTCCAAAATTCAGAAAGCTCTGTTCCAGACCTTGCTCTCTATCAGAGCTTGTGATCTCTCAACCTAATTTTAAAGCCTCAGCAAAAAGCACTGCCGATACCCACTGGCTCTCATGCAGGAAGTCCACACAAATAAACCCTGCCTTCCAGCTCGCAGTCCATTATAAGCCTTTCTCAGAACCCAGCCCAGCACATATGTATTCTGCACATTTCTATACACCTCTCTGTTGATGTTGCTTCCTCCACTCCAGCCCCTTATGTCACTCCCCACTTTAACACTTGACAAAGCCTTCGAGCTCAATCCAACTCTTGCTCAGTTCACCTATCTCGTGTAATTTTCCAGCTCAGCTCTAAACTACATTTCAACATCATTCACCTCACCCAATAACGTAACAGAGAAACTCAGCCTACACATACATTTTTCACTCTTTGCTGACAATCTGAATTGGCAACCTACAACCAGTGTATTTGAATGCTACGTGTTAGGGCCTAATCTAACCACTGTTCAGCAGTCTGGTTCAAAATCACCCATTTCAGTACCCCACGGTCACCACCCACTGTTAGTAAACCATGTTAGTGTTTCATGTTAGCAACCCATGCAATACATCACAGAGAACACAACATTTGCTGCATGATTAATATATGTTTAAATCATTGACACACAACCTCCCTGCATATCTTAAGGTTTATTTTGGGGCATTGTGAGACCCATTCTGTGGTGTGCAAACCCTTAATTTAAAGACAAAATCCCACAGGCAATTGGACTAAAGTTAGCCTGCTTTAGCAGCCCATTCCCTGTTCTTGAAAGAAGTGGACTTTGCCTTCTGACATCACACCAAAAGTGCTTTGTGCTAAAGGAAGTGGAGGGAACAGGAAGGAGGGACAGAGGCAGAGAGAAACAACATGCAGGCATCTTCCTCCAGTTGTAATGAGCTCCCTTTGTCTACATTAGCCCCCTTTCCTTCTAATAATTATCAAAGGCACTGTGAAATGCAGCTCCAGGTGTGAATACTATCCTTTTGTGAAGCAGCTGCTAAATCAAGGTGTATTACATAGGATTATTTTGGTTTTACACTTGCATGTTGCAAAACCAAGTGCTCTTCTCTGTTTGAAGAGGAAAGCTAAGCGGAAATGTATAGTCTTCTTTACTGCCATCAAACACTTTGGACAACCATATAAATCAGATGGAGCGGAACATGAAGTGAAAGCATAAAGGCACTTTTATTCCTTGCTGTGACAAATAGACTTCTGCCATGCAGGGAAACAAGGATCAGCAGAGCCTAAAGTACCTACTCAGCCCTCACACGTCCACAAACCAAGAGCCAGTCCAATTAAAAAGGAAAAACAGGCACAGTTAAGAGCTATACCTCCTTTGCTTTTTACAGTAATGTGTGTTGAGGGAAGGCTATGCTCTTAAAAGGGATGTGAATGTGGTTCAGTAAGTACCCAAACAGCAAAGTATAACAGTCCAAAATAAAGGAATGGCCAATCAAGATTCTATAACAACAAACCCTTTAATCATATACACCATATACAATAATATCTAACTAGGAAACATTATAAAAACCCACATCTATAGAAGGAACAGAGAATATGCAAAGATACAATAGATGCAACTCTATGGGTAATGAGACAGGGGAGGAAAGGAGAATTAAAAGACCACAATGTTCATGTCTTGAGCTTGCAAAAGGAATTAAAGTGACATATGCAGTCACTAGGACCCAATGATGGGCAGAGGGGGCATATATCAGTCAATAATAGCTTTGCAGGTGATTTGGTGGTTCAACAACGTCAAGACGGTCGCCTGGGTGCAGTTTGAAGGTGCGATTCATTTTGAGGATGCGGCAGGCATGCGGTTCCAGCAGCATGCAGGTGTTGAACCACGGGAGAATGGAATGGTAGCTGTGGTTTGAAGCGTTACTCCAGTGAAGTTTAGTTTAGTTTATTTATTTATAGAGCACACCAAGCCCTTAGGCAACTGGGCGCAAAACCTATATGTTGCGATAATACAGACAATTATAAAGATGAACAACAAAGCAAAACATAATTTTCAAAAATGCAAAATGTGAACAATAAATGGAACAAGTTTTGAGTATATACATCAAATTTGCACAGTACAAGATAATTACAGGAGATGTATATTGGGACATGATTAAGCGGTAGATGTCAATTCTTAGTCATGGAGCCAAGCTTTGGTCTTTTTACAGAATACGTGATAAGACAGTTCCTCTCTTAAGGAGAGAGGGAGGGCATTCCATTTTCTAGCTGCGAGGACAGGGAAACTAGCCCCACCTGAGCGTTGTTACCTAAATTGGGGATATTGACACAGTGCCTCATGGCAGATTTAATGGATTGTGAAGGTGTGTGGTGAGTGATAGTGTTGGTAAGGTAAATGGGAGCTTGGTTGGATAGGCACTTATGAGTAAGGGACAAGGTTTTGTAAGTTAATCTTTGGTTAATGTTGAGCCATTTAAGCGAGAGTCTAGTTTCAGAAATGTGGTGATTCCTTGGAATATTTAGAGCTACTCAGATGGCGTTATTTTGCAGAACCTGCATTTTGTTGAGGTTTTGTTGAGATGTGCCAGGATATAGCGCGTTAGAATAATCTAGCTTAGAGAGGACTAAGGCTCTAGATATTGTGATGCAATTGGCTGGGGGCAGGTAAGGTCGGAAGGCTCTGACAAGCTTACAGGTGTAGGCGGATGAGGAGGCCAAGCGCTAGTTTGTGTAGTTAGTGCAGAGTCTATGTAGATTTCTAGTGTTTTCACCACCTTGGGGACTTTAATTATGTTGCCGTCAATGTTGAAGGAAGAGAATGATCAAGTCCAAATTATTCAGGTTTGGCAGACAAGCCCAGGAGGAGCAACTTTGTCTTATCGTCGTTAAGACAGAGTCCATGCATTTCCAACCAGGCCTGAATGATGAGATAAATGTTGTTGACAGTCCCACTGCCCACAGTGTAATCCCCAGTAATGGGGATGAGTATCTGCGTGTTGTCAGTGTAGTTAGTGTAGGTGACACCCAGATAGTCAAGCTAATCGAAAAGTGGCTTGGTAAAGAGTAGGGGACACACAAGAACCCTGGGGCACCCCACAGATGATGTGGGTCGGTGAGGCAGAAGCAGAAGGTGCAAAGACACTCATGGATCTGTTGTTGAGGAAAGACTCAATCCAGGGGTTAGCTTGGTCTGAGAAGTTTGCGGCTGAAGAAAGGTGTTTACATAAGATGTTATGGTCTACCAGATCAAAAGCTGCAGATAGGTCAAGTAAGAGAAGCAAAGCAAATTTGCCATTGTCTTTCATGGTCTGGATTTGGGTCTTGAGGTCGATAAGGGCGGTTTCAGTTCCATGACTGGGTCTGAATCCTGATTGCCTCAGTCCTAATAAATTGTTGGTTTCAAGGTATTATTGTATCTGCAGATATGCATCACCGTTGAGTATTGTTAACAGAAATTGAACTGTCGTAATGGGTCTGTAGTTGGCTGGGTTATTCAGATCTAGGGAGTTATTTTCTAAAAGGTGGAGTACCCAAGCATCTATAAAGTTATAAGGTACTATGCTACATTTGAAGGAGGCGTTAATGACTGATGAAATGAAGGGGGCTAGTTCCTTAGCAGCTTCCTTGACAAGGGGGCAGGGCATGCATCTCCTTGACAGTTAGAAGGCTTAAGTTTTAAGATAATGGTTTCGACCTGTTTGATGGAAAATGGCGAAAAATGGAATTGGGGCTGTGTGCTCTTGGTTGAAGAATATGAGTTCAAAATGGGGTCAGTATTAGAGATAAGAGAGTTCTTCATCACTATTTTGTTTTGGAGCATAGTAAATTTGCCTTGCAGTGCATTCTGTATATCAGTACACCATTGGGTGTCTTTAATGCATGTGTCGGGGGGTGGGGCAGGAGATTCAAGCTCCTTCAAGATGTTTAAAAGTCACTTGGTGATGGACTCAGCTTTGGGAATACGGTCATTGTAGTTGTCTTTCTTGGCTTGGATTATGGCTATTTTGTACTTAAAGGAGGCTGCGGCAAAGTTGGCTTTTTTTTTACTGCAGTGGGGGTATTTTTCTATAGTGACTCGGATGATCTTTCGATTTTCCCGACAGACTTGAGATAAGGAGTGCACCAGGTATTGAGGTGGGAACGCAATTTAGATTTACGTAGTTTCATGGGCGCTAGTGTGTTAATCGCCTTGAGAATAGTGTGATTATCTAAATCGACTAGAACTGTAGGGTCTGAGGAGGTTGTGGTGGGGTTGGTGATTGGCTGCAGTAGTGGGATGAGTTTATCTAAGGTGAGATTATGTTTGTTCCTGGTAATTGTGGCTGGTGCTTCAGTAGTTTGTGGGGTGGATGAGGCAGTTTCTTTGATATTGAACCAGATGAGATGATGGTCGGTCCAGGCACAAGGGGTGTTAGAAATGGTGTCGATATTACAGTTAAGGTCAGCTATCCAGTCTAGGATTCTGCCTTTATTATGGGTGGGTGGAGAGATGCAGTGGGAAAACCCTAATTCAGTCATAGTGCCCTTAAGGGTGCAGGCTTTCTAGTCATTGGAGTCATGTAGGCCTAGGTTGAAATCACAGAGGATAATGACTTGTGACTTGTTCTTAGTGTTGGAGGATAACAGGTGTGAGATGTTATTTTCAAAGGTGGTTGTTGGACCTGGTGGTCGATAAACAAGATGCAGCGTGATGGTGGAGGTAGGTGACATGGATAGTTTGACAGATAGGAGTTCTGCTGATGGCAAGGGAAGATTAGTGATCTTTCTCAAGCCTATTGATGTCTTGTGTACAAATGCAATGCCTCCTCCTTTGGAGATGTTGGCATCTCTATCTGCACGGAAAATTGAATAGTTTTCCGGAATGGCAAGGGCAAGTGAGGGGCCTGAAGCTATGTGCAGCCAGGTCTCTGTAATAGCGATGAAGTTGAGGTCATGTGATGTTATGGGATCTGCGATATCTAAAGCATGTGCCTGTAAGGATCTGGCATTGATGAGGGCAGCTTTGATGGGCAATGACATTTTGTTTTGTATACCATTGGATAATTTTGGACTGGTTTCAGAAGCGTGTGCGGCAAATGGATTGGCTGTGGTGGTTCCAACAGTAGTGTCCTGAGTGGTTGGTTAGGGTGATGTCGTGTAAATCTGGAACCAAGCCTATGGTTTCTGTAGAGAGTTGTGCAAGGCAGAAGAAGCAGTGTGCTTGGTATGATGGGTCATTAGTGGTATAAGGGCGGTCAGAGGAGTATGTGGTTGTTATGTTGTTGAGAGGACGCACTTTGGGCAGATACAAATCTTTAGGTTTGGTGGCTGAACCTAGTAACAATATCTTTTGGGGCAGAGCAGATGCATGGTCAAGGAGCTAGATGGTGGTATATGGGCTGATAGTGGTAAGTTTGATGACAATGACAGGCGAATGGTAGGCACACTGCAATAGATGAGGGAGTTCATGGGTATCATGAGATGGCTTCTTGAGGTGAATGCTGATATTAGCAGGTTCAGATGGGCCAAACATCTAAGTAGGCTGGTTAGATCTAGGTAATATACTGTCATGGCTTTGGTGACTAATAGTTGAATAGGTTTATGGAACAACACAATAGGTAGCACAGTGCGAGTGAATTGTTAGGCAGAATCCTGTGCAGTTCCCTTGGGGAACACTGCAATAAGATTAAGACTACAGGAGTAAGCAGTAAACCCAATTGGTAGCAGTCTGCACCACCCAGATTTACCTGGTAGCTGTGGCTGAGCAGTCAGACTTCTCTCAAGATGAGTAGGGCAGTATACAGAGGATACATAATAGGGCTAAAAACACAGTAGAGCAAGCAAACACTGACCAGAGCTTGGTATCAAAAGTACATAATTATTTATTTAAAACACACTTTAGGAAATACACTAAGCACTATAAATCAAAGCAAGTTCAAAAACAGTCAGATAAAGTATACACACTTCCCTTAATAATTATTAGACAAGTCTAGGTCAAAACACCACTATTTGTAAAAACAGATGTGAGCGTGTAACTTAGATGGCACTCCAATAATTAAGTTAAAGGGAGAGAAAAAGGCAGGTCATAAAAATAAAACAGTTCCCAACACTTTTATAAGACCACAGCAAGTTAGTGAAGGCAGAGTCTACTGCAGAGCCAAAGTTCATAGGCCAAGCCCACTTTAAATGGAGCAAGGTGAAATGTGCCCAAGATCACACAGTTTAAAAAACACCCTTTGCAGAAATATTCAAAGGAGGTTGGTTTGATGCGAAAGGTAAAGTTAGAAGGTCTGGGGCCAACCCAGTTGGAAAGCCAAGGATTTAAGGGTCACCTTCAACAATCCGCAGACAGGGAGGCCAGGCGGAACAAAGTACCTTAAAGAGTGAGGAAGCTCCAGCGGTGGAAGGTGTTCCTAGCAGTGGGTGCAGTTTATGGTTTTGACCAGGGGAAGAGAAGATCTCGTGGAGGAGTAAACTTGGAGTCATTGCACTGCCCAGGGAAGAGACCAGCCGTGGAGTTCGTTCAGTAAAAAAGGTGCGTTCCTTTGATTCGCGGTCACACTGGTGAAGCTTGGCTATCCGGCCGCCACGGTGTTTGGCACTGGTGACTCGACCAAGGGACGTCCTGGAAGGCGAATGGTGAACTGGTTGTCCCCACCAGCTCAAAGGGAGAAGACTCTTACAGCAGAATATCTTCCCTTGTCGCCGGGAAAGTGGAGAGGTCGTTGCAGCAGGGCTCCACCGGTGGTGTCGTCATTGCAGATGGCTCAGCTTCTCCCCTCTTTGGATTTCTAAGGTCCTGTGGCGACTTCCAAAGTTCCAGTCCCCAAAGCCCTGCTTTTATGCAGAAAACCCCCCATTCAACAGCCTAGCTGTCACTCATACATGCTAAGTGGTGAGCCGGGCAGCTCACCACTGGGCCAATCAGAACAGAGTGCGACTTGGGTTGCTAAGGCAACGCAGTCCAGGGTGCCAATTCCCCCACCCACACATCCTGTGGAACCCAGACAGAGTGGCTCCAGTTGGAGGGCTTCTGTGGAGAAGCCCGCCAAAAAGTGGAACAAAGGGCCCGGCCTTGGTTGGAGTTACAGAGACGGACACAAACACCATTTTAGAAAAGAGTTCTGGCGAAAAGACCCAACTGGTGATTTTATATTAAATAAATAAACCGGCGGTATCGATAACATTGCACCAAAAAGTGGTGCGTTTAAAACCAATGGGAAAATCCCATAGGATATTCCACCGGAATATCACTGCCACCAGCCAGAAACTCAACAAGGGGGACTGGACAATGCCCCCTTGGAAACAGACCCAGGGGCAATTGAATTAAGTACTTCCACAATATGATGGTTTGTACTGGTTCTGTTCACAATTTTGAACTAGTAAAGCCAATGGTGACTTTACATGCCCTGGGAGACAGTAGTCAGTGCCAGGGTTTGGAGTCCATCTTTGGGGGTCACTATGACACCCCTGTGTTACTGCACTGAGGGTGCTGTGTAACACATACATTAAAACAGATGATACCCTATGGTGTAAAAGATCCCATAGCCCATAAGCACACAATAAGTCAAAGACATACCTCAAATCATGCCTAAGAGTGGGAGGAAAAGAGTCTCACTCTTAGCAGGAGAAAAAAACAAACCCAAAAAATCCAGCAAAGCTGCTGCGGGACTCACTAGGTTTGTGAAATTAGCCTTATAAGAGAATTCTCCCTAACACTCGCCCCCCCCCCCAGACTAAGGGACATGAGGATTGAATCCACTCCTGGATGAATCTCATACCTCTAGTCGGTTACAAACATCCTAGAGTGACCATCAGCATTTTGGTGGTGACACCTTGACCTGTGTTCAATGGAAAAATCAAAGGTTTTCCTTTGTATGCTATATGCCTACAAACCCTTTGAGGAACATCTTCCTTTTTAAATCTATAGGGGATTTGGTTGACCAGTCCCTCAGAGGTTGGTACAACTCCTGAACCTGTGATAGGCTTTTTCAAAGGGGTCCTTATAAAGGATTCCCTTAGATCTAGAGGGGCCTCCAGGGTTCCACACCACCTCTCTGTTGGGAGCAGGTTGGGTCTCAGGCCTCTTGGGTGGAGGGGTTGGGGTTAGGCAATGTACCTGCTTCCCATTCCTCTTAGATCTAACCTTACCTACTTTAGGAGTTTCCCTCCCAATACTAGGATTTGAGTTGGAGTCTTCAGTAGAAGGTCCAACAGTCTGAAGGTTTTTGGCCTTAGACTTCTCTTTTCTGGTTTTCCACCAGCACTGAGAATTACAGTTCGCTGAGGCCTAGAGAGGGGTCCAGTTGGTCTATCCACCTCTTGTTCAGAAGCAGGGGGAGTCAGAGACTCTAAAACTGGGGGAACAATGATGGAGCTTGGTTCGGCTCCCATTTCCCTAACATACTAGCTTGAAATTTGCCTGGGTTAGAGGTCAATTTACTAACACCAGGGCTTGGGTTGGGGTTCTCAGTAGAGGTTCACACAGGCTTAGAGGGGTCCCTTAAGGTGGCCTCTCTAGCCAATTTGGCTACGTCCTGCTTCTCCATACTGGCCGGCCTGGGGGTACTGGACATTACTCCTAGAGTTCTTAGGTCATTCCCCAACAGGACTCTCCCAGGCACCTCAGTCTGAACACTGATAGGAATCCTCACTGTCATGTTATTACACTGAATGAGGGCTGGTAGAATAGGAAACATCTGGACAGGGCCTCCAGAATTTCTAGTGGGACCTTTGGGTTCCTTAGCAACATCCTCGGGTTTGAAAAAGCTTTCATCCACTACTGTTCTGCTGGCCCCAGTGTCTCTCCTGGCAGGAGTATCCTGGCCATTGACAAGAATACTGTCCATGTAATAAACTTTAGAGTTTGCTGTTAGGCAGTCATACACACCCCTATTCTGTTTGCTACCAGACCCATGGACTCTAAGGATACAGTTGCTTGAAGACTCAAGGGTTCTTCAGCAAAGACTTCAAAGTGAGCACTAGCCACTTGTACTTCCTCCTCAGGAGTGAAGGCTAAGGAGACTGTGCTGATCCCTGCAGGTTTACCCTTACATCTGGGATCTCCTTTGATGTGGTCAGTTGCCCCACAGAGATAGCATGTTCCAAATGCTCTCTGGATGGGGGGCTTCTGCTAAACTCTTTCTGGTTGAACACCAGATGACTCACTAGCCCTATTTGGTTTACTTTGGGGCTTACCCTGGTTATTTTGTGGTTTGGGGCCCTCTTTGGTATGGGAGGTATTAGAAGTCTCTTGGTTCTCTTTGGAGTCCTTTTTTGCCTGTTTCCCCTCCTCCTTTTCCAGAGTTACCCCAGAATCCTTGTGAGTAGCCATATTGGCAACCCACAAGTCAGCAGCCTTAGCTAGCTTCTTCGGATCTATTTCCTTTGAATCAGCCAAGTGCTGTCTGAGCTCAGGAGAGCAGGCATCATAAATTGTCTCCTACATAGCAAGATTTCTCATTCCCTCATACGTGTTCACTCTGTAACCCTTAATCCATCCCTCCAAGTTCTTCAAACTGTCACTCACCCAGGTAGCCCAAGGGGTACAATCTTGCTTTTTGAGGGTCCTAAACCTCTTAAGGTACTGGGAAGGGGTCTTCCCAAATCTAGCTATTAAAGCTAGCTTCACACATTCATAATCCATCCTATCCACCTCCCCCAACTCCATTACCACATCAGATGCAACAGGGGGGAGCCTAAAGAACAACCAATGAAGCAAATGATTCCCTGTGATGTCCTGGAGCCCATGATTATACTCAAACATAGCCAACCTATCCAACAGATCCAACTTAGGTTCATACATACCCACAATCTCTTTAGGCATCCGGGGTCTTTTGGGACTGGAATTTCTAGAGGATCCGGGGAGAGAAGCATTTTCCACAGACAATTTCTTCATCTCTAGCTCATGTTTGAGCTCCATTTCTATGAGCCTTAGTTCTTGGTGCTTTTGTTCAGATTGGGCACTAAGTCCTTTGAACTCTAATTCAAGCCTCATTTTCTCTAGTTCAATGAATGTAGGACTTAATGTGGGACCTGACAAAGGTCCAGTAGACACAGCTTGAGGTGCTAGAGCAGGCAGAGGGCCAGTGGGGACAGTTAAATTGGCCTCACCTTCCTCTTCTGACTCTACAACAATACTATCAAGACTTTGATTCATATTAACTCCATTACTGTTGTCTACATTTGCTGGGGAGGTAGGCTCATCTGAACCACTACCCAGACTTTGGTTTTCTAACAATCTTTCTATCAATTCTATTTTCTTGCCTTTTACAGGGAGGTTCTTATGTCTACAAAGGGCTCTTAAACAATCAGCTGTATTTGCAGTAAGAGACTCCTAGCTGTAACTTTCCATAATTGACTTGTTAGAAAATAAACTTTTCTAGTGGTAAGCTTTGTTGTAAGTTGCACCAAAGTATTAGAAGCACTCTACAATGTATACTCAATACAAATCCCACCGCTGTACACCAGTGTTAGGCAGAATCCTGTGCAGTTCCCTTGGGGAACACTGCAGGAAGATCAAGACTACAGGAGTAAGCAGTAAACCCAATTGGTAGCAGTCTGCACCACCCAGATTTACCTGGTAGCTGTGGCTGAGCAGTCAGACTTCTCTCAAGATGAGTAGGGCAGTATACAGAGGATAAACAATAGGGCTAAAAACACAGTAGAGCAAGCAAACACTGACCAGAGCTGAGTATCAAAAGTATATAAAAATGTATTTAAAACACACTTTAGGAAATACACTAAGCACTATAAATCAAAGCAAGTTCAAACACAGTCAGAAAAAGTATACACACCTCCCTTAATAATTATTAGACAAGTCTAGGTCAAAACACCACTATTTGTAAAAACAGATGTGAGCGCATAACTTAGATGGCATTCCAATAATTAAGTTAAAGGGAGAGAAAAAGGCAGGTCATAAAAATAAAACAGTTCCCAACACTTTTATAAGACCACAGCAAGTTAGTGAAGGCAGAGTCTACTGTAGAGCCAAAGTTCATAGGCCAAGCCCACTTTAAATGGAGCAAGGCGCAATGTGCCCAAGATCACACAGTTTAAAAAGCACTCAAGTCTTTGCAGAAATGTTCAAAGGAGGTTGGTTTGATGCAAAAGGTAAAGTTAGAAGGTCTGGGCCAACCCAGTTGGAAAGCCAAGGATTTAAGGGTCACCTTTAGCAATCCACAGAAAGGGAGGCCAGGCGGAACACAGTACCTTAAAGAGTGAGGAAGCTCCAGAGGTGGCAGTTATTCCTGGCAGCGGTTGCAGTTTGTGGTTTCGACCAGGGGAAGAGAAGATCTCATGGAGGAGGAAACTTGGAGTCGTTGCCCTGCCCAGGGAAGAGACCAGCCGCGGAGTTCGTTCGGTAAAAAAGGTGTGTTCCTTTTATTCGCTGTCACAGTGGTGAAGCTTGGCTATCCGGCCGCCTGGGTGCTTGGCACTGGCGATTCTACCAAGGGACATCCTGGAAGATGAATGGCGAACTGGTTGTCCTCACCAGCTCAAAGGGAGAAGACTCTTACAGCAGAAGATCTTCTCTTGTCGTCGGGAAAGTGGTGAGGTCGTTGCAGCAGCGCTCCACCGGTGGTATCGTCGTTGCAGATGGCTCAGCTTCTCCCCTCTTCTGATTTCTTAGGTCCTGTGGCGACTTCTAAAGTTCCAGTCCCCAAAGCCCTGCTTTTATGCAGAAAAACCCCCATTCAACAGCCTAGCTAAATAAATAAACCGGCGGTATCTTTAACATTGCACCAAAAAGTGGTGCATTTAAAACCAATGGGAAAATCCCATAGGAAATATTCTGGTGGAATATTTCACGTGGTAACCACTGCCACCAGCCAGAAACTCGACAAGGGGGGACTGGACAGTGCCCCCTTGGAAACAGACCCTGGGGCAATCGAATTGACCCCTTCCAGTACTTCCACAATATGATGGTTTTTACTGGTTCTGTTCACAATTTTGGACTAGTAAAGCCAATGGTGACTTTACATGCCCTGGGAGACAGTAGTCAGTCCCAGGGTATGGAATCTATGTTTGGGGGTCACTATGACACCCCTGTGTTACTGCACTGAGGGTGCTGTGTAACACATACAATAAAACAGATGATACCCTATGGAGTAAAAGCCCCTATAGCCCATAAGCACACAATAAGTCAAAGACATACCTCAAATAATGCCTAAGAGTGGGAGGAAAAGAGTCTCACTCTTAGCAGGAGAAAAAAACAAACCCAAAAATCCAGCAAAGCTGCTGGGGGACTCACTAGGTTTGGGAAATTAGCCTTATAAGAGAATTCTCCCTAACATGAATCACTCTGAACATCTGCGAGAATCAATTAAGTGCAACGGGCAGGAATGTTACGCTGCATGGCATCACAGTGAGTCACGTGGATAGGGCAGCACAGTGAATCAGGTATTACATATAACGCATTAGGGCAAGATGCTATAAGCCAGAGGTGCATCAGTGAATCTAGGCAGTAATAGGTGTGACACCAGCAACAGTCAATTTGGTGCAGTGTACAGCAATGAACCAAGGCAGCACAGTGAATCAAGTAGTACATATAATGCATTAGTGCAAGACGCTATGGCCGATGGGAATATCGGTAAATCTAGGCAGTAGTAGAAGTGACATGGGGGGTAGGCCCATAAATTGGATCAATGTATGTTAGGCACTTTACAATATAACAGGACAGAAGCACATGGATGACTCTAAACAATTAATATAGCATTCAATATAGCGCGATGAACAACAATGCTCCAGTATGCAGTGATGCATCACCGTAAAATAGTCATTGCATGTAAGGCTTTGAAGGTGGCATAACAGATGGATATGCTATGGTCTAACAGAAAGGATCAGTCAAACGTCAAGGCAGGTTGGTGCGGCAACGAGATCAGCCCCCGTAGACAGTAGCAACCAGCTGAGTCAGTTCAGTACAGGTAAGACACTCAGAGCATTTCAATACGAGCAGGAAACACAATTGGATCAAATGTGAATCAAAGTGCATACAGCTTTACCATCTAGGGAGAAATGGGACAGAAGTGGAAGCTCATTGGGTGGTCACCAGGTTCAGTTTCATTGGTTGAGGCTAGTGACCTGGTACATCTTACAGTGGTGGCAGCGATGAAGCAGGTGGCAGTTTGAAAACTGTTCAAGAAAATCTGCTAGCAGTGGTACATCTTGGTTTGAGCCGAGTCAGCAACATGCTGAAGCTGGTGCAGTGTGGCAGAAAACTGATTTGAACAGGTGAAATTGTGGTTCATAGAATGAGGAATGACAAAGGCAGCTCTGTTGAGTCCTGCTGGTTCAAACAGTGTTGATCACGCTCAAATCATGGCTCAAAGCAGTTTTACAGTGAAAAAAACAGGAATCCTTGCTATTCTAGTGTTCAGTTGCTGTGATGCCTACTCCAGGGAATCAGGAACAATGTGGGTCCTTGTTCTTGTGCTCTCAAACCTGGGGGAGGCTGGCACACATCTGTAGGGTTTCTCCAACACTGCAAGGTCCTGTGTTCCGCTGTGGCTGGCAGAGAGGCAGTCCATGTTCCAGCAGCAGGTTACTCTGAATAGTACCTAGGGAAGGTTGGGAGGCAGAGATCTCCTCTGCCTTGGAACACCCGGCTTCACATCAAAACTGGGGGAATCTGGAAATAACTCCTCTCCCAGCGGGGTCCAACGGAATCCTCCCAACTGATGATCATGGGATTATGCAAGATGATTATAAGAAGTGGTGGGAGAACCCTTATTTTAAAGGTAGAAGTCTGCAGGTGATTGGACTAAAGTTAGCCTGCCTTAGTGGTCCAATATGCCCTTCTGATATCACACCCAAAGTACTTTGTTCCAGAGGAAGTGGAGTGTGCAGGAAGGCTAGAGTGAGAGGCAGAGAGAAACAAGATGGTGGAAGTCTTCCTCTACTGTACAGAGCACCCCTGTCTACTCTAACAATGCTCCCCCCTTCTCACTAGGAACGAGGGCCTTTAGAAATGCAGCAGCTTGGTGTGATGCTACTCCCTTTGAATAGGTGTGGGCCATTAAAGCATGGGCCCAGGACAGCTGTCTATTGGGCGCCTGTCTCTGCAGAGGGTATTAATTGATGTATGTTATTTCCTTTGAAGTTATAAATAAGGCATCTAAAATACTCCTGTATGACATTGTATTGTAGAGCACACCCTGAGGAAGGTCCACGGACTGAAATGCATTGTCGGCTAAGGTCTCTGCAAGATTAAAATGGAGAATGAACTAAAATAAAATTGAAAGACTTTATTTCATATAAATTAAACATCATTATTGGTGTTCATGAGTGAATGATAATTAAATGATTGAATATTGCTCTGAAATATGCAGTAGTGTTTACTACATCCATTGGCGACCTAAGCTCTGGTGACGGTTTCACCAGACAATTCTTTTGGTCAGTTCATTTTTCACTAGTGTAGTGTACATCGGATCTCTGATGGTCGCCTTTAAGTTATTCAGTATCTTACCTACATTAATACCTATTATATATAGTAGTAGTGCCCACCCTCCATCCTTCTAGTTTGGAGGGTGTTACCTTCCCTTACAAAGCGATCAAAGAAGAGGCATGGCCATTTATATCCCTTTCCTGTCATTTTGAAGGCTCAGCATGTCTGGCCAAAATACACATCACCTCCACAGGTGAGCTGACTCACAGGCGCTGTGTGATATCAAATTCGATGTGGCTGCAATGATCATAAGAAGTGCCATGCACCATGCCTTAAGTCACGCAGATCATATCCTTAGAGTTTACCCTGCCAACAGCTTAGGCTAATTGGGCTGCTTATGATCACCATAGTTTTGGTACAGGGGTGCATATCGTAAATGCAGCCCCTGTACTTCAAAGATATGGCTGTTACTACAGCTGTCAAATGGGCAACTGTGACCTCTGAACCTGCTCTTTCCGATTGGTATCAAATGTGCTTCAAATCAGGATAATAATTCAGCAGGATACAGATACACAGTGTGCTTGTTGCATGGAGCTTAAGAAAGGGGGATCTGATCAGCAGATTACCCTTTCAGGGATGGAATTACCTGCATCATTTTATTATTTAATAACATTGAAAAAGCCTGAGCTGCTACACCGTTGCCAGACGCCAATTAATCACACTCAAGTTCTATTTAGTACAAACGGAGAGTAAAAGTGAAGAGTTAGGATGATGTTGCCTTCATTGACTTTTTACAATTACACTTCTATGTGTGAGTGTTCAACAATGTATGCAGGGAACTGGGAACATCTCAGTGTAAGCATTGTCCTTAGCACCATTCATTCTAAAATGACCCCTTCACACTCTTATCTTACATGTCATTTGGGAAGTGCTCATTGCAGGCACAAATACTAAGCACTGTTAAACGTATCATTAGCTAGTTTGCATTTTATCATGTCTCCAAGGAAAAGGTGCAGTCATTTCAGGTATCCCTCATACATTATTTTCTGATGCAATAAGGCCAACAGCTGTTTTAGGCAAATACAATATCCCAAAATTAAGGAAGTATAATTATGCGTATTGCTCCTTAAGGGTTCGAATAGTTGGAACAAGTTCCAAATCTCCGAACTGCTTCATCTGTCATTCTAAGATGTGCATTGACAATAATCGAACATCCCCGCAATTAGTTTTCCATTCCACAATGCAGCAAGCATCAGAGAAAAATGGTGTAGGTTTGGCACTGGCTGATATATTAACTTTGATCCACATAAGGTAATCTTCACTAGGACGACCGAAATGGACCTTTCTAGCTGGTTTAAAAGGAGTGCACTATTTGTTTTATGGTGTTATGTACCACTGTAGTTGGACATAGTTCCTGGAGGAATGCTATATAATAGCCCTCCATGAAAAACTGCAATCATGTGCATGTTCATCAACTTTGCACCTCAGCAACATTCGAACTCATAATCGTCATGTTGTTATTACTTCCACTTTCAATTGAGTGAAAACTATCTCATTACATATTGTGACGAGTTCAGGGGCTGGAGCCATCCATCTAATCAAATTAACTTGTCTTCCTCCGAGATTGTTGCAGGTAAAACCTTCTACTTATCTTTAATTGTTGGTTGAGATCAAATGTTGTTTATTCATGTTTGTAATTGTATTAATCACAAAATGGTTTGGAGGCTTCGATGGAACAAGCTGGAGATGGATATGTTTACCCTGGAGATGTTAAAAAGTCAGCCATTGTGCATCATAAGTCCAGAAGTCAGGTCCTGACCAGAGGGATTAATATTCTGTCAGCCTACCAAAGCCCTTTTGATTGACATTTTTGGGGCATGGTGTAAGAAACCATTATTCGACAGCCAAAAGAACCTCAGCTATGCTTTTTCGTGACAACCTGACCTTCATCGTTTTATGGGGCCTGTCAGTCTTTTTTCAGCAATAATGTTGGCACAACTGAAAGACGTCCTCATCTTTGTCTCATCCAATGCTGGAATTTGTTGATAAATTAATCTTTTGTTGATAGAAATGTACCCTTACCCTTAGGGACATCCACTGAATAGACAGAATTGTAAACTGTTTGTTTAATTCACGCAGGAGACTACCCAATATCGTTGTTTGGGAGCTAAGCCATTCATATGTTCGTTTTTGCTATGTGGAAATGTACATCTAGCAAGTAGATGATTTGTTTCTCTTTTGGCTATAACATCAAAGCCGCAGTAAGAGAACAGTTTTGGTTATCATAACTTCCACCGACTCGGGGATGGATGCTGTGATGACGGTTATATTCAATGCTGATGGAGACTCAATAGTGACCTAAAACCATTGTCCCCTATCCTAGATGAAGGTAGACTATCAGGTACTAGCTAAAATCATTGTTTTGCACCCTATTATTCCTGGTATATTTTCCCTAATGTACCCTCAATGCATCTCATTGTAAGGACTGCGTGATGGAGGCTAGTGGTGTTAATGACTCCAATCAAGCAGCCCCACTAAGTCAGTGCCTTGTCTGGGATTGCTCAAGGGAAGCCCTTATTTATATATTTTTATGTCCAGTTCGTGTACTCTGGATGACAACCCTTATATAACACCCCTCTCTTAGAATCCCCCTGACCCCACTGAGCCAAGAAGTAAGTTTGTTTTGCAAATTTAAAAGGTTTATTTGAGAATTAAACAATATATATATATCACACTTTTATAATAAATTAATAATTGATATCACACTTGTGAATATGAGCAGTAATCAGCAATGGATGAGATGATACTAGCACGCTGGTTTAATTACTTAGGAGTAGTATATAGGATACGGTAGCTGAGAATGCTTTATATGGTACAAGGAAATGCAAGGTGGAAAAGAAGCAACACAGGAATAAACTTGATATGATTTCAGCAAAACATAATATAATCACTTTTCCCCTTTTGGCAATTCACCCCCCCTCTATGCAATGTAAGGAGGTGGAAGTGACACACACAGTCTTCAAGAATACAATCACAGTACAATCCCAAATCAGTTCCCCCCTAGCAAGCTTAGATCAACAGGGATGATTTTACACACAGGCAAAGTACTTTAAAGGTGGTATGCAAAGAATTGAAAAATATGCTAAAATAATTTTAATTCCCTCTAGAGGTTCAGGGTGGGTGACAGCTACTTTGTATTAGTTCAGGATCACTTTAGCAATGCTGTATGTATGATTGTCAGGTGGCAAACGCATTTCAGCAAAGGAAAGCAAGGAGCTGCTATTGTGCCAAGTGATGAAATTGAGCCAAATCGCAATTCACTGCAATTTTTCTGAGTGCGTCGAGTGCAATTACGGAAAAAGTATAAAGAAAAGAAAGTCGGTTCTGGATTTGGTGGAAATCCCAGAATCTTAGCTTTAAGATGAAAGTTAAATTTAGTTCCTAGGACAAACGGTTCCGGAGATACGGACGATTTTGTGAAGGTAGATTCTCAAAAGAAAAGTCAAGCTCATAATGACAGATGACAGTTTTCAGGTTTGAGATCACAGAAGGAACACAAGATTTCTAGGATGCAGTTCTCAATAGGTTAAAATAGTTTGAATTAGATTATTTTAAACTAAGAGATTGGGTTTTGCGCAGTTCTGGCGGTACTCACACTATATTTTGGACAGGAATGCGACTTCGCCACGGATCGGTCAGGATTTGACTGCGGTTCCCTCGCCACGGACGGTATCTGCCTGGTTCTGCTCACAGCGATCTGGGTCAGCTCTGCTAGCGGTACTGCACAGCGGTCTGGATCTCTGGTTCTGGTAAAAGTTCTTGGCACTGCACGACGGTCAGGTCTCTGGTTCCGGGTACAGCTCTGCTTTCTGGGTGTTTCTGGCACAGGGTTTTAGGCCAGAATCAAACAGCTCAGCCCGGCTGTTTTACTCTGATCTGCCCCTTGGAAGTCTGGGGTGAATCAGTTTGCAAAAGATTTTGAGGCCTGCTGACAAATTCTGAAGTCTGAATTCAAAGTTCTGGTCTCTGTCTGGATTTGAAGTCTAAGTGCTGGATCTGGTGTCTTCTGGCAAAACGCTCTGCAAGAAATCAGCTTGAAGTGGGAAGTGAATGTCCCTACCTGTCCTGCACAGTCTCCTTTTATGTGTTTAGAAAGTGGGAGGGTCGGCTCATCTTCTATGCCCAACCCTCTCAACTTATCATCGGCCAGTTCCTCCTCTCTCCCTTGATTGGGGGAACTGGGTTGTGAGTCAGAGTGATGAGGTAGGTTTATGGTCGGAGGATCCTCCCCTTGTCAAATTGCACACAAATATATTTCTGATCCAAATACATATTTATCTATGTACCATTTTTCTAATATTATATGTCCAGTTAACATATTTTCTGTAGCACCAAACCATCCGATCCCTGTCTTTGTAAGATGTTGTGTCCAATTATGACAGAATTCTCCCCTTTTCATCCAGATAACAACCTCTAAACCTTTCCAGATTGTACACAAATGTGCACCAGGGATATGGGTTTCAGATGATAAAGTGTCAGATATTTAACATGCATACATTTGGAGTAACAACCTTTTTTCCGCTACTATCCCCAAGAACATACCACAGGGTCCTAACACCTCTTAAAATGTGCACAGAAAAATCAAAAGAATGATGATGTTATTTATATAATTTTTACAAGTCCGCACTATTAATTATCCATCTTTTTAAAATTATGCTCTGGCCCCAAAGGGGTGTGGTTTTCCAAAGCACATGGTGGAATTTCTGGTTTATCCACTTCCCCAAGCTCAGCTGGCTCACAGATGCAGTGCCCCTCCCCGTTTCCTTCCAAGAGGAAGCCATTTACGACCCCCCTAATTTAACATTTGCCTGGGCCAAGGACAGTGCTTTGTTTAGTTTCCTGCAGTCCCCAGGTGCTCCTCCCCTAATTCAATCAGAGAGGTGTCATCTCCTTTTGGCAGGGGCAGCAGAATGCAGCCAGGCCTGGGAACACAGCTGCTGATCAAGTGTCACATCCTGTCGGGGGTGGTTGTCGGGCAGAATTCAATCTCTTTAAGCCGGCTTCAGCTAAATGTTACTTTGGTACCCAGTTTTCTACATTCAAATCAAACTGACAATTTTTACACATGCAGCTAGAACGCTGATTCTAAGTTCAAAACTATGACATTTCAACAGTTGCAAACTATGTGACACTCAACAGTAGGTCACTCATTTATTTTAAACATTTAGATTTTAGTGTCTTTCAGTCCAATTCACTTCAGCTGCTGACATCCACAGCTCAGCCAGTTTTGTTATAAACATTGTTTTGGGCTCTTTCTCTTTCCAGATTTTGTATGCACCCAAGACTACATTCTGCCAAATGTCTGCTGGTGTTCATTGAGATTTTTGAATATCTTGCAATGTTTAAAATAGGCATTTTTAGCTTGCATTTCAGAGAAACAAAGGTGATTTCAACGCGCTTTTTTATTTTAGCCACCGGCACTGCTGTTTTTCCTTTGGCACACATTTCACTCGTGGCACTCCTGGTCCCTCACGCTCGCACTGGTGGGTGGCAGGTCAGGGGACCATTTTGCTGTGCGCAAAACTGCATGGTTCTCCAGAATTCTGGTGCAAATGTGGGCTTTTCTGCCCTCTTGGATTTCCTAAGCCCACAGCACCAAGTGTTGCAGCATAATAACTTGAACGTGGGCCAAGACACCCAACAGTGGGGTCCACCCTGCTTCACCCATTTTTGTATCATGCTTTCCAAATGCTAAGAGTTGTTTGAAATGCATGTGGTAGGCTATTGGGTTCTCTGCTGCTACAAGCACATTTCTATCATGCCTACCCAACCCTAAAAGTTGTTTTAAATACATGGACATGGCATTTGATGAATTGGACTATGTTAGTACAACCTACTAGAATTCAATTATGTTCCATTATGTTTTAGCTTCCCTATAGTTTAGTCCAACGATGCTGCTATTTTTATGACTCTTGACAATCAGGGTAGCTTTCACAGATCTACGTGATCACTGCACAGCCTGTAATTTGGTGTACAAAAATGTCAAATTTGAAAACGGCGATATGCAGTGATCACTTCGATCACTATTTCCTGCACCCTCCCCTATCAGCTACCGGTTACCCCTAAATATGTTTGGGCCATGCAATTACCTTCTTTTCTTTCCTGTCTCGGCCTACTCCTTGCTACTTCAGTCTCTTTCCCCTAATAGCGGGTGGGAACTGCTGCTGCAGGTTTATTTAACCATATTGTCCTCTGCTTTCCATGTAATGGAGGCGGGGGAGACCCACACAACCCTCAAACTCATTATACTGCTCAAGTGGAGCTCGGGACACCCCCACAACGCCTGCTCCCCTTTTTCAGAATAATGGGTTTTTGCCATTCAGCCTTTTTTGTTCAATATTTCCGGCCAATACCGCTGCCTCCATACTTTTGTACAGTCCAATTCATTGCTTGATTTTATGATTATATATATTTTTTTTTCAAGGAAAAAAGTTTTGTTGCCCTGAAATTCAGCTAAAGCCACCTTAACTCTGTGCCAACTGTTATGCAGCCTATCACCACAACTATGACATCTCAGGTGACATCACAAATGACATCACTGGAGACATCACTAATGACACCATCTATGACTTACACACAGGTCAATCAGCCTCAATACAACTGTGCTGGTCTGGTAACAACGGTGTCGGTAACGCCACCGTTGTTACTGGACCAGCACAGTATGACTCTGTGGGTGGGTGCCGCCCCGCCCGCCAAGGTCAGACCTGGCGGGCGGAACGGAACCGGCCTGCAGAGTTTCACAGAAACACTGGCACCATTATTAACGGTGCCAGTGTTTCCCCGGTGTTTCCGGCAAGACAGGTGCCGGTAAATCTTGCAAGTCTGGTGGCAACCCGCTGGTAGCATCGGCAGGGTTCCCGCCAGACTTGTAATTAGGCCCAATGTATTATAAAATTGGATTCTATCTAAAGATTACTTTTACTTTGCACATTATGGGCCTCATTACGATCCTGGCGGAATGGTTTTAACGGCACCAGTAAAGGTGCTGGCGCCATTAAGCCCATTCCTCCCTATTATGAGGTTCCCTTGCGGGACACTCTCTGGACGTCTGGTCAGACCAGACGTCCTTTGCGGGTCCCTCGAGGGTACCAGGGAGCTAACAACGGGCCCATTATTAACTGGCCCATTGTTAGCTCCCTCCCCATTCCCATTGAGCCCTATGGGGGGTCAAATGGGAATGGGATGGTATGGGTCCGGGTTCCCTGAATGGGGAAATACCGGGACCTCCAAAGTTGGAATTTCCCGGTATTTCCCCATTCCGGGACCACGGACCCGGACCCGAGTTTGGAGGCAGCCATGCCCTTATTAAGGGCATGGCTGCCTCCAAACTTGTAATGAGACCCTATGTGTTTCATTTGAATTTTAACATGTTAATCACTTACAAAAGACACACAGAAAGAAATGTTCATCTAAGTACATGTTTTCAAGCAAATGTTGAATTTTAAAACTTCATTTCTTACCCATGTATGAACATCTTTAAATGTATCCTACTACTTAGTTATTTCTTTTAAAGTACTTCTAATGTCCTACACTAAAACAATTGTGTTTAGCATATGCTTAATTTAAAAGGTAGTAAATAATTAGGGTTCAACATGTGTCGATTTCTATCTCTTCTAATTGTTTTTGTAAATGTATACACAGATTATGTTATAATGAACATGAATTAGATATATTTGGCTCAAACGGGAACATTCTAAGCAGTGTACTATTTATACTTCAGATATCATATTTTAGCAAAGTACTACAAAGTAAGTCTTCACAAGTAGTGATATGATGCATGTGCAGCTGTTTACTGTTTTAAACAATGTACTTATTGTTATGAACTATTCTAAATTGCTAATATCACATTTGTATAAATATAAAGGTGGTCTAAATGTGGGTAAATACGTAGAGTGATCTTTTGTCTGATTCCATTAGTTCAATATTCTTTGATTTCATATATGATGCTATTAGTGATGCAATCATTGATGCTGTTGGTGATGGCATCAGCGATGCCATAGATCATGCCATAAGTGATGTCACCAGTGATGTCACCAGTGATGTCATCAGTGTGGTCATATACTGCGCAACGGAGGCTGTGATGTTAAGGTGACTTTGGCTGATTTTCAGGGGATTTGTTGCGCCACGTTCTCACCTTTACGTCCCTGCAACCAACGTTTTTTCCTTGAATTTCAATGGTTTTGTTAGAATGTATTGCTCACCTTAATGTCCCTGCAACTACATTTCTTGCCTTGAATTTCAAGGGTTTTGTTATTACATAGATGTTTTGCGGACATTACCAGTGGCCAAAGCCTATTCCTTTGGCCGTGCCCACTGTCCATTTTAGAACACTACCAAACCACTAGTCATGGTCGTTGGCCATGGCCAGTGGGCATGGTCACTCTATATTTGAAAACACTTGCAACCCATTGCTCAAAATCTTTCATCAATCACATACTGATTTTGACCTGTTTTGACAGTGGTGTTGTTATGTATAAAAGATTGCAAGGTTTGAGAACTCACAATGTGTTTAGGCAATGGGCAGTAAAATACAATTATTTGCCATGGATCACACACTTTGGTTCAGCAGCGTGCTACAAGCCCCTTCTTTTATGGCCGGACTCTTGGTGACGGTTGTGATACATTGCACAACCCGAATTAACCGCCTTTAAGCAGCACAGAAAAGGGAAATAAATGACCAGCTGCAAGTATAACATATGCCCAGGTTCTTTTTCTTCCATAGCAAAAATCAAAAGCTGACAACCATGAATACATCAGTAAGTGAACATATGTCTTAAAGTGAAATATACAAATGTAGTTCATTTGAAGTTCCGCTTAGAAGAAAGTTCACAAGACAAAATAGCACTGGACTTTTAGAAAAAGTAATGAACATCAGAAAAATAACCTGAGAGAGGAAATGTTCCAATATATATGCTGGCAAAGCAAAAAAGGTACTCACCTTTAAAATATGCATATAACAAGGGGGATCCTGGGAGGCCCTTAGCCAGACATTAGTCCTGGTTACGAGAGCCTTACCCAGGCCACCTTTTAAACCCAGGAATCTGTCGTGAAATCTTCCCATGTAAACAAAATCTCAATACGAAACAAGTGCTTGTGGACTTGTGGGCAATCGGCCGCACTGGGAACATGAGAATCTGAGTAGAATCCTGGTAGCCAAATACTTGAGCAAACTTGCCAACCTCAAAATAACAAGGGGTTGCATCCGTCCGCCAACCACATGTGTCCTTTTCTTGTGCCCTGCAAAGCAGTCACAATCAGAGGAGAAGAACTGCACCAGTGTCCAGGATTGCAAACTCTCCTGTCACATTGTGGGCCTGAGTTACTTTCCCTCTCATCATTTTCCATCCTCACCCCATGTCTGCCTTTCAACAATATTCTGCTTTATAAAGATATACCATAGTGTCAATCAAATATGTAAATTCTTATAGAGCTATGTTAGGCAAAAAGTGTAGAATTGTGACATTATTCCCCCCTTCATGACTGGGAGACTACAAGTACCAGAATGCAATACAGAAAATGGCAAAACATTTGTATCTAAGTGCAATATATTCAATGACTACCAGTAGCACGGCTTAAAAAAAGATAATGAGGATGCCGTGTGTTTTCTTATGTGTTATGAGATATTAAAATGAAGAAAATACTCAGCATCCGGGACTATGGACTGTCTCCCATCCATGCAGTAACCTGGACCGACACAGCTTAGCTTTGAAGTGAGGAAGAGGCCAGAACTTTACTCCTTCTTTTCGTACTCTCAAATGTTTGCTCTTAAAAGAGCCTTTTTTCTTGTAAAATTGTGATCTTAATATGTATGCATACAATGGGCCTCATCAATCCAGCGGTTGCGCTATTACTGCTGGATTTAAGGGTCCGACAAATCAGGACTTCGGCAGATTTCACCCCAGCTCTTGGCTGGGGGGAAATCCGCAGAGAATTTGTGCTATTACCGCCGGCGGGAAATCCGCCGGCGGTAAGAGCGCAAATTCTCCCCATTGAGCCCAATGGGGAATGGGGCATTCCCGAATGGGCTCAATGGGGAATGGGGAACTCGTGATCCGGCGCTATTAGCGACAGGGAGTTCGGCGGTAGGGCTAATACCGCCGGCGGTAATACCGCCGGCATTACTGCCAAAGTCGTAATCAGGCCCAATGTGTACTGATACATTTTTTCATTACATATTCTTCTTCCAATTTAATTTCTTTCACGAAAACTGTTTCACTGCATTCTGAATGTTGAAAAGGATGTTTGTTTCAGACACTTGTTAAATGTACTCCATCTTTTCTGAAAATTTTCACTCCATCATGTTGTATATTATCATTTTCAAAATATGGCATTGCAGAATCTTGCAGAAATGCACAGACAGCCTTATTGACGTTCTGCTTTGCTTTTTATATTTGTGGACAAAACAACTTAGATCTTTTCCACACTGGTCTGTGACTAATTTATGAAAATATATACATTGTTGGTAGAAAACGTCCCATCAAATTTTTCAACTTACCTTTCTTGGCAGACCGAAAAGATGTACAAGTTACATACCCTAAACTATTACCCCCACACTGTACTACAATAATTTCTGGATGTTTCAAATTTACTATGTCTTGGCATTTTATGCCACAAAACCCAACTCGAATATTTCAAAGCCGAGATTATGTGAGATGCCAAGCTACTCTGCATATATCTGCAGCCAATTAAGTTACACATCTCCTATAATCCAAACAGTGATGTTGTTGAGCTCCATGCTTTCATCAATTCAAACAAGAAATAAAGCACTTGCTGCCTTGTCCTCTGCTCTGCTGCAGTTCATCTCCTCCTCTACAAACAGAAGCCCTGATGATGTCGGGGCACAGGGCAGCCCTTCTTCCCGTTTCACCCTTAACTGTTTCACATTCCCTTATTGGCTACATTCAAAAAGTCACACACCCATCCACCAATCACATCCAACATATTACATCTTACCCGGTCAACTTACTTCAACAATTTGTGAAATTATGCTGTTATTCAGAGCCTCCTCTATCACAACCTACTGTGCAAATGTTTACAGATTTCGACTTCCAGAATCAACAAGATCTGCATTCTACAATCTACATCTAAGAAGACGTACAACAGGTATGCTTTGATTTTCAAAAGTCCTAATTTATAACACTTTTCAATAAAATAACTTCAAGAATAACTAATGTTCTAACCTGCAAAACTACATCACTACGGAGCCTATCCAAATAACGAATTAGTGCTTTTAAACATATTTATCCATACATAGTGACTCACATGTACTACTAATAGTACTCCACAATTCCATAGTTGTCAACTTGACCCATTCCAATCTGTAAGTACTCATCCAGTCACGTTTTTTTATTGCATTCTGGAACTTGCACTCTGTATGTTAGCAACTATGCAGTTCTATAATTAAAACAAGCTTCATTAACAAACTAGAGTACACCAAATAATGGCCTACCTTCTGTCAAAACTATAACAGCTCTTCATATTATACAATATGTCCATCTCAATAGCTCATTACTACTTTTAAAAGTGCTTCTGCTTCATTAGTGAATGTCATGTTCTACTACTTATACCAGGAAACCATTTTATAATTCAAAATACCTTAATTACCAAACTACAGTACAACAAATAATGAAATAATTTGATAGAAATGAGCGGCCTTCTGTCAAAACTGTAGCAGACCTTCATATTAGACTACATTATACAACTTTCCCTTAAATCCAGTTCAACTGCAAGTGGTTTTCTATGCTCCAAAACATGATTCACTGTAACACCCATTGAAAAACTTGAATAGTGCTTTAATTTACTTCTGCTGTCTTGTCCTACTACTTGGCAAAATGTTCACACTTGCCAACTATCTTTCTTTTATTTACAGAAAAAATATCACCAAATAAACTTACAGAAGAAAGAAAACTCTGCCAGTTCTACAAAGTAAGTATATTAATGTTCCATGTATGTCACAACAATTATAATAACATAACCATACTGTGTATTATCCTAAACTATCCATTCATACTACACTCTCTGGTCTTTCCAGGGACGTCATTTGGGAGTCACTAGGGTTCGCAATCCTTCGAGGTATGCCTTACTCTGGCAGGGCATTCTTTATTGTGCTTCATTAAGGCTACAGCAAACATGATAAGTGTTACTGCATGTCTAGCCTACATTGTGTAGCCAGTTTGTTCATGTTTTCCTATTGTGGAAATGTATTGTTAATAGCAAAGCAGAAAGATAGCTAAGCGGGTTGATCACTTGTTGCTGTGATCTATGTATGATTTGCAGGTTGCTATGATGAGTTTCAACTTCGGTTGAAATAATAATTGTATTTAAAGATGTGCTTTGGCGAATGCGCTATATAAATAACAAATCATTATCATGAATCAAAGCATTAATGATCCAGTGCACTGTTGGTTACTTGCATCTATTGGATTTTTGAAAACTGTAATATCGCAGCAACTAGCAATGTAGGGGCAAAATGACAATACCTGACATGCAGCTATAATTACCATAATATGGAAGTAGCAGGCTATGCAATGCTGAAGTGGCATATCTATGGCAGTGCCTCGGTCTATGTTGATTTTATTGGGTCTCACCCTGTCATATCATGTCCCATCCACGGGATATGAAGGCAGCACAGTTGTTAAATTGTGGTTGGCATCTAAAATATTCTTATCTGTTTTAGACCCTATTTGATATTTTAAAAATGCTACATGCATGTATATTTTTATGACTTCAAGCCACCTCTGGTGTCACCGGGGTTAAAGAGGAACTGATGCCATCCAGGTAAATGGCATGTGACATAAATTTCTGTGGTGTCATCAGGTGTGTGATGTCACTTCTGCTACCGCTAGCATTTTGGTGATTGTATATTAACACTCCAACACCCCGGTATCACAGTGCACAATATTAATCCATAGAATTTTCCATATACCACTCTTCCCCATCCCTGTACAATAACACCCACAGAATCCATCTGCAACATTAAAGTACACACATTCTCTTCTCTAACAGATTCAAAACAGTGCCTATGAAAAAAACTCAGCTCCTGAGAAAACAAAGAAACGATTGAGCAAATAAAAAAGAAGAGGAAGTCTCATTCACTCTCCACTAAAACAATTTATAAAAAAAGTACATGTGAGAGAACAAGTAACTGCACTCTTGCAAAGTACAACAGTCACCACTAACAAAGGTATTGCTCCTGCTACAAAATAGAAAAATAACCAAGTATGTAGTAAAACAATTAGAACTGAAAATTAACTTCAAATTATGTATAGCAATATCAATGTAGCCATAGTAAACATTTTAAAAAAAACAATTTTACAAAAAACATTCTTTGCAATCTCACAAAAAGATCTGAAATGTCAGGTTTGTCACTTAAAAATGACCAAAGAGAACTGATGCTTAAAGCTATGATTGACAGCTCATTCAAACTAAAAAGAACACTCTTGAAATGTGTTCTAGACAGAATGAAACCAGCAAATTAATATTTTTTTTTTAAAAAACAACGTGTAAACATGCACAATATGAACCTAGATAACTTTTCTAACTTCTGCATTGGTGAATGGTTTCACACCAGTAGCACATAACCATATTTCAATGATAAAAGATATAGACAACAAAAAACAAACCAAATTGCCATAGACACTAATGGAAGAGGCTATGAAACAGTAGTAGACACCATTATGGCAAAAGAAACCTTAAGAGACAAATCTTCCCCAATAAACATTCCACCAAATGTTCCATATGTCCGCACAAGTCATTAGTGTACAAATGAATGTACAGCTGAATATGTAATGGGTGCCAACAGTCCATCAAATGTTTATGACAATGCTCAATCACTATGTTAAAATATAACACAAAAGTAGAATAAAACATTTACAAAATATGGACTCCTACCCAGTGCACATCCACAAAGGACTAAGAGGACATTTATTAGCCTGCATTTTAGGAACCTTTTGTAAAACTGCCTTCCATCATATTAAAATGTTAGCAAAACACAATTCTACAATGCAAAATCTTGGGCATAGATTGCACAATGTTAAATATGCCGCTCTAGAAATAAAGAAACTCAATCTCAATGTCCTGAATTGATCAGCCGAGGAAACTCCCCAGACAACTACAACACATACAATGTAAATATTTTTGAACTGAACTAGAATTAGAAAATGCAACTAACTTACAAAACATTAACTAACCGACTTCTAACACTATCTTCCTTACAAACACATACAAAAAAATAACGAAGTTTGAAACCACGCCAGCTGCAATTCCAGACAAAGTATGTGGCTTTTGTCACAGAACTTTCTAAAAGAAAAGTACACACATAGTATATATATACATCTTACATGATAGAAGACAATGAGGAATCAGAATAGTTTCAATTAGCCTTACTTCTAACAGCAGAATATAAATACAACACCATTGATCCCATAATAGTTTGCACATACTGCAATACTAAGCTTGATAATAAACAAATGCAACCTTGAGCTATCAATACAAATGTACACATATTTCCACTTCCAAATGCTCTCCAACAACGTCATCTATAGGAGAGTATCATAATTCAAACAGTACACCCATTCCAAGCTTTAATATGTCTCCAAACCAAAACTGCCAAATTGCCACTATCAGAATTACTTAAAGGCATTTGTGGCAAAGGGGTATAATTACCATTAGACCTTAATGAACATGTGGAAAAACTAGGAGTAGGACAACAAGCACAACAATCCTTGATTGTACTAGTTAATGGTGTGCCAACAAAAGACAAAAATACCATTGGAGAAACAAGTTGACTTAAACAAAGTTAAAGAAACCCTGGAGTATCTTAAACAAACCAATGAACACTACAAAGATATAAGCATTGAATAAAACATAAAAGAAACAATACACATATATGAAGATGCACCACAGATTGGTCAATTTAAACATGTTGATCCTATCACTTGGCTAGTATACAATTCACCCAATACATTCCAGAGACACCATGGAAGGACCACTATAAACCTATCGTATGCATCAGGCCACATGGTCTCCAATGAGTATATAGGAAAAAGGTTTAGAAGCACATTGTTTTCCACTATTCTTCCCTGCAGGAAAAGTAGGAAGACATAGTGAAATACCACTAAAAACCATTGCATCAGAATATTATTCTATACAAATGTAATCTGAAGATCCATGATACCGGCCAAATGTTGAATACATTTTCCATCTCTTATTTGAAAGCAAGCTAGCAACTCTGTGTTACAGAGTTGCACACACACTAAAACAGGCACCCGTTTCCTAAACATATCAGCTACTCAACTCCTTCAAAAAATAAAAGACAAACATGAAGTGTTGCAGTCAAGTATTATAAATCTCTTGGCAAATATGAGTGGTACAAAGGAATGCATGCTAATGTAAGCTGCTTGTTAAGGTACATAAACCCCATCCACATGGTTTGTTACCCAAAGTTGTGCAGAACATGCATGGGATGACTTGCATGATTTTCTACGGACCTCAAATCAAAATAAAGATGGAATAGACATAAAAAGTACAAGAGAACTCTGTTCCTGCGATTCTGAACATGTATCAACATACTTTCTCCATTGTTTTACTGCCATGTTAAACTTCATCTGCAATAAAAACTGTCCTACACTCAGAGAAGTAGAACACTTCTTTTGGAGGACGGAATATCAATCCAGAGGGGCACACACATCAACAAGCCTTTTGTGGATTTAAAATGCTCCCAAATTGTATCTGGCCATGACAGTGATGATACTGTTTTGCAATGTATTGAAGACTACATTACCTGTGACATACCTTTAGAAGACATACATAATGGCCTATGGACACAACATAAGTATGGCAAATACTGCTGACATTGATACAAAAACAAAAGGAAATACTTGACTGAATGATTCTTTAGGTTTCCTGGACCAGTTTATAAAAACGGTCAAGTAAATCCTTTCATGTCTTCAGTTAGGCACAGTGTCAAAACAAATCTCCCCAAAACATATACAACATTAAAAGAGATATGCAGGCCGATTCAAGGAATTAATGTGCATTGAAATTTTCGGCGCAAGCGTGCGAAAGCGTGCGAATCGCAGCGCAAGTGTGAAAATCACAGCGAAACCCACGCACAGCGAATCATGGAAGTCTGTGCGCATGTAAATCCCAGGATGTGCGCCAAAATTCTGAGTGGTGCATGCTGGCGCACACGTCTCCAAACAGCGTGCGCTACGCGCTCAGCAAAATCACACATAGCACGGCGCACACAACAAAAGTAGGTGGAACAGGGGGCGTGACACGTGGAATGGGGAACAACGTGTGAAAATGTGGGCGTCACGAGGGAAGTACAGGATGCAAATGCGCTGAACGCCCACACGCACGTTCAAAACATGTATTCATGGAATCGAACGGGGCTAACGTGTGCGCCAAAGAAGACGTGCTAATCCGGAAACACGTACGCCAGCAGAAAGCAGGCGTACGTGGATCCGCGCAGCATAAAAGTGCGCGCAAACAACAAACAAGCTCAGACGCCAGGATGAATATACCGTTCCTAGCAGCAGTGGTCGTGGGATACCGCAGGAGGAGGAGGAGGATAGTCAGGCCCAGCATTTTTACACACAGAACCAGCCTTTTTAGGATGCCTGGTGACCAGGTGTATGGGAGGTACAGGTTTCCACCTCACATAATACTCGACCTGGTCAGTGAGTGGGTGGATGACCTCACATCACCCACCCTGTGCTCCCAAGCACTCAGCCCCCTGGAGAAGGTCCTCAATGTACTGCACTTCTTGGCCACTGGATCATTTCAGCGGACAACTGCTATAGTGGGGGGGTGTCACAGGCCACGCAGTCACGCTGCCTACACCAGGTGTTGGCCATCATGACTGCATGCCCATCAGTCCGCAGGCACATATACCTGCCCAGAACACCTGCAGAAAGGCAGGCTGCCGTCCAGGATTTTTATGGGGTGGCACAATTCCCCAAAGTACTAGGTGCCATTGATTGCACCCATGTGGCTCTACGTCCCCCCAGGGCATCTGAGCACATCTACAGAAACCACAAGCACTGGCATTCCATCAACGTCCAGGAAGTATGTGATGCCAAGGGAATCATCACCTCAGTATATGCCAACTATCCAGGGTCCACCCACGATAGTTTCATTAACAGAATGTCAAACCTAAACTGGGACCTAGAAGCTGGGCGGCATGGCGATACATGGCTGCTCGGTGAGTATAAATGCCTCTGCACATGCATGCATGTCACATACTGAGTAATGTCACAACCCCACTAATGATACCCATCATCACCTCTCCAGGGGACAGTGCCTATGCTCTGAGCACCCACATGATGACGCCAATTCGGAACCCCACCACGCCACCTGAGGTAAGATACAACACAGCCCATATTGCAACCGGTGGCATAGTGGAGCGCACATTCGGAGTGCTCAAGTCATGCTTTCGCTCCCTTGACCGTTCTGGTGGGCAGCTACTATACGCTCCCCCAGTAGTGTGCAGGATAATAGTGGCAGCATGTGTCAGCACAACGTTGCAACACGCCGGGGCCTGCCGGTGGACATGGTGATGCCCCCGCATCCCCAACCACATGCACGCCCGCTGCGCATGGGAGGGGAAAGGGCACCTGGTGATGTAGCCCGTAGGCAGCTGGTGGCTAATTACTTCACCTAAAATCACACTCCTGCGGAGTGCACACAGCCCTGGCACATACCAGCTGAAAATCAATGATGATGACATAAGGGACTGTCAACTGTCACTACCATACCAGCCTGAGATTGGTCACCTGGAAGTGCTACATTGTGTGCATCCATACCTACTTAAAGACAAATAATGATGTGTGATAAAAAGACACACATATTCATGCTGCATGAATGACTACCCCCTTGCAAAATACAACATGAAACTAGTGCCATGTCACCCAGTCCCTCCCCATCTCAGCTACCCAACACACCATGGCATGTCATGCAGTGTGAAAGCAACCAAATGAATGCACAACACATGACACAAGTGTCACAAAGTGCACTGTCCGAAATCACTAAGAAACAGCACACATGAACACATACTTACCAGCAACACAATACAGAAACACAGGATGAAACAGTGGCAAAATATGACAGTACAAAATCAAAGTAGTGCAAGTCTTAAAACCTGAATACGCCAGCACATCGACCCCTTCCAACTGTACAGTGTTACTGCCACGCAAATGTCTCAGTGTACTGCACACAACATGAACTCCATCTGCAAAGTAGACAGCCTTGTGAAGACATGAGGAAGGAACCTGCAAATTAGGAGGAAGACACACAAGCACATATCAATACACCATGCAGTGTACAAAACAACAACAATATCCACTAGGAATGTCTACACAGTATTGGCTACAGACTGCCCACACAGCTCATGGGAGCCCAACGTCACTGTGTAATTCACTGTCACTTGGTCACACCCTTTGCAAGCCCATGGAAATGGGAAGCAAGAGGGGTGTGTGTCTCATGAACCCAAGCATCTAACCCAAGCTCAGGACAAGCCTGCATGTGCCCAGCCAGAATACATTGGATGCCCACGGGAGCCACACAAGGCAACACACAGTAAAACAAAAACAAAAAAATGGCCATGTGGGGGCCAAGGAGGGTGGGGGAGGCCACCCAGGAGGTTTGAGGACAGGGTGCATACCTACACCCACCTGCGTGGATATTGCGAAAAAAAATACCTCCTTGGGCTCATGGCCTGCACGGCTATGCCATTGTGGGAGAACTGCTGTCGCTCTCCTCACCCTCTGCTGCTGCATCAGGAAGTGGTGGCACTATGGGAGGCAGCCCACGCAAAGCCCTGGTATGGTCCTCCATGGCAGCAAGCATGCGGGTCTGGAAGGTCTCATTCTGGAGGATTAAAGTGCGGAGATCCCCATGCAGCACCTCACGGGTTGCCTGCATTTCTGCACGCATGGCCTCGCATGATGCCCGGATCTCCTCACGCGTTGCTTGCATCTCAGCTGAGAGCGAAAGTGTGAGCTGCTCCAGCTGCTGTTCTGCCCTAAAATTAGTGGAAGCCTCAAGGTCAACCAGAGTCTGCCTGAGGGTATGTAGTTCTTCCCTCAGGGCTTCCCTGTGGGCTTGGGACTCTATTGATATCGATTGTTGCAGAGTCTCCAGTGCTGCCCGTCGATCCCTGTTGGACGCCAACATGTCTTCCCTGTGTCATTGGCAAATGGAGTCTGTTGCCTGCTGTTGTTGCTCCATCTGCCTTTCAGGGGGCAGAATGGAAGTGGACACCCTCACCATTGCCCGAGCCATCATTTCTACTGATGCTGCCTGTTGGGTGCCTGTTGGGTTGCAATACCGTACATGGAGTTTTCCCATACAGTATTGCCTGGTGGCGCATGGCCACCGCATCGACGGGCACCATACCTGTTTTGGGCAAGGCGATCTGCACCTTGCTGTGCTGGCACTGCCTGAGGCTGCAGGACTGCATTCCCCTGGCCCAGGAACAGGATCAGATGCTGTGGAGTGTGACCCTGTATCCGTAACCGCCAAAGGCAGACCTACCAACACTGTCATCCCCATAGAGGGTTCTACCCCTGGTCCTGGTGGGTTGGACAGAACAGAATCCCTGATAGAAACACTTACCTGCGACTGCACATAAGTCTCATCATCCGACTCAGCACCTGAATATAGGTCTGGGGAGGTGCACCCAGAGGCACCCCTAGACAGTATGGTCTGCAGTAACATTGGGTTTTTACCCACCACCACACCACGTCCCCTACTGGTGCCCGGTTGTGCCTCAGATTCCTCCTGGGTCTGCACCATCTCCTCAACCTCAACAGCACCAAGTGCGTCATCATCTGCAAAAACATGAAAGACAACAAATGTAAACAGGCATGAGCACCATAGCACACACATAGGCCGTGACAAGCCAGAGATCCAGTACATGAATTACACATGTCCCACATGACTATAACCCTGCCATGCATGCACTGTCAAAGAGTTGGAAGTGGAGTCAAAACGGCAGACACTGGTGTCGGGGGGAAATTCTGCCGGGGTCAGCTGGGCCGTCCGCGGACCTCCGGGCAGGGAGGCCCCAACTCCTCCCGTATATCCCAAAAGAGATAGAGTATGAGACACACGCAAGAAGCAAGGTGGTTCTGCTGTTTATTAGACAAAACGGCAGGGATGGGTCAAGGATCGTACGCGTCCGTCCTGACACACACACAATCGTGGGGCTCGCAGGCCCTTTTTACCTTAGTATGACGCGCTACTTGCGTCACTTTGGAAAGTTAGCAAAAACCTATCTCCACTCTGGATTGGTTGCTCGAGTGGTAGGGTTAGTATAGCATACGTATAGAGAACGATGTTAGTGGTTAAGGGTAAGTCAGGTGATATACTTGGGTTGTCCCCTCAATTTGATACATGGAAATTGTTACATGAAGACCCCTGAGGATTGGTCAATGTTAATGGCGTCAGTGATAAGAGCCCCATGTTCTGATTGGTCCGCTCGCGAGCCTCCCAGTCTGGGACCATCGCTGTTCCCAGCTCGCGGTGCACCTGTCATTTGCAACAATGTTTCACTATGGGTAGGTGCAGAAAATGTGAGGATTTATTCATATGTTGGAAGGCCGACTACTCCCACTGCCGCAGATGTTCATTGGGTCGCTTAATTGTATCTGCCTGTGTCTTGAAACGTGGGATCTAGGCGTCTCCTTCCTCCTGGGCTTGGCATCCTGTCAGGTTCGGCTTGGTCACGTGAGGTGGGACCGTGTTTGAGGCAGAATTCTGCACAATTAATATTGTTTTTCCCACTGTGTGCCTGGTTTATCTTGCAGGTGCGACCTTGGCGTCGGCTTGCGGTGTGCGAGATTGCAACATTGTGCCCTTGGCTGTGTGCTTTCGCCGGGCTCATTCTGCAGGGTCAGCAACCGAGCTCTTGCTCATTTAATGTTCATGGAAGCTTTTGCTTGCGGCCTACTTGGGCCTGGTGCATAGGTGGAACCGTTTGGTGCACAGCGCTTTAGGTTATGGTATCATATTGCTCTATCCCCAGTATCGTGTCTCCGTTATATTCTTCATTATGGTACATGGTTTTTAGAAGAAGCGTGAGCAAGCCTTTTTAGATAAGTTCATTATGCGTCTTGCGTTTCTGCATTTTGCGAGCCTATGTGGAAAATAATAAAGTTGCACGTCCGTGGATGTGTCCGTCGCCTACGTCATAGCACTGAGTATGTTCTTCGTGTGGATTGGTGTGGGAGTGTCCAGTGTGCATGTTTGCACAGGTGTGCTGACCGTTGGCTAGGTCGTCATGGCATCTCTAACGACGTGTTGGTTTAGTCGAGTTGATCCATGCCGCAGGTGTCGGCATGGGCAGGGCGGGCTGCTGGGCAGGTGGGTGGGCACATCGGTATGTTCCTGTACCAGGGTATTTGGTCGTCTGGTAGATAGGCAAACTCCTCTCGTGGCGGGTGCCTCGGCCGTGATCCTCTAGGCCAAACGCGAGAGGGGATTGGCGGGAGCCTGTTGTTCCATTTTCCCACTTCAGTCCTCCCTCTGGTCGACTTGTCGACCACAAACATATCCTTTTCTTTATCTCCTCTCACTCTTCATATTTTGGTTATTCCTCCCAAATGTCCATAGTGGTTAACATGGTCTTCAAATGACCAATACATATATGCACAGGTTCCTCCAGGAGTGCAGTATACCCATTTCCCTATGTAGCTCCTTGGGTTTCTTGGGTTTTCGAGCTTCACAGATGGTGGGTCCAGGTGGTTGGTGATGATGTGGTTGTGCAACTTCTCTCTCTCTTTTATGATAGTGCCTGTGTGCTGGCCGTTATCTGTTGGCATCAAGGGGTGCATACCAACCATTTCGAACATCTCGTCTGTGGTGCGTGCCTTCCGGGCCTTCCAAAATCTTATTATGATCAGTGTAGCTCCAGCCAAAAAAGTACATCCAACTATAATCTTCAGTCCATCTGACAGCCAAGATGGCATCCATGACCATAATATTGAAAACCAGCTCTCATCCTTTTTCACACCTTTACTTTCATCCATCATTTTGGAGTGCATCTGGGCCAATTGTGAAACTGCTTCTGTCAGTGTACCATTGTCAGCATCGTTGGCAGGGATGAATGTGCAGCATGATTGTCCTATCTTTGCGCAAACTCCTCCTTCCATTGTGGTGAGGAGGTCCAGTACATATCTGTTCTGAAGTGCTACCATCCTCACAGCTCGCAGTTCCTCTTTTATTGCGTTGAATCCATTTACTGTAGAATTAATAGTCATCATTAGTTCCCATCGAGTTATCTGGAGCCATTTTGCGTTTGCGTAAGCCTGTAGTCCTGGATGTATTATTGAGGAGAAGAACATTGCTGCTCTGCTGAATAGTCTGTGTTCTGGCGGAATTGAAGTGAGTGCTGTTTCCGACCTTCCCCATAGGTAATTTCCTGTCAGAGGTTCTCCTTGTCTTTTCTTTCTATTCAGGACAGTATTATTACTGTTGGTTTTGTTCTCTGGCCCCTTCTGAGGTTGTACAGATCTCTTCTTCCTCTTGTTCCCTTCATCCATTTTGGGGAAGTTCGCCACATTGACATGTTTCTGGGGTACCACTAGTGATGGTACATTAACGTGCATCATTGTGCATATACCATTCCACAGAGGGGGCAGTGTGTGGTATGCCTTTTCTCCACAGGCCCAGTAATGGTCCATTACTACTGCTGTTCCTGCTCCCCCCTCAGGTAACTCCATCACGCTTGCACAGTTGGTGTTGTATCCCACGTCCACCTCTCCTTTATGTTGGTAGCATACCTTAGGCGCAGTTAGCGGCAGTATTGTTATTGGGTCTTCATCCTTCTCCATCCACGTTAGCATGGGTACGTACTTGACCCAAGTCATCCAACATCTATGGTTGTGTCCATCAATAGTTGAAATATTTTCTCTTGTTACCATGTTGCTGCCAACCACTCCTATGTCCCATTTGTTATTCATGTACACCTTCCCTGTTATTGTCACCAGTGGTCTTTCCCAACATCCTTTTTTACCAGGAACTTCAGTGGCGTACCAATCACATGGTAGGTAATGTAGTGTTACTTTCTTTGTTTCTCCTTTTTCAGGACCATTTGTTATGTATCTGAATGCTTCAGCATGTAAACTGCTCTTGTGGTAACTCAAATAAGTCTTGAGGAAGTTGTTTTCATATGGATATGTATCTCGTGTTTTCCAGACCAGTTGCACCACTGTCCCTTGAAATCTTCCTTTCGTCTGGAACAGTGCCAGGTATATTATACATCGTGCTATCTTTTCATCTATTTCCGTGGCAACGAATGTTCGAGAAGCGCTCATGGCGTATGGGATCAATGAGCAAACGTAGCAGCTGTCTTCTGTTGTCTGCTTACCTATGTGGGTCAAGTGTTGGTACCATATGTTGTTTGAGATGTGTGCTGAATCTTGTATGTAGTTGTCAATACCTTTATTATCTGAGTATGTGCTGCGTTTAACTCTATTTCCCTTGTGTGGGATTTTACTAGTACCACCTGACGTAACACCTGTTGCAGCTGGGGGTGGGGGTGTATTAGGTTTGGGTACAGCAATAATATTGATAGCATAGCTGTACTGCCATACAGAGGCAGCCAAGAACCCGGTGATCATTAAAATCCCTATCAATTTTATTACAGAGGCTAATTTCACCGGCATTTTGCTCTTACCTTGCTGCAGTCCGACAGCTTATTCTTGCGACGTTAAAGTTGCCCGCCTGAAAATTCTTAATATGCTTGTTATTAGTGTTAGTTGTCGTTTTTAAGCTCTCCCTATCAAATAGTCATTCAGTGCCCAGGCGAAGAGCTGTTCCCACGCCAATCTAAGCGATCTATCTCTTAGGGCAGGCAAGTATGGTTGGAGGTGGGGCATTGAATGTTCTATGGCTAGGAGGAATGCTGTGTAGTAGACACGTACCCTCCTTCTTTTCAGGTACGTTGGCCTTTTTATTTCATATACAAATTGGTGTGACAATCCTTCTGGGTAGTTATCGTCTGAGGGTACCATCTACTCCTGGGCAGTGAATTTGTTAGTTATCTACTTTCTTAGCAGTACAATAATACGCTGTACCTGCATGTGCGAGAGAAAAGAAAGAGAACATTCAGGTGTTTACATGTGTATATGTGCAAGACAATGTCCTTTAGTTCAGTTATTACTGCAGTGGGTAGAGGGTCAATGGGCAGAGGGTTTGGGGCTCAGCTGGTGGAAGTCTCTTTACTCTTTGATCGTGTGACCATGGGGTGGGCGGTATGGGGATCACCCCTTTCTTTTCTAGTAGTTGTCTCTGGGGAACCTGGGGGGTGGCAGGGTATGGGGACACTTAGGCCGTTAGCTGTGGTAGAAGTCTCTTCCTCCGTTGGTGACGCTGTTGTTGTTCTTTCAGTGGCCCTGTCGGTGGCGCTGTGGCGGGTCTGGAGTTTGTAGATCTTTACGTCGTGTAGGTGATTCCAGGCACGTTTGTCCTGTAGCTTTACTGCTCTCGTTGATACCTCCTCTACCAGATGAGGGCCAGTGAAGCGTGGGCTGTTCCACTTTCTGTTGAAATTGCGGAGTAGTACGTGGTCACCTTTAGCAACTTTGCACAGTCTTTCCTTTTCCAGTTCTTTGTCCGCGTCTTCTTGTTGATCGCTGTTAGACCCGCCCCGCGTGCGCTCGAGCTGTTGAGACACAAACACTACACTAGTAATCAAAGAAGACACATATTGGTACATTTCATCACCAACAACAGTTGCAGTATTTTCGTGATCGGTGAATGCTCTTGATGTTGGTGTTAGGGGAAGGCGCATTTGACGTCCGGTAACCACCTCGTGAGGGGTGAGGTGGTGGTCGGAACCTGGTCTATTCCTTAGCTCAAATAGGGCTAGTGGAAGGCAATACAACCAATTCTTCTTTGTTGTTTGCTGTATTTTTGCAATTGCCTCCTTTAGTAGGCCATTCAGGCGTTCGCATATACCGTTGGCCTGTGGGTGGTATGCACATGCAAATTTATGCTTGATGTTCAGTAAGGATGTGATGTGCTGGAACATTTCATTTGCGAAATGTGGGCCATTATCCGACCGCAGTACCTCGCACACTCCCCACCTGGGGAAGACCTCCCTCACTAGGAATTTAGCTGCTCTGAATGCATCTGGGTGTGAACAGGGCCCTGCTTCAATCCACCTCGAGAATGGGCATACTACTACAATCATATACCTGTTTCCTTGACATACGTTGATCATATCAACATAGTCAATATGGAGATGTCGGAAGGGTCCCTCTGGCCGGGGTATAGTACCTCTTATCACCTTCAGAGTGTGACCGGCCGTAAACTGTTGACATGTGAGACAATTGCTGATAAAATTTGACACATGAGAATTTAACTCGGGGCAGAACCAGTCTTCCCTAATTCATGCTGCAATTACTTCCTTGCCTGTGTGGGCTGGGTGGTGTAGTTGGCTCAGGGCGGTGTTCAATAGTGCCAGTGGTATTACAATCTTTCCAGTGTCACCCTGGCGCCATAGTGCGTCAGTTGGTGACATTGTGCATCCTCTTTTTACCCATATTTCTTTTTATGCCATTGGTGCAGCCGCTTGTAGCTCCATTATCTGTGTGGCTGGGAGATGGGTGTACCCTTCTCTTATCAACATCTCCTTAGCCATTCCCCTCCCTCTCCCTCTCTCTGACTCTGGGGGGTTCCATATCTCACCAAAATATGCAGCATACTTCGCATGTGCGTCTGCTGCTGCATTGCCTTTTGAAATGTGGTCTTCACCATTAGTGTGTGCGGTGCATTTGACCAAGGCTAATTCTTGGGGGTCATTTATTACTTCAATTAGTTCAGCCAATAGGAGGGCATGTTGCACTGGAGTGCCATCAGCTCTCCTAAACCCTCTTCTTCTCCATTTCGACAGCCCTGAGTGGACAGTGGACGTAACATATGCGCTGTCAGAATATATGGTCACTCGTTTGTCAAAGCTTTCCTTCAACGCCAAGATCAGTGCAACTAATTCTGCTGCTTGAGCAGAATAATGCTGCGGTAGTTGTACACATTTCATTGCCACACACACCGGTACCTCCATCATTTTTACCACTGCTGCCCCAGTCCTCCTTATACCATCCCTTTGATCGATAGTTGATGACCCATCAATGAACAGGAGCTCACCTCCCTCTAGTGCGTTCTCTTCAACCTTTCTAGTACATGAATACATTTCAGTGATTTGCGTACAATCATGTGCATAATCTCCTTCCTCAATTACTTCTGCTAAGAACCTTGCAGGGTTGACCGTGCTACATCTAACAATTGATAGTTCAGCTCTAGATAATATGATCTCATAACCTGATGCCCTCTGCGTGGTTAGGTTGGACTTAGGTTTATTCAATATTGCAAATAGTGCATGTTCTACAAATAGTGTGGTTGGGCACCCCATGGTGATTGCTGACGCTTTCTCTACCACAAAAGCAGCTGCGGCGAGACCTTGTTTGCAAGGGAAATGACCTACCATCACAGGATCTAAGTGGCCGCTGTAAAATGCTACTGGTTTGTATCCCATGCTTGTTTTTTGAGCCAACACTGCTTTCATTACTGCTGAGTCGCAATGTGAAAATATAAAGAATTGTCGCTCATATCTGGGGTTGCCAGTACCGGAGCAGTTGATATCGCATCTTTCAGTTCATCAAAAGCCTCTTTCATTTCCATTGTCCACCCCAACTTTTTCTCCCCTTTGTTAGCTTCCTTTAACGCCTCAAGCAGGGGTCCTATGTATGAGCTGTAATCAAATACCCATGCTCTACAGTAGTTGCACAGACCCAGGAACTGCTGCAGTTCCCTCACTGTTTGTGGCACTGGCGTTTTTGAAATGGCCTGTGCTCTTTGTGGTGCAATCTTTCTTCCATGTTGGGATATGAGCTGACCAATGTAAAGTACGTGTTCCTGACAGTACTGTAACTTTTCCATGTCTACCTTGTAACCTTTTTCAGCCAATATTGTCAGCATCTTTAATGAGTCCTCTCTGCATGTTCTTTCGTTTGTGCTGCAAATTATTATGTCGTCGACATACTGCAACACTGTGCTTTCCACTTCAATGTTACCCAAATCCATCTGTATTACTCTGTTGAAGTTTGAGGGTGATTCGCAGTACCCTTGTGGCAATCTGGTGTGTTTCCACTTTGTGTTTTTTTAAGTAAAGCTTGTCAGATCTTGTGAGTCTGGGTGCAATGGTATTGAGAAAAAAGCATTTTTAAGGTCGATCACTGTAAATCGTGATGCTTCTGCTGGAATGCCACACAATATTGTGGCCGGGTTTGCGGCTATGGGGTATTCTGCTTCCACTATGTTGTTCAAGGGCCTGAGGTCCTGTATGAAGCGCCAAGACCCCCCTTTAGCCTTGCGCACTGGGTATACAGCCGTGTTACATGGTGATTCTGAGGGGACCAATATGCCATTATTTATAAGGGCCGTTATTGTTTCATATATGCCCTCATCTGCCTCTTTTGATAGTGGGTACTGTTTCACTCTGGGGAGTATTGCACCTTTTTTCAATTTTATCCTTACTCCCCCTATACTTTTTATGCACCCCACGTCATAGGGGCTAGTAGTCCATAATGATGTGGGTACTTTTGTCATATCCTCCTCAAAGAAGGGAACTGGGGTGGATGTGGGTGCCTCAAGTGCCATTGCAATTTTCTGAGCCACTTGTTTGTACGCCACTCTTAGCCATATTTCCACACTCATCATAAACACCATTTCACCTCCCTCCTTTCCTTCTGAGAACAGCTCCTCATCTGACATCTGGGTGAGTCTACATCCCTCTGCTAGTGCTATCACTGCCCTCCATGCTCTTCCTTCTCTGTCTTGGGCATGTACCACAATGTAATCAGCTGTTGCTATAATGCTCTCTATGTCCACTGGAATCACCTTTCCCTCTGGTTCATTGGCTGGTGTTTCTGGTCTGAACAAATAGGCTGCTGGCCTCCTCCAGATCTTTCCTTCTATCCCTGGCATCCATGCAAATGCCATGTCTGTCCCGTACTGGAATAGTTCACCATCTACTGGCTCAGCCCTAATCGCTGTCTGTCCGCAGTATGCTTGCATAATCTGTCGTGCTGTGAGCATGTTGATTCCTGGAGTAGAGCAAATTATGCCGTCCTCCGTAAATGAGATCGTCATATTCAACCTGTTCATGATGTCTCTGCCCAGTATATTTACTGGTGACTCCCTATAATATAAAAGTGGGACTGACATGTCATAATCCCCTATTGAAAAGGGAATGTTATCCGTAAAGGGAACCAACCCCCAGAGAATCCTTGGGTGTTCATGGCTTCGCCTGACATCTTAAATTTACCTTCCCTTATGCAAGACCGGGTCGCCCCGGTGTCAACAAGGAATGATAATTTTTTGTCACCTATCGTTACCTCTATGCGTGGTTCCTCCGCACTATTAGGTGTTACCGACAGGATGGGACACACCAAGGCCGTCTGTGGGCTGTCCTATTGAGGGTACAACGATTGACCATTTCCTGTGTAAGGGTTGTGTCCCAGGACCATTACACAACCCAGTTGTGTTTGTTGTGCTTGGGGTTGTTGTGTTATCGCTACCTGTTGTTGTGGCAGTGAATATGTCTGTGGCTGTTGTTGTGTTATTAGTTGTTGCTGTTCATTTCCCTGTTGCAACGTCTGCTGTTGCTGTATGCCCTGCTGTTCCTGTGTGGGCCTTAGTTGTCCCTGTTCGCTCCATGATGGTGTTCCTGGTCTTACTCTTCACGTGCGTGACATGTGCCCTACTAATCCACAGTTCCAACACACCGGTGGTTCCCTACTCTGCCATTGAAAGCTTCCTGTGTTGTCCTGGTATACTGGTTGCCTGGTGGGGTAAGAATTTCTAAGTCCTCCCACCTGCTGTTGTGTGTTATATCCATATCCTCTCCCTCTCATTATTCCTCCTCTTCCCCTGTTGTAATTATAATACCCAGCTCCTGGCATTGAGTATCCTCCTCCCATGTTGGTCGTGTATGGTTGGAGTGGCAGCACCTGTTGTGTTATAGTCTGTGAGGATGGTATTTGGGAGGGATCTTGTGCAGCCACTACTTGTGTGGGGCTTTGGGTCATTGTTGTAGGTGTAGTTATTAGTGCCCCTTCCATTGTGTATTTAGTAAGTTTTTTCTGTACTAGTTTAGCCTCTTCCGTTTTCCTGTCCTCTTCCTTTTGTTTCATTTTTCCTTGCCATGTCCTGCAATGGTGCACTATTGTCAGTTGTATTTCTGGCCATGCTTTTGCTTCCATTCCCACTACTTTCTTCAGTTGTTTCTGAACTCCTTCTGGGAGCCCTTGCACTAGTATATGATAGAATATTGCTGGTGTTTTGTCCCATTGTTCTCTAGTTTCCATGCGCCACTTCTCTTGGATTTCCTGGATATAATCAACAGGATCTTCGTTCTCACGCATCTTGCGTGAGGTAATTGCTCCCATGTCTGATGTGTCTGGGTACTGTACCCTCAGTGCCTGCCATAGTGCATGTCTGCAGTTTGCGAATGGTGCCCCATCGTGCGATGTGTTTGTTATTATTACCCCAGTGAACCCCGCTCTCTTCCAAATGTCATCCGCTGCATCCCCTAATATAGATATTAGAAGGCCCTTTACATCTCCCACTGCCAGTTTCTGTCCTGCGGTGTGTTTTTCCATTTCATATATCCATTTACCCGCACCTCCACTTAATGATGGGAGCCTGCACTTTATATTTTCTTTGTCTGCATGCTTCCAAGGGACGTATTGTGGTCTAACCCCTCCCCTCTCCAGAAGTAGCATTAAGTTGTGTCTTGTTTTACCCCTTGGGTTCCATAAAGTCGAGTCCTCACACCCCTCCTCGTCTTCCCTCTCTCCTACATCATCAATTTCGTCCGTATTTCCCCTGTTCGTAACTCTTTCTTCTCCATCTTTTCCCCTTCTTTCATCATTTCCTGTATTTAATGTGGGCGTGTGTATTCGTCCTTCCTGCCTGCGTCTAGGGAGGTCTCTAAGCCTACCTGCATAGGGTGTCAGTTCGTTTGTGAAGGGCGCGAGTTTGGTTGTAATGGTAATGAGCGTGAGGTGGTTGAGCATGTAGGGTGGGATGGGAGAGGGTGTGATGGTGACGGTGTGGCTTCATGTGTCTGTCTTTCCGCTATTCCTTGCTCTTCCTCCTCACTTCTCTCCAGTTGATCCTTTCTCCTACAAATCCATGGTGAGTCTGTATTGGTCCGGGTGGTGTATAGTTTATCTAGGCTTTCCCTTTCACTATTTCTTCCTTCCTTCTCCATTCCTTCTTCTTCCTCACTACAAAAGTCATTTGTAAATGGCGGCCCTCACTCTGTCTTTTTCCCCTTGATCGTTACTGTTTTTAAGTCTATTAGGTCCGGTTCTCCCTTTTCTCCTTTACCAACCGCTCCCCTTTGCGCTGATGTTGTTGCTACTTCTGTGTCTCTATATACATACCTCCTTACTTCACTCTCCCCTCTCCTATCTTCTCTTTCCCCTTCATTTCTCTCCTCCATCTCTCTACCAATTTCCTCCCTTTTCCTTTTTAATTCCTCCATTACTTCACTACTCATCTTTTCCAATATCCTTTCATCCTCTTTCTTCCTTTCCCATCTCACCCTCTCCCATTCTAATTTACTCTCTATTACCCTCCCTTCTTCGTATTTCCTAGTCGTTTCTGATAGTAATCTCTTCTTCCACATTGCCATTTCTTTTTCTTCTTCTTCCTTTTTCCTCTCTCGTAGTACTGCTCTTGATACCCTTTCTGCTGCTGCTTTTACCCTTTCGGCTTCTCTCCTTTGCTCCTCAGTTCGTTCCCTTATTTTTTCCAACTCGTTCTTACCTTCCTTCCTTTCCCTCGCTCTCTCTCTTTCCTCCCTCTCGAGCTGTTTGATCAGTTCATTCTGCTCATCCCTTAACTCTGCTAGTCGTTCCTCCAAAATCTCTTCCTTTTGTCGTAACAGCTCTTCCCCTTTCATTCCACTCTCCCTGGTATTATCCTCGTCCATTTTCCTTACTACCTCCTTCTCTTCTCCTGTTAATGAACCTCGTAATTTTAATAGTATCTGCGCAGCTACCCACTCATCATGTCCTATTTCCTCAGTTTGCTCTTCTCCAGTCCTCCCCTCTCCTGCTGGCATCTTCCTATGAGCTGCATATGCTGGCGGGCTGTATGCCGGGTTTGAGTACCCCTCAGCCGCCCTTAACTGTTTTCTTTCTATTTCTCCTAGTTCTCTTAAAGGGTACAACCCCCCTCCCTCTGTTTTCACTACCTTCGCTAGGGGTATATCGTCACCCTGTTCCTTTTTTATTTCATTTTCTTTTGAGTTATTATTCTTTTCTCCTCCCTCTTGTCCGTTCCCCATGTTCTTTGGGCCTTTACTCTCCTTTTCCCCATTCTCTCCTTCCTCCTTAATCTCTTTTTCTTCCGGTGTTTCCCCCACATTGAACATTCCATTTGGTCCTGGTCGGGACCCTTGGAACATCCTCCATAAGTTAAACGCCTCCACGTGGTGTGTCAACTTCTTCCCCTTGTATGTGTTATGCAGATGGTTTAATAGTGAATGTTGGGTATATGGATCGAAGCTACCATTAGGCAGCCATGGTGTTGTCATTTTGTTGTCCGTCCCCTGTGTCCAGTCTATGCTATACTTAATCAGTTTCTCCCTATGGGGTGGCAGTGTTTTACATATGTGTTGTAGTGGGGTAGTGAGGGTGTTCCCCCACCCTCCCGATCCTGCCCCATATGACATGGTAGCGCTCCACTAGTTATCCTTCCTCTATTTGGTAGCTATTATCTTACTAACGCTTACGATACACAGCCTTATACCTTTACCTGGCCCCGTGAGTTTGGGGACTTGCGATAGTCCGCTAAGGAAAATTATTAAAATATAGTATTTACATTTGTATATTCTTTTCTTTCTTTTCTTCCTTTACAGAACACCCTTCCGACCCCCTGCGGCCGAGGCGCACGTAGCCCCCTGCGGCTGCGTACCCCTTGTGACGTTCTTATACAGCCGTCCTATTTTCATTTGCTCCTCCTCCCTCTTCTACACTTGCCGTGGCCGGCGTTCTCCGTGCGCAGCCACGTCCCCCGTTTCGCCTTCCCCCGATCAACTCATTATCGTTTATCTCCGTTTCCACTCCCTTACCACAATTCTCTTCCCCACCACTCTCAGAAAGAAAGATGCCTTGTGCTCGGGATATCCTATGAAAGCCCTACTGGTGACGTCACCGATCTCTTCAAACTACTGGTAAGTTCTTAATACACTTGCAATCTACCCCCATTAACCTCACAGCTGTCTTCCTGTCACTCCTGGAACAAGGTAATCAATAATATAATCGGACTGCGCACACTGCGTCGCCTCGCGTGTGATACGCCCCTCGACAGGAGGGCTTAACCAGCCAATTATCTTCCGTATTGGGCAACCAGCTAGCTACCGTCTACAGGGAAACGTCATCTACCTATCGAGTTTCTTGCTCGATCAATAGGGATCCTCATCTACTCATTTATCAATAAATGCCAAATCGTAGGAAACCACACACACACACCCTTACACGTAGTCGCGACCTAGGCCAATCAGTGTCTACGAGCGGCCGCACGTGATGTTTTCGTGCTCCGCCCCCCTCTCTCGCGTACCGTAGCCGACTGCTCTCGCACTCGTTCGGCTACCATTCATTTCATTGCCAACACTAAATTGTCAAACCTTCGCCGCGCACCTGTACAACACCTCCCACCTCCCGTATTTAATTCCTCCCCCCTCCCTCACAATTTCACGTTGCTTGTTGTGCGTGGCATACTCACCAAGTTCTCTTGATGCGGGGCCGCTCGACTGCGTGCACCCCTCCAAGCGGCTCGCCACCTCCCCTCGTCTGGACCACGTCTGGACACTCGCCAACCGCGGGCGGGATACTTCTCAACCGGCTCCCGTAGGCCAATCTCCGGATTGCGCTGTCCGGTCTTCTCGCAGTTCCGCGATGGACCTGTAGTCCTCAGAAGGGGGCAGCGGCAGAGGGGGCCACGCCGCCGGGCCTCCTCGCAACGGGAGTACTTGGAAAAATAAAATGAAAAGCAGATCTTAAACAGATCTCAGCAGTGCCTCCAACTTGTCGGGGGGAAATTCTGCCGGGGTCGGCTGGGCTGTCCGCGGACCTCCGGGCAGGGAGGCCCCAACTCCTCCCGTATATCCCAAAAGAGATAGAGTATGAGATACACGCAAGAAGCAAGGTGGTTCTGCTGTTTATTAGACAAAACGGCAGGGATGGGTCAAGGATCGTACGCGTCCGTCCTGACACACACACAATCGTGGGGCTCGCAGGCCCTTTTTACCTTAGTATGACGCGCTACTTGCGTCACCTTGGAAAGTTAGCAAAAAACCTATCTCCACTCTGGATTGGTTGCTCGAGTGTTAGGGTTAGTATAGCATACGTATAGAGAACGATGTTAGTGGTTAAGGGTAAGTCAGGTGATATACTTGGGTTGTCCCCTCAATTTGATACATGGAAATTGTTACATGAAGACCCCTGAGGATTGGTCAATGTTAATGGCGTCAGTGATAAGAGCCCCATGTTCTGATTGGTCCGCTCGCGAGCCTCCCAGTCTGGGACCATCGCTGTTCCCAGCTCGCGGTGCACCTGTCATTTGCAACAATGTTTCACTATGGGTAGGTGCAGACAATGTGAGGATTTATTCATATGTTGGAAGGCCGACTACTCCCACTGCCGCAGATGTTCATTGGGTCGCTTAATTGTATCTGCCTGTGTCTTGAAACGTGGGATCCAGGCGTCTCCTTCCTCCTGGGCTTGGCATCCTGTCAGGTTCGGCTTGGTCACGTGAGGTGGGACCGTGTTTGAGGCAGAATTCTGCACAATTAATATTGTTTTTCCCACTGTGTGCCTGGTTTATCTTGCAGGTGCGACCTTGGCGTCGGCTTGCGGTGTGCGAGATTGCAACATTGTGCCCTTGGCTGTGTGCTTTCGCCGGGCTCATTCTGCAGGGTCAGCAACCGAGCTCTTGCTCATTTAATGTTCATGGAAGCTTTTGCTTTCGGCCTACTTGGGCCTGGTGCATAGGTGGAACCGTTTGGTGCACAGCGCTTTAGGTTATGGTATCATATTGCCCTATCCCCAGTATCGTGTCTCCGTTATATTCTTCATTATGGTACATGGTTTTTAGAAGAAGCGTGAGCAAGCCTTTTTAGATAAGTTCATTATGCGTCTTGCGTTTCTGCATTTTGAGAGCCTATGTGGAAAATAATAAAGATGCACGTCCGTGGATGTGTCCGTCACCTACGTCATAGCACTGAGTATGTTCTTCGTGTGGATTGGTGTGGGAGTGTCCAGTGTGCATGTTTGCACAGGTGTGCTGACCATTGGCTAGGTCGTCATGGCATCTCTAACGACGTGTTGGTTTAGTCGAGTTGATCCATGCCGCAGGTGTCGGCATGGGCAGGGCGGGCTGCTGGCCAGGTGGGTGGGCACATCGGTATGTTCCTGTACCAGGGTATTTGGTCGTCTGGTAGATAGGCAAACTCCTCTCGTGGCGCGTGCCTCGGCCGTGATCCTCTAGGCCAAACGCGAGAGGGGATTGGCGGGAGCCTGTTGTTCCATTTTCCCACTTCACTGGGGAGAGCAATATGGATATGCAACACATTTGCAGCATGTTGGGTAGCACTGGCATCACACATCAGGCTGTGAATGGCATGTCCAATACACATACATGACACATGCCACCACACAGATGTCATGTAGCATAGCCACGGTAAATTACAAAACTACAGCAATATGTCAGTGAATGAGTAATGTCACACATCCATGTCACATCGACATGATGTGAAGATTGATGCTGAATAGTGTTGCAAAATATGCATGTGCCACACACTGAAACACATCCAGTTTCCAATAACACAGTCATTGTGGGCCGATCAATGGTTGGTCCCTTTGACATCACAGGAAACACCTGTCATCTTCCACATGCAAACAGGCCCTTATGAAAATGTTCTGCAGGCCAAGACTCCATCGGCCTGAATGGTCTAATCATTAACATAACCATGTGAAAATAGTGCCCCAGTGTGGGCTGTGAACAATGACTGAAACATAGCACATATGTCGCAATAGTGCATTAACATGTCTAGCAAAAAGGGGAGAGTGGAAACAATCAGCCTGAATGAACACTTAAAAAATGTGAACTATGTAGTTGCAAGATGACAGTTCAAGGTAAAGTGCACTAATGTGTGCATAATTGGCAACTGTGAGCAGAAGGGATACAGTCATACCCAAATCCAAGGCATGTGTATGTATGGGAGGAAGCAAATGGGTGACCCATAACACTCAGGAGTACACACCCTCACCTGGCACTGAATCAGAACCCATCACCCAAACAACATACACATGGATTACACACACACGCATGGCCACTCACCGGACAATGCTTCGTAATCAGGTAGATCTCCCACACCTTGGATATGTTCCTCTGTGACGAAGGTCCCAGCAACAGACTCATGTTCAGTGAGTTTGTTGTCCTCTTGTGGAGACCCACCGCCAGTCACCAGAATAGCGGCATGATTTGAGGCCAGCTTGTTCTTTGCTCTGCGTTTCAGGTCATTCCACCGCTTGTAAGAATCATTAGCTGTGAGCCTCACAAATCCAAGGGCACTTATGCGGTCCGCGATGGTCTGCCAGTGTGCCCTACGTTGACCAGGTGTGGCCTTACACCCTGCAGTCACCAACATTTCGCGCCTATGTGCCGACACATAGCTCACAAGTGCATCAAGTTCCGGGTCATTAAAGCTAGGCTTCCTTGATGTGCTGCAGTGTGTAGCCGTGTCTGGGGTCTCAGCCTGTTGTGCCAGAGCACCCTTCTTCTTCTTCTTTAAAGGTGGAGCGGAGCCAGAGTGGCTTACGCCGCTCTGGTCAGTAGGGGCAGAAGCACCGGTGGACTGGTAGTAGGAGTGTGGGAATGCACAAAGACCATAGGTCTTGTTGCAGGCATTGGTTGCAGGGTCATGTTGTCTTGGGGAACGTCAGTTTGATGGACCTGGACTGACACTGTCCTGGCTGGGAGAGTCAGAGCTGGGGCGGATGGAGCTGCAGCTGCCCCTGCAGCCTCCCCACCCTGCCTTCTCGGGGCAGCAGATGACATAGCTGGCCCAGATCCATGTGGCTTGCTGACAACAACTTGCTCCACCACACGTGGCCTAGACTTGCTGACCTGGAAGTCAGCCTGGGAGTCATCCTGTGCCAGGTCAGGTGCCACAATGGGCTGGTCCAACAAGGGCTGAGCTGGGATGGTGTCAGCCATGTTTCCCTCAACCATGGGGGGGGGTGTGGGTGTCCCTGATTGGTCAACCACACATGGGGGTATAGGGGCACCCTGCAAATCCCGGCCACGTCCCCTACCGTGCCCACCACGGCCACCTTTTGAAGGTCGGCCACCTTTGCCTCCCTTACCGCTTGGTCACTCCCAACCATGGCACTGATGTTGTTGTGTGTATGGGAGTTGCAGTAAACAATTGTCCTGGGCAATTGGGGGTCAAAGGGGTAGGGTACTAGATGGAATTTGTACCCTAGTGCTCTAACAAGGCTGTCTGTGAACCCTGGGGGAAGCTGATGGGTCACGCAACACACAGGCAGCCCAAAATCAAAAAATAACGTGCCCGCAAACCCGCAAAATAAGAGTATGCAAAATACATGCAGCCTACAATGACCTCTGAAGGGATACGCGACACACGGGGCAAGCACAGTTGGTAAATATGTGCACGACTCACCGTCTGCCTGGAAAAAGAACGTGAAAAATACGCGCGTGTGCGCGTTGGCAACATCCCACCAAAAGAAGAATTGTACGCTGTCTGAGGAGACAGGACAAAAGAAGAAGTGAAAGCTGTTTGAGGAAACAGGCCCAACAAAAAATCAGAAAAAAGCTGTCAGAGGTAACAGGGAGTATGAACTTGAAACGCTATTAAGTAATAGCATGTGAACCGACAAGAAGTACAGAATTCACCCACTCGCTGTCCACGAAAAGCACTTACAAGGAAATGGCGTCCGACACGTAGCTTTTAAACCGGCCCACACGTACACGTCACAAACACGTGTACGCGCTAAGGCCCTTTCCTCCAATTACACGAGCTGACACTCGGACGTGCATTTTTTGGACGTGTACGATGAACATGCACCCGTGTTGATGGAAACGCCCACGTGCATCATGTCACTTACGCACATGGGCCCTTTCCTCGGAATACATGCATCCACACGTGGACGTGCAGTTTTTCCATGCGTGATGCCACGTCACGAGGGAAACGCCCGTGCGAGTCACGTCACAGCAGTGCTTACGCGCTAGGGGCCTTTGGTCCAATGAAAACGCGTACATGTGCTGACACGCTTACATGCTAAGGGCCTTTCCTCCAATTACACGCTGACGTGCAATTTTTTCATGTGCCAAATCACTCCGTATCAAGCTGGCCACGCAAAAAACACACGGAAGACCACGCTCCTGCCCAGAAGGCCGAATTACTGCCCCCCAGAGCCCGAGCACGCTCCCACCTGCAATCTGCTGCTGCCTGACTGCCTGCTGCCCACATGCCCTGCCATTTGCTGCCTGCACGTCAGCCAAGGGTGCAGTTTACTGTGACCACCCCTGCTGGAACTGAAGACTCCCGACTGGGATTCCATTGCTCCACAGCCCAGCCCCAGGACCCAGTTGCCCACCCACTCCTGCCTCTGGGGTTGCCATGTCCAGCACAACACCATCTGGTAGCACTGGCAACCCCCAGCCAGAGAGGCAAAGGGCCACCAGCTTCAGTGCCAGGGAAGTTGGTGTCCTGGTGGAGCAGGTCCTGGGGTAGTATGATGCCCTCTTTGGAAGTTCGCAGGCCGACAATGAAGGACGGACTAGGATCTGGATGGACATCGTGACTGCCATCGTGACTGCCATCCACGCAGAGGGGGTGGCAGTCCGCGACTTACATCATGTCAAGAAGCGCTGGGAGGACTTCAGGTCCAGGACCCTCAACAAGGCCCGGCGCCTCGCGAAGGCAGCGGATGCCGAGGTGCGCCGGGGCCAGCTGTTGGACCACCAAATGAGGGTCCTGGAATGCATATGCCCAGAGCTCTACGTCCAGATACTTGAGAGGCAGACCCTTCTGGAGTCGAGCGGTAAGTGTACAAGAGTGATTAGACGCTGTGCGTGTCGTGGTGTGCCAGTAGTGTGCAGGTTGCACATGTGTTTTTGTAGGGCCATGTAGGGATGTTTATGAACATGGGCATGAGGCTGCCACATGTGTGTCCTCTCATGTGTGAGACACATTGATGGTGTATGTGTTGGTAAGCATGCTGGACAAATGCAGGTGTGGGAGCACACATGTTTGAATTTCTGTGCATGGTTGTGGCATGGATGGTGGTTCCTAATGCCTGTATCTGCACTGTGTACATGTGCATGTGTGTGTATTTGACAAGTGTGCAACTGTGATGCAACATGGATGCATGTGACACTGATATGTAGAAGGCTAAATGGCAGATCTGACATGTATGGTGATCTCATCACTGCAACAGTTGGAGGAGATGTAGACATGCATGTAAGTGTGGTGGTGTGTGTGCATGTCTACTGCACTCCCTGTGTTTCATGGGATGTCTGGCTCACCTTTGGATGCTCATGCTGTTGTATGTGTATGGATGGTGCTGGCTGTTGTGATATGGCTGTGGAATTGCTCATGTGTGTGAGTTGAAATGACATGTGGGTTGGGGATTGTGATGCTATGTCTGAAGTTTGACACTGCCACTTATGTGCAACTGTCATGTGTGTATCAGTCCATTGTACAGTGCCCTGATGCCTGTGTCCTATCTCTCCCTGTCTGCAGCGTCAACTGATTAAGAGGGCAGAGAGGGTGCTGTGGAGCACAGCGGCAGGGATCGCACTGCCAGCCGGAGACACAAGGCCCGGCTCCCCTCCCAGGTTGTCATCTCGTCAGGGAGTGAGGAGTCCAGTGCAGCGTCCCAGGCTGCAGCTGCCGAGGGTAGGTCCAAGAGGCGGAGGTTGGAGTTGTACTCCTCGGCCGCAGAAGGGGCAGCTGAGACCCCACAGGGTCCGACGGAGGAAGATGGCACGGAGTCATCCAGGTTGATGGGGGGTTTGATGGAGGAGGAGGCCGTGCAAGGGACAGACACGGGGTCTGGAGGTGGGGATTCCACTGGTGCTAGTGGAGCAGTGCAGGGGCATGGACAGGAGCAGCACAGGCCACCGCAGAGGTGCCTGTGTGTAATCCTGTCCCTGATCCTGTGACTGCATCATCCTGCACCAGCAGGGATGCCTACGTCCAGACCCGTTTTCAGGGAGGGGATCCGCTTACAACAACTGGCCTTCCTCTCCCTGCGGACGTGGCTATCCGGGACCGGGTTGAGTCTGTCCTGAGTGGGATGGCATTGCGTCAACGGGGCATGTGAGGTGACCTGCAGTGTTTTCGTGAGGACACTGCACGTCATCTCGAATGCTTCGTTGACCGCGTTGACCTACTGGGACGGGTCACCAGGGCCGGATTCCTCCGTTTGCTGGACCTTGTTCCGACCCCCTCCTCACCTGAACCCTTTATGCGCCAGTCGTCCTCCATGCCATCTTCCCACCCATGTATCACCTGGGTACCCTGTGGAGCTGCCTCTGACCCTGCGGCCAGGCTGGTGGAGGACACATCCCTGCCACAGTCGGGAGTCAGACGTCCAGCAGGGGTGGCCACCTCAACAACTGCACCCCAGCCGGAGAAGGACGTGCAGGTAGCAAGAGCCAGGGCACAGGTAGAGGCACAGCAGCAGCAGCAATAAGGTGGGAGCCATGATGGCTCGGGGCCTTCAACATCGGAGGGGCAGGCATCGGCCAGAGGGCAGGAGGACCCAGGACTGGAAGTGTCTTTCGTGTGGCAGTGGTTAGGCCATGCTATAGATGTGGTGCGGAAGAGGCGCAGGTCACCATGGTCAGGGCGGTGTTCTCCATGCGTCGGGCATTGAGGTGGGCAGAGTGCCTCGAGGCAACTCGCAGGGAGTTGGAACAGGCCATGAGTGCCTCCCTGGAGTTCGATGATGCCCTGGCCCGGGACACCACAGAGTGTGCCGCAGGACTTGCCCGCCGCCATTATATATAGTTAGATAGTGTTAGGTTTCCTTTCCTTTTCTTTTTTATTTTGGTTGCGCTTGGACAATGCACCACGTTTTTGCATATAGTTTTTTATTAGCTAGTATTTTTTGGTAGGTTTCATTTCATCAGTTGGGCTCATGGACCCTGGACTATTCATTTGTAGATAGTTCACCATTGGATTATTCTCATTTTTTTTATTTTCACCATGGGGCAATAGATTTCACTTTCTTTTTTCCCTTGGATTTGCTTTGTTGGACTGTGACTTTGGACACAATTTCTTTTGGATTTCTTTGGATTATGATTTCTTGTTTTTTATTCTTTTACAGACATGCAGCATTTCTTTAATTATTCCCAGTGTTGTGTGTTTTCTTTTAATTACATTCATGTTGTGTTTAATACATTTTTTTCTTCATACTTCGATGTGTGGTATTATCTCATTGGTTTCATGCATGTCATGATACGGGTTTTCACATTCACTTGCACCCATTGTGTGTGTGTGACGGACATGTGTTCATTTACATACTTGCCTTTGGGGTTGTATCATGTAATTGCCTTTTCTATGTGAGTGGATGCAATACTTGGTTGGGAATTTGGGCTCGGGAGGCTGGCCATAAGGGCCATGATTGAGGATCATCATGACGTGGGGGCAGGGGGACATGAATGGGACATGAGTGGGGGCCTGCAGGCAGGTGCCCCGCACTGCTGGGGGGTGGGGGTGCAGGGGCACATGAGTGGGGGCCTACTGGCAGGTGGCCTGCACTGCTGGGGTTGGGGGTGCAGGAGGACATGAGTGGGACATGAGTGGGGGCCTGCTGGCAGGTGCCCCGCACTGCTGGGGGGTGCGGGTGCAGGGGGACATGAGCGTGGGCCTGCTGGCAGGTGCCCTGCACTTCTGGGGGGTGGGGGTGCAGGGGGAGATGAGTGGGACATGAGTGGGGGCCTGCTGGCAGGTGCCCTGCACTGCTGGGGGGTGGGGGTGTAGGGGGACATGAGTGGGACATGAGTGGGGGCCTGCTGGCAGGTGCCCCGTACTGCTGGGGGGTAGGGGGGCAGGGGGACATGAGTGGGACATGAGTGGGGGCCTGCTGGCAGGTGTCCCGCACTGGTGGGGGGTGCAGGGGGACATGAGTGGGGGCCTGCTGGCAGGTGCCCTGCACTTCTGGGGGATGGGGGTGCAGGGGGACATGAGTGGGACATGAGTGGGAGCCTGCTGGCAGGTGCCCCGCACTGCTGGGGGGTGGGGGTACAGGGGGACATGAGTGGGGGCCTACTGGCAGGTGCCCTGCACTGCTGGGGGGTGGGGGTGCAGGCGGACATGAGTGGGACATGAGTGGGGGCCTGCTGGCAGGTGCCCCGCAATGCTGGGGTGGGGGCGCAGGGGGACATGAGTGGGACCTGAGTGGGGGCCTGCTGGCAGGTGCCCTACACTGCAGGGGGGTGGGGGTGCAGGGTGACATGATTGGGGGCCTGCTGGCAGGTGCCCCGCACTGCTGGGAGGTGGGGGTGCAGGGGGACATGAGTGTGAACTGAGTGGGGGCCTGCTGGCAGGTACCCCGCACTGCTGGGGGGTGGGGGTGGAGGGGGACATGAGTAGGGGCCTGCTGGCAGGTGCCCCGCACTGCTGGGGGGTGGGGGTGCAGGGGGACATGAGTGTGACATGAGTGGGGGCCTGCTGGCAGGTGCCCTACACTGCTGGGGGGTGGGGGTGCAGGCGGACATGATTGGGGGCCTGCTGGCAGGTGCCCTGCACTGCTGGGGGTGGGGGTGCAGGGGGACATGAGTGGGACATGAGTGGGGGCCTGCTGGCAGGTGCCCTGCACTGCTGGGGGGTGGGGGTGCAGGGGGACATGAGTGGGACATGAGTGGGGGCCTGCTGGCAAGTGCCCTACACTGCTGGGGGGTGGGGGAGCAGGGGGACATGAGTGGGGGCCTGCTGGCAGGTGCCCCGCACTGCTGGGGGGTGGGGGTGCAGGGGGACATGAGTGGGGGCCTGCTGGCATGTGCCCTGCACTTCTGGGGGGTGGGGGTGCAGGGGGACATGAGTGGAACATGAGTGGGGGCCTGCTGGCAGGTGCCCCGCACTGCTGGGGGGTGGGGGTACAGGAGGACATGAGTGGGGGCCTACTGGCAGGTGCCCAGCACTGCTGGGGGGTGGGGGTGCAGGGGGACATGAGTGGGACATGAGTGGGGGCCTGCTGGTAGCTGCCCCGCACTGCTGAGGGGTGGGGGTGGAGGGGGACATGAGTGGGGGCCTGCTGGCAGGTGCCCTGCACTGCTGGGGGGTGGGGGTGCAGGGGGACATGAGTGGGACATGAGTGAGGGCCTGCTGGCAGGTGCCCTGCACTGCTGGGGGGTGGGGGTGCAGGGGGACATGAGTGGGACAGGAGTGGGGGCCTGCTGGCAGGTGCCCTGCACTTCTGGGGGGTGGGGGTGCAGGGGGACATGAGTGGGACATGAGTGGGGGCCGGCTGGCAGGTGCCCCGCACTTCTGGGGGGTGGGGGTACAGGGGGACATGCATGGGGGCCTACTGGCAGGTGCCCTGCACTGCTGTGGGGTGGAGGTGCAGGCGGACATGAGTGGGACATGAGTGGGGGCCTGCTGGCAGGTGCCCTGCACTGCGGACATGAGTGGGACATGAGTGGGGGCCTGCTGGCAGGTGCCCTACACTGCTGGGGGGTGGGGGAGCAGGGGGACATGAGTGGGGGCCTGCTGGCAGGTGCCCCGCACTGCTGGGGGGTGGGGGTGCAGGGGGACATGAGTGGGGGCCTGCTGGCATGTGCCCTGCACTTCTGGGGGGTGGGGGTGCAGGGGGACATGAGTGGGACATGAGTGGGGGCCTGCTGGCAGGTGCCCCGCACTGCTGGGGGGTGGGGGTACAGGGGGACATGAGTGGGGGCCTACTGGCAGGTGCCCCACACTGCTGGGGGGTGGGGGTGCGGGGGACATGAGTGGGGGCCTGCTGGTAGCTGCCCCGCACTGCTGAGGGGTGGGGGTGGAGAGGGACATGAGCGGGGGCCTGCTGGCAGGTGCCCTGCACTGCTGGGGGGTGGGGGTGCAGGGGGACATGAGTGGGACATGAGTGGGGGCCTGCTGGCAGGTGCCCTGCACTGCTGGGGGGTGGGGGTGCAGGGGGACATGAGTGGGACATGAGTGGGGGCCTGCTGGCAGGTGCCCTGCACTTCTGGGGGTGGGGGTGCAGGGGGACATGAGTGGGACATGAGTGGGGGCCTGCTGGCAGGTGCCCCGCACTTCTGGGGGGTGGGGGTACAGGGGGACATGCGTGGGGGGCTACTGGCAGGTGCCCTGCACTGCTGGGGGGTGGGGGTGCAGGCGGACATGAGTGGGACATGAGTGGGGGCCTGCTGGCAGGTGCCCTGCACTGCTGGGGGTGGGGGTGCAGAGGGACATGAGTGGGACATGAGTGGGGGCCTGCTGGCAGGTGCCCCGCAATGCTGGGGTGGGGGCGCAGGGGGATCTGAGTGGGGGCCTGCTGGCAGGTGCCCTGCACTGCTGGGGGGTGGGGGTGCAGGGGGACATGAGTGGGGGCCTGCTGGCAGGTGCCCCGCACTGCTGGGGGGAGGGGGTGGAGAGGGACATGAGCGGGGGCCTGCTGGCAGGTGCCCTGCACTGCTGGGGGGTGGGGGTGCAGGGGGACATGAGTGGGACATGAGTGGGGGCCTGCTGGCAGGTGCCCTGCACTTCTGGGGGTGGGGGTGCAGGGGGACATGAGTGGGACATGAGTGGGGGCCTGCTGGCAGGTGCCCCGCACTTCTGGGGGGTGGGGGTACAGGGGGACATGCGTGGGGGGCTACTGGCAGGTGCCCTGCACTGCTGGGGGGTGGGGGTGCAGGCGGACATGAGTGGGACATGAGTGGGGGCCTGCTGGCAGGTGCCCTGCACTGCTGGGGGTGGGGGTGCAGAGGGACATGAGTGGGACATGAGTGGGGGCCTGCTGGCAGGTGCCCCGCAATGCTGGGGTGGGGGCGCAGGGGGACCTGAGTGGGGGCCTGCTGGCAGGTGCCCTGCACTGCTGGGGGGTGGGGGTGCAGGGGGACATGAGTGGGGGCCTGCTGGCAGGTGCCCCGCACTGCTGGGGGGAGGGGGTGGAGGGGGACATGAGTGGGGGCCTGCTGGCAGGTGCCCCGCACTGCTGGGGGGTGGGGGTACAGGGGGACATGAGTGGGGGCCTACTGGCAGGTACCCCACACTGCTGGGGGGTGGGGGTGCGGTGGACATGAGTGGGGGCCTGCTGGTAGCTGCCCCGCACTGCTGAGGGGTGGGGGTGGAGAGGGACATGAGCGGGGGCCTGCTGGCAGGTGCCCTGCACTGCTGGGGGGTGGGGGTGCAGGGGGACATGAGTGGGACATGAGTGGGGGCCTGCTGGCAGGTGCCCTGCACTGCTGGGGGGTGGGGGTGCAGGGGGACATGAGTGGGACATGAGTGGGGGCCTGCTGGCAGGTGCCCTGCACTTCTGGGGGTGGGGGTGCAGGGGGACATGAGTGGGACATGAGTGGGGGCCTGCTGGCAGGTGCCCCGCACTTCTGGGGGGTGGGGGTACAGGGGGACATGCGTGGGGGGCTACTGGCAGGTGCCCTGCACTGCTGGGGGGTGGGGGTGCAGGCGGACATGAGTGGGACATGAGTGGGGGCCTGCTGGCAGGTGCCCTGCACTGCTGGGGGTGGGGGTGCAGAGGGACATGAGTGGGACATGAGTGGGGGCCTGCTGGCAGGTGCCCCGCAATGCTGGGGTGGGGGCGCAGGGGGACCTGAGTGGGGGCCTGCTGGCAGGTGCCCTGCACTGCTGGGGGGTGGGGGTGCAGGGGGACATGAGTGGGGGCCTGCTGGCAGGTGCCCCGCACTGCTGGGGGGAGGGGGTGGAGGGGGACATGAGTGGGGGCCTGCTGGCAGCTGCCCCGCACTGCTGAGGGGTGGGGGTGTAGGGGGACATGACTGGGGGCCTGCTGGCAGGTGCTCTGCACTGCTGGGGGGTGGGGGTGCAGGGGAACATGAGTGGGACATGAGTGGGGGCCTGCTGGCAGGTGCCCTGCACTGCTGGGGGGTGGGGGTGCAGGGGGACATGAGTGGGACATGAGTGGGGGCCAGCTGGCAGATGCCCTGCACTGCTGGGTGGTGGGGGTGCAGGGGGACATGAGTGGGGGCCTGCTGGCAGGTGCCCTGCACTGCTGGGGGTTGGGGGTGCAGGGGGACATGAGTGGGACACGAGTGGGGGCCTGCTGGCAGATGCCCTGCACTGCTGGGTGGTGGGGGTGCAGGGGGACATGAGTGGGACATGAGTGGGGGCCTGCTGGCAGGTGCCCTGCACTGCTGGGGGGTAGGGGTGCAGGGGGACATGAGTGGGACATGAGTGGGGGCCTGCTGGCAGGTGCCCCGCACTGCTGGGGGGTGCTGGGGGACATGAGTTGGTGATCAGTAGTGCAAGCTGACATGTGGCTTGGCTGGGGGGCATGCCCATGGTGGATGGGCTGCCTGCGGGACATGACCAGGGGTGCAGGGTAGTCCCCTGTGGTGTGGGCGGCCTGCAGGGGCCGTGGAGGGTGTAGAGGGAACACCTGGGAGGACCCACACTGCCAATTCACGTGTAGGACTTCCCGCGCACCCCCGAAATATACGTACCCTGCTCATATCGCGTGTGAAACTTCACACAAACCCCAGTTATACACGTACCACGCTCGCACAGGGCCAATCGCGTGTGAAACTTCCCGCGCACCCCCGAAATAGACATACCCGGATCCAATCGCGTGTGAGACTTCATGCGAACCCCAGTTATACATGTACCACGCTCGCACAGGGCCAATTGCGTGTGAAACTTCCCGCACACCCCCAAAATACATGTACCCGGATCCAATCGCGTGTGAGACTTCACGCGAACCTCAGTAATACACGTATCCCACTCGCACAGGGCCAATCGCGTGTGAAACTTCCCGTGAACCACAGTAATACACGTACCCAATTGCACAGGGCCAATCGCGTGTGAAACTACCCGCGAACCCCAGTAATACACGTACCCCACTCGCACAGGGCCAATCGCGTGTGAAACTTCCCGCAAATCCCAGTAATACACGTACCCCACTCGCACAGGGCCAATTGCGTGTGAAACTTCCCGCGAACCACAGTAATGCACGTACCTCACTTGGACAGGCCCTTTCACATGTGAAACTTCCCGCGAACCCCAGTAATACACGTACCCCACTCGCACAGGGCCAATCGCGTGTGAAACTTCCCGCGAAGCCCAGTAATACACGTACCCCACTCGCACAGGGCCAATCGCGGGTGAAACTTCCCGCAAACCCCAGTAATACACGTACCCCACTCGCACATGGCCAATCGCATGTGAAACTTCCCACGAACCCCAGTAATACACGTTCCCCGCTTGCCGTGCTGGTACAGGGTTAGCGCAGCCCTTTGCGCTGGATTGGGGATTTTGATGGCTTTTCCCTGCGCGAGGGGCGTTCTTGGGGGCGTAACTGGCGCTGCTGCAGGGTCGCTGTGCCACTGTGCGCCACGGCTGGTTTTGGTAGCTAAAATCCATGAATACGCTGTGCACGGAAATGGATTTTAGCGCACACAGCTTGTGCAGAGATTCGCACGCGCACACTGTGCGCCAGCCGGTGCGCCACTTGTGCGCTAATTTCTATGAATTACCCCCATAACCTCCAAATACATCAATTATTACAATCCTATCATTTCCCTCTTGTAGAATGCTAACATAGGCATTCAATATATCACTATGAATTCTACAGCCATTCCAAGACATGTCACAGCTAATCTGACCAAAGCTAAGAGAAATTAGCTAGATGTCACACTCACTTGTGTATCTGCAGGATCGATGGGGGAGCCTCCCTTGACCCCGAGTCTTCACTTCCCCTGTTTCACCCGGAGCAATACCTTAGGGCTCAGGTGAATTTTTCCTTGAGAGCTCGGAAAGCTTCTTCTGCCGCTGGTGTCCATTCAAACTTTCGGTGTTTGCGCAGCAAGGACGTTATTGGATGTACAATAAGTGAGAATCCTGGTATGAAGTGTCGATAAAGGTTTGCAAACCCTAGGAAACTGTGTACTCCCTTTACAGACAAGAGTGAGGACCAAGTGAGGATTGCCTCCACTTTTCTATTGTCCATCTTGATCTCTTGCGGTGTCAGTACATATCCCAGAAACTCCACCTCGGTGACGTGGAAGGAGCATTTTTCTAGCTTTGCATACAGATGTTTTTCACGCAGTTTGCGGAGTACAGCTCGCACATGGGTTACGTGCTCTTGGGAGTGGTGGAGTATATCAGAATGTCATCGATGTAGACGACTGCACAGACATCAAGGAGTTCCCGTAACACCTCATTCATAAAATGCTAGAACGCACCCAGGGTATGGAACACAGTCTTCCACTCGTCCCCTTTCTTCATGCGTACCAGGTGATATGCGCCGCGTAAGTCTAGCTTGGTGAAAATCTTTGCATGTCTCACCTGGTCTATGAGTACTGGTATCAGAGGTACTTATTTTTTATGGTGACTTGATTTAAGGCCTGGTAATCAATACATGTTCTTAAATCCCCCTCTTTCTTCGGTACGAAGAAGAGTGGGGAGGTGGCTGGTGACTTAGATGGTCTAATGAAGCCATTGGCCAGGTATTGATCCAAGTATGTCCGTAGATGAGTGTTTTTTTCCATATTAATGCATAAATGTGGCTGCACGATACTTGTGCCCCTGGTTGCAGGTCGATCTGGCAGTCGTAAACTCAATGTGGTGGTAGTGTATTAGCTTGCTCCTTAGCGAACACATCCTGGAACTCCTGGTATTCCTCTAGTAAAGTGCCTACCAAGCCTAAACCTGCTATCTTTTCCTGTGAAGCTAACAATGGGCTTCCTTTGATCCCTTTGTCATAACAAGAGGCGCATTCCGTGGAAAAGAGTCAGGTTCGAGTTCGCCAATCTATCTTTGGGTTGTGCGTCTCTAGCCACAGTACCCCAAGAATCAGCTGGAATTGGGGTGCAGAGATAAGGTCAAATCTAATACTTTCTCTTTGGCCATCTTGGCAGATTAAGGTGATGGTGGAAGTACACTGTGTTACTAGTCCTGAAAGGAGTTGTGTGCCATCCACAGCTGTCACACTTTCTGTGGTGTCCTTACGGTGGAATGCTAATTCCAAGGTCTTTGCAGTGTTTATGTCCAGGTAGTTGGAGTTTTCCGCTAGCGCACCTGTGTCTCCCCTATGTTATCTAGTACCCCCATTGTCTTCGGGTGGGGGGTTTAATTGTGCAGTTCCGGAGGAAGTGACCAGATTGGCCGCAATATAAGCAAAGATTTTCCTGACACCTCCGTTCTCTCTCCGCCTTGGTGCGTGGTCCCCTGAGAACACCCACTTTCATGGGCTCTGAATGTATTTCTGAGGCCTGTCGATGGGACGCTTCCTTTGGTCCGACATACAATGGTCTATGCTCTGATCTGGTTTGGTCGACCTTGCGATCCTGTAACCGGTGGTCTAGTAGCATAGTTAAGTCGATGTATTCACTGCAATCTTCAGGAGGATTAACTACTTGCGCCAAGACATCTTTTAATTCTCCTCTCAGTCCTCTATAAAATAATGTTATTCGTTTCTCCTCTGGCCAACCTGATTCGGCTATTAAGCGATAGAATGTGGTGACATATGAGATTAGATCCGGACCACCCTGTCGCAGAGAGAGTAGCTCATCATCCAGGGCCTGACCTCGAGTCCGATGGGCGAATAGTTTTTCCAGTTCATGCTGAAAACCTGGGTAATTTCTCAGTAAAGGGTCGTCCCTAAGCACTAACGGGACAGACCAGTCCGCTGCGTGGCCTCCTAAATAGGAGAGGACAAAAGCTACTTTAGCTTGGTCGTTCAGAAAGGTGTCTGGTTTGCATATGAAATGTAGCCGGCATTGATTCATGAACGCTCCAAATTTCTTGGGATCCCCAGAGAAGCGTTCCGGGGGTGCTAAAGGGATGTTGCTGTCATGATGCCTACCCCCGGAGCACCAGGCCAGGCCCAGCACCCCCGGGAGCAGGCATCATGCCCCCGGGTAAAAGCCCAGCGGCCCCTTATAGGGGCTCTTTGGACTCTGTCCTGGCGCCTTTGGCGCCAGGTTCATGTTGGACATCAGTCCTGGCGCCATAGGCGCCAGGCTCATAAAGGAAGGTGTTTTGGTGCACTTACCTGATGCAGACCATGCTGCAAGATTCAGGCCTCCCTGAGACCTGAAAGGGACTATTTTTTCATTGGGACTATTTTGCCACTCGGGCGTGGCCAGGGAAGGATACTTACCTGGAACTACTTTGGGGGCTATTTAAGCCACGCCCAGACAGTAGCTCACGCTTCGCGTTGTTCTGCATCCAAGCAGCTGAACGCTCACCGTGTCTGCTCCTGCATCTGGTCTCCAGCCACGGCCGCCTCGATCCTGGAAAACCTGTAAGGAAAGAAGAGAAGAGAAAGGTGAAAACCAAGGATTTTATCAAACTTCTTACCTGCATCCGGAACCTTCACGCCAGCGTTCATGAGAAAAGACTTTCATTTAAAAGCACCGCATTTCTCACTGCAGCGCCGCGCTTCACTCACCTGTCCTCGGGAGTTCTTCTGGCTCCACCGCGACTGTCTGCACCGGTCGCCACATCTCAACGCCTAGGGGAGAGAAGAAGAGACAAAAGGTGAGCAGAAGGAACATATGAGGAAAGCCTAATTTTCCGCCATAACACTTAACGGTCTTCTGTTAGTGGATCATTCCTCATTTCGGGTCGGCGTCGCTTCGTTGGCAGGTACCGCACCCCGGCCCCTGTGGGGAAAGGACAAAAGACATTATTGGAGGAATATAAAGACATTAAGAGGGATCGCCCCCATCGCTAACTCACCTGAGTTTACCATCGGCAAGTCAATCCCTCAACGCATCGCCTTCATTCTGCACCTGAAATAAAGGACAGATCACAGGTTAGGACGGCAACAGAAAAGGAGGCTCAACACTTAAACTTTTGTAATCTTCATACTTACGGCGTTCCGCTCGGAAAAGTCAAGTGGATTTTGCCAGCGCCATTCTGAAAACCAGTGAAGTAACTGGACAAAAACGCGCCCCTGCACCAGAAGCAGGATGGAGAGTTCATCCTTTCAAACCATAAGGTGAGCTTCAACCGGGGATTTCGGAGGAAGTTAGATAAGAACGAAGGGAGGAAGGGGGGAGCAAGCACACTATTCTGCAGACTGTTAATCCCCTTTCTCATCTGCAGAAGGATATTCCTAGGGGCCAGACAAGCAAGATTTGAGGGTCCTGTTCAGTCGGTGTTCCGAGTTCTGCGCATCACGCTCGAAGAGGCCACAGCAACCCAGACCAGACCAGCGCCTCCGTGGGAGTCAGGTGAGCGTCACAGAACACGAAGCCTTCCTACAAATTCCCACCTATGCGCTATGGAAACTTCTGAGACTGCTCAGTTGGCCCAACTACTGGGGGAATTACGGGCCGAAGTACATGCCGCTTGTCAAGAGACTAATGCTCTCAGGAGGGAAGTGATTGTATCAAAGGAAAGAACTGATGAACTGGCTAGACAGTTTTTGCAAGGTCAAGCTGGACACACTCCTCTACCCGGTTCCGGGGGGAACCCCGCTCCTGTGGTTCCCAGTAACCCTGTGCAGATTAATCTACCTGGAAACATGCCACTGGGCCCACCCGAACGCTTTGCTGGGGACCCCAAACGATTCGCCGTATTCATGAATCAGTGTCATTTGCACTTCCTATGCAGACCTGGGGCCTTCCCTAATGACCAGACCAAGGTAGCCTTTGTATTGTCATATCTCAGCGGCTGTGCTGCCGATTGGTCAGTTCCACTGGTTACTCAAGATGACCCGATTCTCTGTGATTTTCAAGGATTTTAAGCAAGCATGGAAAGGTTATTTGCTCGACATTCTCAGGGGCAGGCTCTGGATGACGAACTCCTATCCCTGCGACAGGGCAATCAGGACCTCCTATTCTACATTGCAACCTTTAATAGACTAATTGTGGAAACTGGGTGGCCAGAGGATAAAAGAATCACGTTATTTTATCGAGGTCTACGCGGAGAACTTAAAGATGTCCTTGTCTAAGTTGTAAATCCGCCCCAAGAATGCACAGAATATATAGACTTAGTGGTCCAATTGGATCACAGACTTCAAAACAGAAAAGCAGATCGGTCCAAGTTTGAGACACGGTGTTGGTCAAGACCCACGCTAACCCCAAGGGTGCTGATGTCTCTGAGCCAATGCAAATCGGACGGGTTAAAGGACCTTTAACTCAAAAAGAACGTGAAAGAAGACGGCAGATGCATTTATGTCTTTATTGTGGGTCCTATGGACACTTTCTACGAGATTGCCTGGCAAAACCGCCCAAGAAGGTGGTAGGAGCCGCTGATAAAAACCATGAAGACTCTGTTTCGGGACACGACCATGCCCGACAAGCGTAGGGGTCCGCTTGCCGAGCTTGAAAACTAACTCTCAGACTTTGCATTTCATTGTGCCAATGGTCTTCGTAGATCCGGAACAGCCTAAGCGGTTGCATGCAATAAAGGCACACATCGATAGTGGGGCTATAGGAAATTACGTGGATCGTGAATTGGTCTCTAGGATTAACCTCCCTCTGCATCCTAAAACCAGCAAAGATGTCATCACCACAGTCGATGGAACCGAAATTGCCTCTGGACCGGTAACACATTCCACTGCTAAGGTGACACTTATAGGTCCGGATGGCCATTGGGAGGCAGTTGTGTTTGATGTAATCAAGGCTCCACAGTTTCAGGTTATTCTCGGAATCCCTTGGTTAGAGACACATAATCCTCGAATTGATTGGCGAGCGAAGAGAATAACCTTCCCGGATTGTGCACAAACCTGCTACCCAGAAAATCTGAAGATTAGTCTAGCGTCTGTAACCTCTGCCTCCATGCAACTACCTCCGGAATACCAAGACTTTCAGGACGTCTTCCAAAAGGAACAGGCCAACACGTTACCTCCCCACAGATCGTACGATTGCCAAATCGATCTGGTGCCCGGTGCACAACCCCCTTGTAGCAGGATTTATGCCCTTACTGAACCTGAGAATCTGCATTTGAGACAATATTTAGATCAATACCTAGCCAATGGTTTCATTCGCCCGTCAAAGTCTCCGGCATCCTCGGCTTTGTTCTTCGTGCCCAAAAAAGAAGGCGACCTTAGAACTTGTATCGACTACCGCGCATTGAACCAGATAACTGTTAAAAACCGTTACCCTCTGCCTCTGATCCCTGAACTCCTTGACCAGGTGAAGGACGCTTGCGTATACACCAAGTTAGATCTCCGGGGGCTTATCATCTGGTGCGAGTAAAAGAAGGCGACGAATGGAAAATGGCCTTCCGTACAAAATATGGATTATTCGAATACCAGGTGATGCCTTTCGGGTTGTGCAACGCGCCTGCTGCCTTCCAATTCTTCATAAACGATGTCCTTCGGGAACTCATCGATGTTTGTGTTGTCGTGTATATCGATGACATTCTTGTGTACTCCTCTTCGGAATCTGATCACAGAAAGCATGTCAGGGCCGTCCTTGAGAAATTGCGCCAGCACAAACTGTTTGCAAAGCTGGAAAAGTGCGTTTTCCATACCACCGAGGTTGAGTTTCTTGGATTCACCCTGACACCTAAAGGGGTCCGAATGGACTCACGAAAAGTGGATACCATCCTTAAATGGCATCACCTAGTTCGGTGAAAGGTGTCTAAAGCATGCTTGGTTTTGCCAATTTTTATCGCAGATTTATCCTGGAATTTTAACGTGTGGTACAACCCATCACTGCACTCTTGCGGAAAAATAAATGCTTCGAATGGACCGAGGAAGCCGAACAGGCCTTTCAGGAATTGAAAACTAAATTCACGTCCGCACCTATTTTGAAGCAACCGCATCCCGATCTCCCATATATAGTCGAAACCGACGCGTCCAGCTTAGCCATGGGAGCTGTCCTGTCTCAGAGAGACCCTGAAACCAACCAACTGCACCCCGTAGCATTTTGGTCCAGAAAGTTCTCGCCGCCCGAGGTAAATTATGCAATCACCGACAAGGAATTATTAGCCATTAAGTCCGCCTTTAAGGCTTGGCGGCATTATCTTCTTGGCGCCAGGCATACCATCACCGTGATCACTGATCACCGAAACTAACAATATTTAAAAACTGCCAAGGCTCAATCGTCACGTCAGCTCCGATGGCTTTGTTCTTTGCTGAGTTCGATTTTGTAATCACTTACTGCCCCGGCTGTAAGAATGGCAAAGCGGACGCGCTATCTCGAATAGGAATGGGAGAAATAGACACAAACTCAGAACCTGTGCCGATAATTCAGAGAACAAAGAATTTTGGGGATAACCTCTTTACAAACCCTTGAAGACATTCAAGCACGGGTAAAACAACTCCTGGACTCTATAGCCTTGCAGGATTGGATCCAAAGGGGGTCTTACTTTTCGGTCAACGATGGCCTACCTTACTTCCAAGGACGCTTATTTCTGCCAGAAAAGGAATTGCAAGAACTGGTTATTTCCCGTCATCATGATACCCTGATGGAAGGACATCCTGGCATTGCCAAAACTGAGGAAAAATTTAAACGACAATTCTGGTGGCCTTCCTGGCAAAAGGATATTAAATCTTTCGTGATGTCCTGTGGAGTTTGCGCCCAAAACAAAGGCCAAAAGACAAAACCCGCCGGTCTTCTTCAGCCTTTAGACATTCCACCAGCACCTTGGCACACCTTCTCACTAGATTTTATCACGGACCTGCCCCCTTGTAATGGATACAATACTATTCTGGTTGTGGTGGATTAATTTTTCAAGATGGCCCATTTTATTCCGTTGAAAGGATTACCTTCAGCTTCTGTCCTAGCCAAGGAATTCCTCGAAAATATCATCCTTTTGCATCGATTCCCGTCCATACTAGTCTCCGACCAGGGAAGCCAGTTTATTTCTCATTTTTGGAGGAAGTGTTGTCAACTGGCACAAATCGACGTAAGACTCTCAACCACCACCCACAGACCAATGGTCAGACGGAGAGAACGAACCAGACCCTTGAACAATACTTACGATGTATGTTGCACCAATTGGAGGGTAATTGGAAGGATATTTTATGGGTGGCCGAATATGCATACAATAACTCGGTACACTCTGGAACTGGAAAAAAGCCCCTTTTATACCCTAAATGGACATCACCCTTGTACTTCAGACCTGGACTCACCTCTGAGCCTTGAAATGCCCGCAGTGGACCGTTTGCATTCCACGATAACTCAAGCCTTCAAGGATGCAACTGCACATTTGCAACAAGCGAAAGGGAAATACAAAAAGAATGCAGATCTGCATCGGAGTGAGGCGCCTCCATACCAAATAGCGGATCAAGTATGGTTGGCTACCAAACACTTATTGCTCAAGGGACCTCGAACTTTTAATCCAAGGTATTTGGGCCCTTACTCGATCAAAGCTATAATTAACCCAGTGGCAGTCAAGCTCAATCTACCAGCTAACATGCGGATTCACCCCGTTTTTCATGTGTCACTTTTGAAACCAGTGCAACCAGTAACCAGATTAATAAAGCCACCAGAACCAATCCAGATAGATGGGGAGCCTGAATTCGAGGTGAAGAACATTTTGGATTCTAAGATCTCAAAATCAAAGCTTTTCTATCTAATTGATTGGAAAGGGTACGGGCCTCAGGAAAAGTCTTGGGAACCCAGCGACCACGTACATGCACCTCGGCTGGTAAAAAGGTTCCATCGGAATTTCCCAAACAAACCGAAACCTCCAGAGGGAACAACCTTGGGAGGGGCCTTGGGGGAGTGCTGTCATGATGCCTACCCCCAGAGCACCAGGCCAGGCCCAGCACCCCCGGGAGCAGGCATCATTCCCCCGGGTAAAAGCCCAGCGGCCCCTTATAGGGGCTCTTTGGACTCTGTCCTGGCGCCTTTGGTGCCAGGCTCATGTTGGACATCAGTCCTGGCGCCATAGGCGCCAGGCTCATAAAGGAAGGTGGTTTGGTGCACTTACCTGATGCAGAACATGCTGCAAGATTCAGGCCTCCCTGAGACCTGAAAGGGACTATTTTTTCATTGGGACTATTTTGCCACTCGGGCGAGGCCAGGGAAGGATACTTACCTGGAACTACTTTGGGGGCTATTTAAGCCACGCCCAGACAGTAGCTCACGCTTCGCGTTGTTCTGCATCCAAGCAGCTGAACGCTCACCGTGTCTGCTCCTGCATCTGGTCTCCAGCCACGCCCGCCTCGATCCTAGAAAACCTGTAAGGAAAGAAGAGAAGAGAAAGGTGAAAACCAAGGATTTTATCAAACTTCTTACCTGCATCCGGAACCTTCACGCCAGCGTTCCTGAGAAAAGACTTTCATTTAAAAACACTGCGTTGCTCGCTGCAGCGCCGCGCTTCACTCACCTGTCCTCGGGAGTTCTTCTGGCTCCACCGCGACTGTCTGCACCGGTCGCCACATCTCTGCGCCTAGGGAAGAGGAGAAGAGACAAAAGGTGAGCAGAAGGAACATATGAGGAAAACCTAATTTTCCGCCATAACACTTACCGGTCTTCTGTTGGTGGATCATTCCTCATTTGGGGTCGGCGCCGCATCGTTGGCAGGTACCGCACCCAGGCCCCCATGGGGAAAGGACAAAAGACATTATTGGAGGAATGTAAAGACATTAAGAGGGATCGCCCCCATCGCTAACTCACCTGAGTTTACCATCGTCAAGACAATCCCTCAACGCATCGCCTTCATTCTGCACCTGAAATAAAGGACAGATCACAGGTTAGGAAGGCAACAGAAAAGGAGGCTCAACACTTGAACTTTTGTAATCTTCATACTTACGGCGTTCCGCTCGGAAAAGTCAAGTGGATTTTGCCAGCGCCATTCTGAAAACCAGTGAAGTAACTGGACAAACACGCGCCCCTGCACCAGAAGCAGGATGGAGAGTTCATCCTTTCAAACCATAAGGTAAGCTTCAACCGGGGATTTCGGAGGAAGTTAGAGAAGAACGAAGGGGGTAAGGGGGGAGCAAGCACACTATTCTGCAGACTGATAATCCCCTTTCTCATCTGCAGAAGGATATTCCTACGGGCCAGACAAGCAAGATTTGAGGGTCCTGTTCAGTCGGTGTTCCGAGTTCTGCGCATCATGCTCGAAGAGGCCACAGCAACCCAGACCAGACCAGTGCCTCCGTGGGAGTCAGGTGAGCGTCACAGTTGCCTGGAAGCAATACCTGAATGGGTGTGGCTACAGGTGCCACTGTAGGCTGTCCCTGTGGAACTCCACCTGGTAGGGGTGCTAGACCAGCTTGGGTCTGTATGAGCTGTCTTGCCAAATCGTCTGTTTTATCTCTGTTGACTACCAGTTCGCACATTAAGGCATTTGTCTCTGAGCGGGCTGCATGCAACTTGGCCCGTAGTTCAGCTGACAATAGGGAAAGCTGGTCTACCTCAGAGGTTTCCATCGCTCAGGCAGAGGTATTGAGGAGGCTTCATGTTCTGTCACACTCACCTGTGTCTCTGCAGGAGCCATGGATGAGCCTCCCTTGACCCTGAGTCTTCACTTCCCCTGTTTCACCCGGAGGAATACCTTGATCTTTAGTAGGGTGTGCACTCCATCCTGCATTTGCAGGGGTGCGATTCACTCATGTGATTGGTGCCAATGTTTGTAGGCTGAGTTCAGATGCCAAATGCTGTTTTAACGCTTCACAGCGAGGGCAAGAGTTCACGGCGCCAGTTTCTTCACTGGCTAGAAAGTCCTTCCCACAAGTGAATGCTGAGCGGAGAATGTTGAGTGTCCAAAATTGTCCGTATTGTCTTTGTTTGCCAGTATTTTTGTGGGTGAGTAGCACTGCATGTAGAAGCTAACTGCTGGTAGGTTTGTGCAGCGCTTTTAATTTGAGCGTGCCTGGTAATGTCTCTCCCTTTCCCTTGCAGGAGAAATTATGTGGTATTAGCGCCTCGAGTCCGGGTTCAGCACTACTGGAGACTTGGTGGTTAGGTAAGTTTGCACGGAGTCTTTTGGTAAGTATGCACCGCGTAGAGAAAGAGAGCGCAGTGAAATAAGTGTCCGCGTTATTGGAGCAAGCACAATGAATAATGTCTCTTCTTTCTTACAGGGGTTTGTGTGCTCGTGCAACTAACCTGTATTCCAGCATCACAGGAAGATTCAGTGAGTGTCCACAGCATTACTGATGTGCACATGTTAACGCTGTTCTTCTTTGTTCTTATAGGTGCCGGTGTAGAAGTCCCCTCTTGACTGGAGATAGCTGCGGCTTGGAGTAAGAACCAGGTAAGCTGAAGCTGAATGATCCAGAGCGGGTAAGCAGAAGTAGGATGATACGGAGCAGGTAAGCAGAAGCAGGATGATCTGGAGCAGGTAAGCAGAAGCAGGATGATCCGGAGCAGGTAAGCAGAAACAGGATGATCCGGAGCAGGTAAGTAGATGCTTTCTGATCCAGAGCACGGCAAGTGTGTTGCTGATACAGCTCACAGTAAGCAACAGGAAGCACTGGAAGAATCTTGGGTGTGGCTTATATAGCCAGTCACACCAAAACACTAGAGAGCTCATGAGTTATCATGCACTTCCTGTTTGGCAACAGGAAGTGGTAACCAGGAAGTTACTACAAACACTAGGAAGGAATGAAAGGAGGGATTTGTTATGGGTTCTTTGTGTGCCTATGCCAGGCCTGCCAAGCCTCCACCCAGCTTGCCCCAACTACCTGCCTGATACCCATGACACTAGAAGACCTTGGGATGGAGTATCTTCTGACAAAAACCTTTGAGAAAAATTGTAAAGATTTGGTATCAAAATGCAGTCATATAGCGAATATGGGTCCTACAAAGCTTCAAATCTTTTAACAGGTATATCCTTGCATGGGAAATATGAGAACATTCTCTGGCTCAACATTGGTCCAGCTTCATTGTGAAAAACTGTACTTAAATTTCAAGAACAAATTGAATTCATAGCCACACAAGATCCTAACAGCCAAGCCATCTTAAAAAATGATCTCATTGACACATACTATCCACATAGAAGTACTGCTTCTAGATTCCCAAAACAATACCTTCAAAAATAATTGTAAGACAAATGAGACAACAGGCAAATGGCCAGTATGCAATTGTGAAGGAGGTCTAGTAAAACCTTCAAAACCCAGTCAAATGAATCATGTATTCGAACCTTGGATACAGGAGAAACAATTGCTAGGTGACCATGACACATTTGAAGCTGCATTACAGGAAAACACAAAGACATGCTAGACAATGAATTCCAACAAGAAGACAAAATAGAAACAATACTAAATATGTTCCTGAAGTGCATCAACCATCTCTTACAGGAAATCAAGAACCACTTGGAGAACCACTCATTCAAAATGATTCAGAAATACCAATGAATGAGGTAAAACTCACCACTTATAAATCCTTGAATCTAAAGAAGATTTGTCAGTGCTCAGATCACAATTAAATGATGAACTACTTACCATTCACCAATAACCTAGAAGCCACTGAAGAAATTGAACATGGACTAAAACATGAAACTAATGTTTGCAGTGGTAAACGTTAAATAACCTCTGATTGTGTATGGAAGCCGGTCCTGACAAAACCTTAATTAAAACAATCAAAAAATATTTAGGAGACAAAACAGCATTTCTGCTGTTGTAACATCCCCCACAGGTCTAACTGTTTACAATATAGCAGGTGTAACGTTGCTCCTCCTACCAGTAGAACACCACGAGAAATTAGAATATTACACATTTTCAGCAGAAGCTTCAACGAAAGTACACAGAATTATACGCCAAATTAAGTCTTCCTAATAGATGAAGAAAGCATGGTTTCCAACTGTTTTTATTCATCTAAGAATGAAGGAAGCCCTAAAAGCTGAATACGAAGAACTGTTTGGAGGAAAATGTGTAATTGCTTTTGGAGACCTCCAACAGTTAACACCATTGTAAAGCAACCCATATTCAAAACATTAGGCTACAAAGAATGCTGTAATACACTCAGCAGCATAGGCAATGTCAATCTCGGGCATTAGTTTGCTACAGAGAACTTGCATAATACATGCATCAGATTGCAGATCTAACATATGCTCACATTTTAAAAACATTAGCACCATTGTGCTTAGAGAAGAACCAAAGTCATGCTTGAAAAGAAATGTATGGCTAAAACACATCTGTCGCTTATGTAATGGAACAATTAACTCAAAAACCTTGAAAATTGTACCCAATTCAATAAAACAATGCTCAAAAAAGAGATGCAACCCATAGTCCACATCAAATGCATCGACAAACTAGAAATGCATGTCATGACACTAAGGGCCTCATTACAAGAATCCTGCTAAAAACAGAGTCATTACTGGCATGGAGGTAATAGCGCATCCGTGCACCCTTGACGCCTCTAATAGCGGCTGATTACGAGTGCACAAGCACATGCGAACCCCCATGCCAGGAATGGCTGCACCGCCATGCCAGTAAAGGCCCTCCAACCCCCCGATAGCGCCATCACGGGACCCGCTGATACTGCCTCCGCCAAGGAGCAACCCCTTAATACCGACCCAGTAATAACATCATGCTAATACCGGGCTCGTAATACCGGACCCGGGAGTAACGTCATCGTGTCTGAACAGGAAATGCGCCGGTGGCCATCTATAAAAACACAATCTATTGTAATCCTCTCATTCCAGCAGTGCTACAGATTAGAGAGCAGGGCCATGGCATCCAGCATGTCCAAGGCTACCTGCAAAACTACCCCCCCCTGCGCAAGAAGCGCTTCTCAGATGAGGAGCTAAACATGCTGCCTGATACGCTTGCAGCCCATGCAGATGAGGTTTTTGCAAACAACCTCAAAAGGGAAGCAGAAATGAGAAAAAAAGAAATATGGGAGGAGGTTCCACACAAGTTGTCAGTGGTTGGCACCACCCCCGCACAATCAAAGACTGTAAAAAACGTTGGGATGACCTACGTCTCCGGGTCTGTAATATTCTGGCATCCAATCGCATGGAGGCCATGGACACATGTGGGGTGCCCAATCACCAGTGAAATTGATGCACTGGGAAGAGACCTGCAGCACCACCATACAAATGGAGTCCATAGAGGGCTTTGGCGAAATGGAGATGGGTGCGGTGACATCAGGAGATGGAGGTGAGTGACCACGTAAACCCCAATTAGGCCAAACCATGACATAGTACAACAGATGTCAAAGTGAGCCAAGCCATTGCATGTCCCATCAAACAAACATATACAGATCCATGTCCAGATGGAGGCCCAAACCCTGGCACAATGAAATGCATGCTGTGTGCCAATCCCTTTACCAACAGACACCGAACACACAGGGACAAATCACATGTCACACATCACACAAACCACAATACAATGGTATGCCACCTGCTAGACATCAGTACCAAATGGAGATGCCACGGCTCATGCCAAGATGCCCCCCCTTGGAAGTACCCTGTGTAACACAACTACAAGAATGAAATGCATGAGTATTCAAATACTGTACCGCACCAACTCATCTTGCATGTAAAACCATCACTGATGCCCTGCATCTCTTCTTCCCCCACAGGAACTGATGCAGAAGGTGAAGGGCAGGAACCTGCACCAAGGGCATCAACACCCAGGAGCAGACCACAGGGCACTGGGCCTTCCATCTCCGGGACAGCACCGCGGGCAAGAGTGCAACCCAGGGCACCTGTACAGGCCAGGCCGGCTCAGGGGGGGACAACAGAAGCGGACGAGACTGCCAAAAATCAGTTGTCAACAATTGCTGAATGTGAGCCTGATGGCACCCAGTCTGCTGTCACCAGTTCCGTGGGTGAGGCAGCAGCCAAAGCCCCCCTCAGTGATGAGGATGTGCAAGTGGAGGAATTTGAGGACATTGACGGCAACATCCATGTGGAATGTCCTCCAACAACAATCCCCCCGTCAATCCCCCACCACTCCACACAGGGCACACCATCCAGCTCCATGCTGGATTCAGCGGTTCAACTGCGGAGTCCGCAACTGTCAAGCACCCCAAAGGCTAGACCTGCAATGGCCCACCCAGCTGCAACATCCTCCACCTCCACAGCCCCCACTGACTTGGAGGCATGCCTGTCAAGGGTAGAGGCCTGCCAGGACTCGATGATCGAGCTGGTGCGTCAGTATGTGGCTGAGGGCGAGGAAACACGAAGTGAGATCCGGGAGGCGAATGCCGGAACCATTGCAGCCATCAATTCCAGTGCCATAATGATACGTGACAGTTTGGGGGCCATCGCACAGGTCTTAAACAGGATGCTGGAACACATGCAGCACCAACAACCAGCACTGGTGGTGCAAAACCCTTCCAACTCTACCCCATCGTCCACACCTGCAAGCTCCGCTCCCACAAGCCCTGTGCGGATGACAAAGCGCAGTGCAAGGCACACAGAAATGCTGCCCCCAACACACAAAAAAGTCCAGAAATAGCCCGTCAAACCACATTGTGTGTGGGATGACAATGGGTGAGGGGGGAGGTGGTGTTGGTGGTGTTGAGGGGATTAGAGGGGTGTTCATTGGGGGTTAGGGTTGTTTGGGGGTTGGGGTGTTGGGGGCATGGGGTGTTTGGGTATTTTGGGGGGAGGGAGAGGGTATGTGAGTGGTGGAGGGAGGAAGCACTATGTTGTTATTGTTCTTAATACACCTGTTGTGTTCAAAATCATTTAATGCCTGGACATTGCTCATTTCGTGTGTGTTCATTCTCTTCATGACATCACGCAGTGCCCAACTTCCACACACTCTGTGTCTATGTCCACACAGTCCCAGTGCTCAGTGTAGTACTGACACATAACCATCAACGTCCCTGTGGTTCAGAAGTAATCGTCAATCAGTGATTGGCTTAAAGCATGGCCATCTTGTGCATCACGTACTGCCAGGGGTGCTGCTTCTCCTCCATCATCATCCTCACCCGGTGCATGCATGTCAATGTCAGATGGCAGTGGTACGTTCCTCGGATGCACATGTTGTGCAGCATGACACAGACCATGGTGATCTTTGCCACCTTCTCAGAGCCATAAAGGAGTGCTCCACCAGAACTGCTTAGCAGAGGAACCATGCCTTCAACAGGCCAAAGGTCTGCTCAATCACACCACTTGTATGGGTATGAACCCGTTTATACTCCTCTTCGTGCCTATTATGCGGGTTCTGCACAGGGGTAAGTAGCCACGGCTTCAAGGGATAGCCTCCATCACCTGCATGGGAGCACAAAGAGGTATGTGTTAGTCAATCTGAGCCGACACCTTTAGGATTAACGGCCATGGCTGCAGCTATTTGATGTTGACATGCACATGTCCCTGGATGTTTGCAGACAGGTTCATTTGATGCATTGTGCACTGCACAATGGTGTATTAGTGTGGATTACATTGTACAGATGATGCAGGGTGTTCATTTGCATGCTGATGCGGATGTACTGTAGATGCGGAACAATATGTTGTAACCCATTATTGCAGTGTATGCTACTCTGTACCCAATAACACTAGCGGCATTGGCACAGTTGTAATCATGATTACTCATGCATCGCTCGACATACCCAAGGTGGCCTGCTTGTGTGAATGGCATGTTGTCATTGATGTGCGGCATTGGTCTTATGTATGGCATTGATGTGTCATGTTCCGGTTGGAATGTTCAGGACAACAGTGTTTAGCTCTGAGTGCATTGTCCACTCACAGCCCAATCCCACCCAGGTGGAGTATGCATCCCCCCAATCCCACCCAGGTGGAGTATGCATCCCCCCCACCTCACAACCCCAATGCACTGCCATGGCCCCGTCAGGCAACTTACCAAGCAGCCAGGCACATCATCCAGCATGTCGCTCCATGTAGCGGGGTAGCGTGGAGTTCCTCAGCACCATGGCATCATGTGTGGATCCGGGATATCGGGCACAACAATGTTTGATGATCTTGCTGGAGTCACATACCACCTGCACATTGATGGAGTGGTATTGTTTGCGATTGCGGTACACCGCCTCTATGGCATGAAGGAAAACCAAATCAACATGGGTGCAGTCGAGGGTACCAATGCAATTGAGCATGCCTGTCAGTGCATGGAAGGCTACTTTAGTGTTGGCAAGCTCCTGAGCAGTCTGTGGTAGGGATGTGTGGGTGCTAGCGTGCTTCAGGAGGGCATCCGGCACTTGGGTCAGCATGCGTGAGTAGAGAGGTTGTGATATGCCATGCAGCTGGCCCACTTTGTGCTGGTAGGTGCCTGTGGCCAGGAAGTGGAGCACAGTCACTACCTTCAGTAGAGGGGGGATGGCAGTGCGGATTTCTATCAGGTTGACAATGTCGTTGTGTATCATGTCCACTATGTGGGTGATGGTGTCCCGGTCCAACCGGTACACGGTGTGGATCTGCTCAGGGGTTAGATTGAATGGACTGGCTCTGATGCAAGCGATTGGTGGCTGGCTACGTGGTACCACTGGCTGCTCTGGTGGGACTTGCTGGGCCTGTCTCACCCTCCTTCTCATCCTGCATCTCCTCTGTGAAGCCTGTTGTTGTTGTTGTTGTTGTTGCTGTTGTAGCAGTAGAGGCATGTCCTCCAGCCCCAGGATTGCAACAGCTAGTGGGATAATTTTGGAGTGGGAAGGGGTGCGGTGTGTGAGTGTGCTCCTTTTGTACTGAGATATGCTCCATTGACTCCACCTGTGGTGATTGTGTGCACCTATGGCAGTTGGCTTCACTGCAGGTTTATATTTGTGGGTGGTCCATGATGCCTGTATTTCCGCCATCGTGCAAGCCCTAATTACCACCTTCGGGATGCCAGTAAGTGCATTCCTGCGTAACTTGTGATGTCCCCCTGTTAGCTGCATGCCGGTATGTCGGCCACGAAGGGGCGCGTGTATGTGTGCATGCCGGTAAGATGGGGCACGGTAAGGGCGGTGGCGGTATTGCTGGGTTGTCGGCTCGTAATGGCCCGGACCCGTTAACGATGCCGGTATTAGCATTCCGCCTTCCTTTTTTTCATTACCTCCATACTCGTAATGAGGTCCTAACAAGCAATAACATGACTAAAATACCTAGACAAATCTATCTCAAACACATCTGGATTGGAAAAGCTATTAACTCTGTGCCTAACCTTCAGAGTGATAATAAAACGCAACCTTGACATAGAACAAGGTTTAGTAAATGGAGCAATTGGAAATGTTGTTGGCTTTTAAACATATCCAAACAAAAACTATATCTAGTTTGTCATTATCAGTTTTGACCAACTTTAACAAACTTAAAAAACTTCTGCACCAAAGCACATTTTCTTCTTTTCAAATATATGTATTTACACAGAGAACAGTTCTCTCTTTCTCTTGATCAGCTGTTAACATTCACTAGTCACAATGGTCACAAGGTTTAACCCTCGACTACGCACTCACAGACATTGGCAGCACAGTCTTCAAAGAAGATATGAGTTGCATAGCACGTTCTTGTTTTCGTACACTCATTGGTCTATTCTAAGTTAACTTTTATGCAAACAAAGACAGTGCTGACATTCCTTGCATCCTAGAATACAACAGGCTACGTACACATCTTGATATATACCTAGTATCGCAGGAAGACCTTTACAAAGACAACTAGTACAATCGTAAACCATAGAAGATCTCCATATAATCACTGTAAAAGAAAAAAAAAACAAACAAATGCAGGGCCTTCAAGCCGAACAGAAATTAAATGTTCAGCCCGTTTAAATCCACCAATACAATTGGACTAAATTGCTATGCAAATGTAGCAATCAGTCTTCTATTTCAATTGCCACCAAGTGTGGGCAATATTTGCTTAAATGGCTCATAGCAGCTTTTTTTTTACAAATGCTCATCCTGCACAGAAATGCCACTAACAACCATGACACTATCTTCAGTGTCTCAGGGATAAGACAGGAATGGATTACTGTGCAGGAATTGTTAAATTCACCATAAACATGCAAGAGGGTCCACAAGAATTCCTAAGGATTTAGTACAAGTACTAGAGACACAGCACATACCTATACGTGAAATCTTACAAACTTCAACACTAGGAAACACACATGGAGTCTCTGCAACCATGTTTCACCTGAGCATGTCCTACAGTGATAACAGAGCATACGATTACAGAGAATGCTATAAGAGATTAACAAAAACACAAAAGAAAACAAGGAACATTTACAAAAATAGATATGGGGTGGGATAGGGCGGTAAAACTGGTGGGAATTGGGTTGGTTTAAGCACATAGAGAAAAAGGGTGATTTGGGGGACTCCCCCAAAAAAGAAAATCAATATTTTTTTCACTGCTATTGTTTTTGCTGTAAAATAATTTTCTGTTATGTATTCTCTGCAATCACATAGAACCCAATTTGTGTATGTATTTATACCAAATTGCAATTCTATTTCATTTCAACAACATTTCCAAAATGCAAATCATGGCATATTATGCATATTTCACAATTCAGACAAATCTGTCCAACATACAGATATATGAATGTGCTCAATATGTAAGATTAATGCTTGTAAGATATAATGCAGATGGCACTAAAAATAACTGTAAAGTCAACTTCACACACGTCCAAGTATCTCTTGGCAAGAAAACCTTCAGAACTATAGTCATAATCTACCACAACGGTGCCAAAACCACTTCAGGCCACTATATCGCATTTATGAAAAATAAGTGTTTGGTTAAATGTAACAGCACATCCATTACTCAAAAACGTAGGTTACCATCAAATCTAATACATGCCTACTTAATATTCCGTAAACTTAAAACGTAGTAATTAAATTACACTTTAAAATCACAATTATAATGATGTGCAGTTAGAATACACCAATGGTTACCTAACTACTGTAAACATAAATAAACACTCAAAACTAATATTACTTAATTACAATACACTTAAACATGCTGTCACGTTTCTAATTACTTAATACATCCATTCTGCCGCTATGCTACTTTTACAAGACTATACCGTTAGAATACGCCAATGGGTATCTAACCACTTCAAACATAAGCAAAAACACAAAACTAACATGCCTTAATTCCATTACCCTTAAAACATACCATCATCTATGTAATTAGTAATGCACCCATACTACCACTGCACTACTTTCTACACATAAAAAATGTGTCTCACTTTCATTAATGCAACAGTCTGAAAAAAATGGAGACAGTTTTTTAAAATGTAAATGTATGAACAGTAAATGTACAACATTTTTTTTTCAATCCACCTTGGCTTGTTTCCCTGTGACCCAATGATTACAATATAGTAATACAACAACAGTGAATCATACACAAATATTGTAGAAAACTTAATACATCCAATGTACTACTTATGATGGTCATAATAAGTTAATGCATGTGTACAACCTTAAGTATGTATATCTGCCATACCAATTTCTACAACTAACTATATTCTCGTTTCTTTACAGATAAAGAAACACAGACATTCCCTTGTTACCATGTCCACCTAAGTGCACCATTTTCACCATGACCAGTATCTGCATTGTTGCAATCATTTGATCCAAAATGAACATACCATTATGTCTATAGCTAGAAGACACCTTGTTGCACACATTCAATACACATTAAACATTGTGTTGTGTCCATGGCCAGTGGCCAGATTGTTCCAAGTAAACTTATTGCTGTAGACACAGCCAGTAGCCAGATTGTTCGGAGCATGGCCACTAGCCATGAGCACAACAGTATGTATTGTTATCACTACTACTTCTACCCAGAGTAAACATAATATTGTGCCCATAGCCAAAAGTCCCATTGTTCCACACATTCAACCCAAACTAAACATCTTGTTTTGCCTATAGCCAGTGGACATGTTGATCCAAGGGTACCATGGGAAGTGGCCAGATTGTTTGGGACCGTAATATCTGGACACTAGCCAGAGCCACAACAATATGCTTTGTTTTGAGTACTGCTACTATAGCCACACTTGGTGACAAATCCACAGTAAAGTTAACACACAATAATACATACATTTTCCCTTTGTTCATTCCCTCACCCTCTACACTCCTTCATCCTGAAAATAGCCAGAAATGCACATAAGTATTAGTCATACTCACTAGTTTCATTACATAAGTATAAAAGCCAAAGATAGCTCAGTGGGTTGAGCGCTCGCTGCTGCGATCTGAGCGTAATCTGCAGGTCGAAAGTTCGAATCCTGGCAAGGCCAACTCAGACTTTCATCCTTCTGAGGTCGATAAATGAGTACCAATTTCGGTTGGGTGATATTGCATGTAAATATGTGCTCTGTGAAGCGCTTTGGATTAAGGCGCTATATAAATAATACATCATTATCGAAATATCGGGGTGCAACGTCCTAAACATCACAGAAAATATAGACTTTATGGACTGCTATTAACTTTAGTGTTTTCTTTCCCCATTTTAGTAATTTCTAGAGAGTCCATGGACTGCCAAAGAAGTGTGAGCTAGCAGGGCAAAACTTTGAAGAAGTAGTAGAAGAAGTGGCCTCTGACCATTCAGCCATTTTGTTTCAGTGTCTCTGCCATGTTAAATTAGGTTTTGTTTATGTTGCATCCAAGAGAGCATTCGGGATGCCAAGGCCATGGCTGGATGGCCAGGCTGCACAATTATTAGCTATTATTCTAAGAGTTAGGTCTATGTTACACTTTCTCATGAAATTGTTCCCAAAGGTATTGAACCCTCTATGCAATCATGGTTTTCATCCTTGGCATAGCCAGAGAGGTATGCAATAATAACAAGGATGGGCATTAACATGGGAGAACTGCAGGTGCAGGAAGTAACATGGGATGCCAACTTATCTGGTCTCATGGAGGAAAATGGCATGATGTTTATTTCATTGCTGGGGATGGCAGATTTCACTCTTCTTACTGATTGAGCATGATTAGGACATCTGCAGCGGGATGCACATCTAAAATGTAACCAGTTGTTGTACTAACCAATCATAGGGCATGTACTAATCAATTACAATAGGACAATTTATGCTGACTTAGGTTTTATATAGGCAGGAGCCAATAGGATACTTACAATACGGTTACAAATGCTGTTTAGATTGTATATCAATTCTTTAAAATTCTGTATATTTTGTCTTTAAATACTATTGTCTGGTGTGGGCCGGCGAGTTCTCTGCTTTTCGGTCATACAAGATTGACTAACTCTCCCAGCTATTATTTTGCATTTGCAATAAAGTTGAGTTTTCTACAATTTGGCTCCTCTTATCATTGTTTGTGTTTTCTTGAGGGTCTGCACATATAACAATACTCCCCCATTGTCAATCGATGTCCCCGGACACATGGTGATGTCCGCATTGGCCGCAGACAGTAAAAATCAATGCAGATGCCACAACCATTTAGACTTACAATAAAGCATACCTCTTTTACTGTTTCTCTCTCCCCCACCCTCCTCAAACACTCTTTCATCGTCAAAATGACAAGAAATGTGTTTTTCAGAGGATTTTTATACAGCTATGTCTACAGACTATGAGCGCCGTTCAAAAATCCGACAACCAAAGTTCCCTCTTATTATTTTTCTCTATGTGTGGAACCGGTTGGCTGTTGTGCGCACATTATTTTCCATGTGCGCAACTGACTAATGAGGTAAGCCAGTTTGTGAGCTACCGTCGCAGACGAGAGTTTGCAAAGGAATTTCCTCTTCCCAGCCACTGCAATTCTTTAAAAATCTTACAATACTTTTTCCACACACATGTGCTAAAATAAATGCGTCCTTATACAGAAGACTCATCAACCAGTCCAAGACTTCAGTATCTGCCACAGTACCTTGCAAACGTACTTATGCACAGAGAAAAATGTCGGCCTCCTTACGAGTCTGGCGGTAAGTGGTAAAGTTGGCGGTAACTCCATTGCTGCCAACTTTACCTGGAAATCCTCCAACTCCATGCTGAAATTGTCAGAATTTCGGCTGCGGTAATCCCACCAAAAAGCCACATGTATTCCAATTGACTCAGTATAAATGGGGAATTACACCTCCACCACCAGTTGTAATCTGGTGGAAATTTCTCCAGACCAAGTGGCAGTGACCGTAATTAGTTTGGCCGGTAGTGTGGCGGATTTACACCGGGATACCCGCCCAAGACTTAATGAGGCCCTGTATGTTTTATGCCACTGGAAAATCACTACTTTGTATTACGAAACACAAATATCTCTTAGTTGTGTTCCCAGATATTGCGCACAATGTTTATTCTTATAGAAATGTTTCTTTGTATTCTTATTTTTCAAAAAAAGGGAATTTTATTCTTGATGCGATAATCTCGTGGCTAGTCGACACGTGTTTCGACCCAAGGGTTCTTTATCAATGCTGGCACGTTATTGTTCCTTGACCGTTAGGTAGGTTGGCTCTTGGTGGTGGGTTGGGGTAGGTGGGTTCCACTCCTTGAATAGGCTGGCTTGTCAGCCTGTTACTGCTGTGAACAAAGACCCTGCTGGTTGTGGCCCTCAAATATCTCTTGTCATAACTGATGTGGCTGACAAGAAACTCACACAGAATACATTTGCCGATGGATTAATGGCAATTAAAAGCAATGTGTCAAAACATGCTAAAGGAGTTCAAGTTCCACTTTAATTAAGTAATTCAAGGGCCAGGAGAACATGCTTCTAATAATGTGTGCACGGATGATAATTGCATCAGAATAACTTCACCTTAGAATATGATGATCAAAAATTCCTGTGCCTCTGCTTACAACCCACATTATGTTCTCCTGTGGGTAGCGATAACACCAGCCTTAGAGATAAGAGACATATGCACCATGCATTTTTACTCCCTAAAAAGGAATATGTTCCTAACAAAAAAGAGAAACAATAAACATATTATTGCTTCAACCTACAAAGCTCCACTGATATTTTTTCGAATTAGTGACCAGCAGAGCATTGGCATAGGAATGAAGGAACTCTAATAATATTAATGCCCAATCTCAAAGGGAATTTTATGGGGAAAGAACATCTCTTTTAATAAGCAAAAAGTATCCCTATTGGCAGAGCTAACTACTTTTTTACTCCCTGAAAAATCATTTGACTCCAAGTAGGGAGCAAAATCTGATTAGCGCCCTACTTGTCCCCCTGACATAGGGAGTGAAATGACAGGGCACATAATAAAGTGTATAATTTTGCCCACCCTTCCGCACCACAGCCTACATAAAATTAAACAAGAGTCTTACCAAGGTTTATTAGGGAGCCATGTTGGAGAAAATCACACATATATGCCTTTTAAGTTAATTGCATCAATACATCAGAGATGCAAATGATTTAGTGCCTTCTTCTACAACTATGGATCCCTCCTCTGTAATTCTTTGTGATCAGTTAAATAAGATGCAGGGAGATGCTAGAGACTGCACACACAGAACACATGGTTATATTGAAAAGCCCTCAGCAGTGTAACATAGACAGAATAAGTAGGTGCTGTTGTCCAGATGGGTACTAGAATTTCCTATCCTTTAGCAAACAGGCAACATATTTCCTTCAGTGTACTGCCGAAACGTCTGACTTGGTCTTTGAAATGTGCTGCTTTGTTCATCACCTGCAAGGAGTGATGCTACCACCTATACCCTTCCCTGCCCCTGTGCTTGCCTCCAATACTAGTTGATAGAGCACTGTAAAAAGTGAGGGTTTGTGGCAGTAAACACTCACTAGGATATTTGCAGACCCACAATACTTTTGTTTGTTTTGTTTTATTCGTATTTATATAGCGCACAACAGCCAGAGGACATCGTGGCACTTGTTACAGTACAAAGCTTAGTTACTTAGTTACATGGTCATTAGCAATATATATACAGGTTGCAATATAGTTACATAGTCATTAGCAGTATATGTACAGGTTACAATATAGTTATATTACTTTTGTGTTATATTACAATATACATGGCAGAAGTGGAGGAGGCAGTCCTCCACTTGCTAGTTGAGGAGAATGGCCTTGAGGTTGTTGCGGAAGACAGAGATGGAAGTTTCAGATCTAAGGGTGGCAGGGAGTGAGTTCCAGAGTTTCGGTGCAATATAGGAGAAGCCTAGACCTCCCGCTGTGGTTCTCTTTATGCGTGGTATGTGTAGCTGGTTGGTGTACTGAGCTCTGGTAGGGCGAGTGGATGTAGTCCTTGATATTGCTTCAGATAGGTATGCTGGAGCGGTTTTGTTGATGCACTTGTGAGTGATGGTGAGGATTTTCAGAGTAATACGGTCTTTGACCTGGAGCCACCGTGCTTCACGTCTGGCGTGGGATATATGGTCTCTTCTAGGGATGCTCATGGTGGCTCTGAGGGCATTGTTTTGTGTGGTTTGCAGTCTGTGAATGTTTTTGGCGGAGGTGCCAGCTAGAAGGGCGTTACAATAATCGAGTTTGGCTCCTATAGTTGCTCTAGCTATGGCCAAGCGGTTGGGGGTGGATAAGTAGGGTTTAATGGCATTGATGATTTTGGTGCTGAACGCTGATGCAGAGGCTATGGCGCTGACTTATTTGTTCATCGATAGATTTGCATCAAGGTGAACACCTAGAGTCTTGACAGAGGATGATACGGAGATGGTTGAGTTGTCTATGTTGAAGTTGTTGTATTGGGGGCTTAGTTTCGATATTGTGTTTGTCTGGCCCAGGATGAGAATTTCAGTCTTCTCCCCATTAAGACAGAGGCCGTTGATTGCCATCCAAGCCTGGATAGTGGCATTGATGTTGTGAAGGGCCGTGGCATCTTGGTGATAGAGTCCAGATAGGGGTAAAAGTACTTGAGTGTCGTCTGCATAGTTTGTATATGCAACACCCATGGAGTCAAGTAGGTCGAAGAGGGGTTTTGTGAAGAGGTTATAGAGGGTGGGGGCTGTACAAGATCCTTGGGGGACACAGCAGTTTATAGTGGTAGGATCTGCGTTAGCTGTGTCGGAGTAGACCTTCATGGCTCTTCCTGCAAGGAAGGATGTGATCCAGGATGCTGCTTGATTAGAGAAATGGGCTGCATGGGTGAGGTGGGTGGTGAGTGTTTGGTAATCTACCAGGTCAAAAGCAGCTGATAGATCGAAGAGGAGGAGCAAGGCAGGTTTGCCTTTGTCCATGATCTGTGAGATTTGATTTTTTAGGTCTTATAAGGCGGATTCTATTCCATGCACGACACGGAAGCCAGATTGTCTTTGCAAGCAAGATATATTTAAATGCTTCAACATATGATGTGCATTTTAAAAATGTCATGACTCTGGATGTACACAATTCTTTTGCAGTGCATACACGATTGTTTGCAACATACTCCACCCTTAAATCATTATGTAGGATTGCACAAGTGCCCAGTGAAACTGTTTTTCCATAGAAGCAAGTTACCATATCAAGTTACCATATAATGTGTGAAGGTCCATACCCAAAGGAACTCTGAACACTTGGAAATGATGCAGATTGTGTGAAAAGCATTCTCCTGTCTGAATATCCAGTGCCCTGGTACTATGGATGAGTAATCCCAGGCATAGTCCATACACATTATCCCTTGTAGGCTAAGTAAATGATATTGCAATGGTGCTCTCTACTTGTAGGGTAATGTTAGTAATGCTAAAGCAGGAGACGCTGAACATCACATTTGTCTTTTCAAATTCTTTAGAGGGCAAATTAATATTTGAGTTTCATAATGCGTTAACTTACAAGTTGGCCGCCTCAAAGCACTTGCGTGACATATGTACAAAGAAGAGGAAGTATGGGATTTGGTTACACATCCAAGTAGCCTGCTTACTTACAGTCAGTATCCGATATTTGAGCTGGTAGTTAGATCATATAGTGTGGGTGACGCTTTTGGTAAGGCACAAAGAGTAACAGAAATTGTGGCCTGTGAATGTTATTCATATTACAACAAATATAAAACAAGTGGATGTAGGTACATGTCTGCAAACCTTTCACAGAGCCAAGAGAGGAAGAGTCAAGGTTGTCCGGTAGTACCTCAATGTACTCTCAGCCAGAAGTTAGAGTCATACGGTGAAAGTGTGGTAGAGTCATGGGTGGGGAGGGAACATTTTTGGTTAATGTGTGCAGTCATATCTTGGTTAGATTCTTCTGTTCATGGAGCCAGTTTTTCATATTAGTTTTAACTTCTTGTGTTGTATTTTGCTGTTAGGAATTTTAGGTGCATATTAGTGTAATGCAAATTAGCAGAATATCAAGAATAGTTGCTTATTTTAAGAGAAAGAAAATGTCAGTTAATTGCTGTGTCTTGTGCCTTATTAAATCTTCTTTAATAGGTGTCCACCTGTGGTAGTTGCCTTGATTGCTGATTGCTGTTTACGGGTGGTCCACGATGCCTGTATGGCCGCCATTGTGCAGCTCCTAATTACCTCCTTCGGGATGCCGGTATTTGCATGCCAACGTGGGTTGTGATGTCCTCCTATTACCGGCATGCGGTATTTGCTCCCCGAAGGGGCGCGTGTATGCGCCCATGCCGGTATGAGGGGGCACGGTACCGGCGGTGCCGGTATTGGCGGGTTGTCGGGTCGTAATGACCCGGACCCGTTAACGATGCTGCTATTACCATTCCGCCTTCCTTTTTTCATTACCTCCATTCTCGTAATGAGGACCATTGTTTTGTTTTAGATACTCTAGGGCTTCTTTAACTTGGTTCAGGTCAACTAGTTGTTGCCAAATGTATTTTTTTGGCACACCATTAACTAGTACAATACAAGATTGTTGTACTGGCTGTCCTATTCATAGTGTTTCTACCCATGTTCTTTAAGGTCTACTGGTAAGTATACTACATTGCCAGAAATACCTTTGAGCAATTCTGATGAAGGCAATTTGGCATTTTTGGATTGGAGATGTATTATAGCTTGTAATGGGTGTACTGTTCGAATTATGATACTCTTATATAGATTAATCCGTTATATTGTATTTATCTTGTGCTTTTAGACATAAATCTACTTCGAACCACTGTGATTCCTCACGTAGGACATATCTAATGTAATGACAGACAGAGGGCCTCTTTACGAGTTGGACAGTATTCCGATGGTAAATCTGCCGGAATACAGCCCAACAGAATTACCATTACCGCTACTTGATCTGGTGGAATTACCACGGGGTTACAAGTGGCAGTGACAGAGTTAATCCCCATTTGACTCTATGGGGCTTTTTTGGTGGAATTAATGCTGGCAGAATAACCGCTGCTTTCATTCTAGGGCAGTAATTTCACCAATGTTGCCAATTCTTGAAAGAAAGTGGGAGGATTTACCTCCAGCATGATGTTGGAGGTAAATCCCCCACTCCAGGGCCATTCTCATAGTATGATGCTGCTGGAAAAAAGGCATTCATTTTTTCCCGCACCACCATACTTGTAATGAGCCCCTCATACTGTGTCTGGAATTTCACCAGACGTGTTATGAAACTTTGCTATTTCTTTTTTGTATGTATTTCTAAGGCGGTTTGTGTCAGAAAGTTGTTGTTTATGTTTTGTAAGTTAACTGTGTTTTCTAATTCTAGTTCAGTTTGGTATTCGGTTTTTGTAGTTCTAGCGGAGGACTTTTTGCATTGTACAATCTATGCATAGGGTTTTGCGTCACTAACATTTTAATATGATGAAAGATGCTTTTATAAACAGTTCCTGAAATGCAGGCTAATGAATGGATGCTCACTTGGCAAGAGTCCATAGTTTGTAAAATTGTGATTCTTTTTTTGGCTTTTATTTTAACATAGTGATTGGGGAATTGTTATAAACATTTGAAGGACTGTTGGTGCACAGTCCATATGGAGCTGCACATCAATATGTACACTGGCCCAAAAGGAACACTTGGTTGAAAGTTTGATGGTGAAGATTTTTATATTAAGTTTCTTTTTGCCGTAATGGTGTCTGCTAGTATTTCATAGCCTCTTCCATTAGTGTTGTTGGCAATTCAGTTTGTTTCTTGTTGTTTATTTGCTTCTTCATTTAAATATGGTTCTGTACTATTAGTGTAAAACCATTCACCTGAACAGAAGTTAGAAACATTATCCATATTCACATTGTGTAGGTTTAGAAGTTTAAAAAAAATAATAATTTAGTTATTGGTTTCATTCTGTTTAAAACTAATATAAAGGGTTTTAGTCTCAATGCACTGTCAATGAGAGATTCAAGTATCATTTTCCATTGGTAATTTTTAAGTGCAGAATGTGACTTGTCAGATTGCGAGACTGCCAAGAACTCTGCACCTGTCAATTTAAAAAAAAAAGAACTGTTTTAATGTGTTAATGTGGCACATCAATATTGCTGGATATAGCTTGAGGTTAATTTTGAGTTGTAATTCCTTTAATAAATATTTGCTTACTTTATTTTTGTATGCTTTCTATACATTGTTTCAGTTGAGGGTAATTATATGACTTGCCTTTTTTATCTGCTCAATCTTTTCTTTATTTTCTACTGGGCTGAGTCTTAATAGGCATTGGGCCACATTACAAGTAGGGCGGTAAGGGTTAACGGTCACCGGTCACGAGAACGGTGCTGTTAAACCCTTACTGCCCTACTACGAGTTCCCTTTGCGGGTCCTTCCTTAACGCCTGCTTTTAGCAGGCATTAAGGACGGGACCCGCAAAGGGACTTTAGAGCTAATAACGTTACCGTAATTTACGGTACCGTTATTAGCACCTTCCCCATTCCAATTGAGCCCTATGGGGGCACAAATGGGAATGGGGAAGGGCCCTGGTGAATGGGGAATTACCGGTCCCGCCAGCCTTGGAATGGACCGGTAATTTCTCCATTCACCAGGGCGGAATCGGAACGAGTTTCGAGTCAGCCGTGCCGCAAATAGCGGCGTGGTTACCCCCAAACTCAGAATGAGGCTCTGTTAGAAAAAAGAAAGTGTGTATTTTAACATTGTAGGAGGGCTCTGTGAGTTTTATTTTACAGGAATGGGGAACGGTGGTATGTGGTTAATGGTGTGCATTAATATTTTATACCATGATGAGGAAGAGAGGTGTTGCACTCATATAAAGTAGAATTGTGTAGTAGGATGTGGAAGCAGAAGTTATAGATAGTGGGAGGTATGGAGTGAAATATGTGTAGAGGTTGTAGGCCCGTGGTGTAGTGGTATGAGGAAGAGGGATGTGAGGATCATGCACAATAATGTGATTTCAGTAATGTTATGAAGAAGTTGGGAAATGGAGGAAGGAATGCATTGGTGTTAGTTAAGTCACATGAGGGAGAGTGTTGAAAGTGTACCTATATAGGTAAATGTTGGATACTGGGATGAGAAATAGGGGGTTGGAGTAATACTATAGATTATAGTTGGTTAGTTCAATGTGGAAGAAGCATATGTAGCTAAACATAGGTCATGGGTAAAACACTTGTAGAGGAAGAGGTTGTAGACATCTGGTATAGTGGCATGAGGAAAAAGGATGTGGGAATAATGTAGACTAATGTACTTTCAGTAATGGTATGATTAGTGTGAGTTAGGTTATATGCGGGAGAGTGTTGTACATATGAATATATAGGTAAATGTTTGGTACTGGGATGAGGAAGGGTGGTATTGGAGTAATAATATAAATTATAGTTGTGTAGTGTGATGTGGAAGAATAATGTAAAGATAATGTGAGGTATGGAGGAGAACATTTGCAGAGGAAGAGTGTTGATCTGTGTTGTACTGCTATGAGGGGGAGGGATATGAGGATAGTGCAGAATAATGTGATTTGAGTAATGGTGTGACGAAAGGGGAAATACAGAAAGGAATGTATTGGTGTTAGTTAAGTGAGATAAGGAGAGTGTAAAACATTTAAAAATATAGGTACATTTTAGGTGAAAGGATGAGGAAGAGGAACGTGTAGATAATGGAAGGTTTGGCATACAAATGTTGTAGAGGAAGAGGTTCTATTTGTTGTTGCGCTATGATGAAGTGGGATGTGGGGATAATAGTAAATAATGTGATGCGAGTAATGGTATCAATAAGAGGGAATTACGGGAATAAATGTATAATTGTTCGTTAAGTTACATGAGAAAGAATCTTTTAAGCTTAAAGATATAGGTTTATTGGGGGTACTGGGTTGAGGAAGAGAAGAGTGTTGTTTGAGTAATAACATAGATTACAATTGCATAGTAGGATTTGGAAGAGGAATGTATAGATAATGAGAGGTATGGAGTGACACATTTGTAGAAGAAGAAGACGTAAATGTCTCGTGTAGTGCTACAAGGTAGAGAATGTGGAGATAATGAAAAATAATGTTATTTGAGTATGGGTATGAGGAAGAGGGAATATAGCAATGGATTGTTGTTAGTGAAGGTACATGAGAGAGTGTGGTGCAGGAATGAAGATGTAGAATAATATTGGGTACTGGGATGAAGAGGAAGGTTGTTGTGGAAGTAAAATGAGGCAGAGATATATATATATATATATATATGACAGGTGTTGTTAGAACAGGTTGTAGAGTCAGAGGTTGTAGAGCTGTGGAGTGTTGGGTAAATCATAGATTGCAATTGGGAAGTTGTGGTATGGAAGAAGGATGTGTAAGTGGTAGGGATTGTGTGATACAGTATTTGTAGTGGTATGGGTTGCAGAGTGGTGGTGTTATTGAATACAAGAGTGGTGGAGTTATTCAACAGGATGATTGTTGTGCTGTAATGGAAAAGAGTTTGATTGCTGGAATGGAATGAGGAAGTGTGTAATAGAATATAGTGCAAAAGGATAGTTTAAGATAATAGATATTATAGTTATGTTATTCCAATTGTTGTGACACACATGGTACATTAATATACTTACTATATAGACATGAAAGACATTTCTTCCTTCTGTAGGTTTCTTTGGACATCTATATTCTGTAAATGTAAAAGAAAGGTAGTTGGCACATAAGATAAGTGAGCACTGGTATTAATAGTAGGACATGGCATTTATTATGGAAGCAGGAATCATTATAAACGTACTAAATAAAATAGCACAATGGGTCCTGCAGTACATTATGTTAAAGGGAAGTGTATAGGAGGAGCTAAGTGCCACTACCAGAAATCCTGTCCACATTTTTCCTATATGGTGAGAATTAGAAATTGCAACATGCGCAATGCAAATGATGGTACCAATACCACAAAGAGTCCTTCAAACAAGGTATCGATTGGGAAAACCCTATATGATACCCAAAAAGAAATGAGAGTCTTCTGAAGGAAGTTCCAGAAGAAGTGTGAAGATGAATGAAAGAGAAGACTTGTGATGTCACATGAAGGACAAATGATGCACCCAGAAGAGTTGCCAATTAAGAGAGTACATAGACCTTATGGAATCTGATGGCGAAGTGGAGAATTGAGCAGCATTTCATGAGCAAAATGAAGATTGCACGTGCAGAGAGCACTGAAGAAAATGCAAAGCTGTTTTATAATTGTACAGATGCAGTAACATAACACAAGTAGACTAGGTAATCATAAGTCTGGCTAAACGTAGTGAATAGACTACAGGCGTTGCAGCCAATATAGCAATTTAGCAAACTAGGACCCCATGAACAGAAGGGCTGAAAGTGTGTCGCAGATAAAGAAAACAAAGGATGGTGAAGGAATATTCCAGAAGGGTACAAGCATGCCAATCAATTGTAGAGGGCCATGTAGCAACGAGCCCTATAGTTTGAAAGCCAATGAAACGTTGTGTATTTTTATGACACAAAGATGAATTGCATGAGGGGTGGGCATAGCTGTCCACCTGACCTTAGAGATCCAATCACAAAGATACCCCACATAGAAAGTATACCTAGATGTTCCCTTTAAGCCTATCACAGCCCCAAGTGGGTTTTCTCATTTTGCCACGTAGTATAGTTTTTGCTGCATAATTGTGTTTTTGTTCCTATGAATCGCTGAGACTTATGCTATGGGTTGTCAGTTGATGCCCGTTGTACTCCCTGTTTTAAACAATTGAAATTAAAAACAGTTGTGTTTTTCCAACTTCCTGATTTAAACTGATTATTGTTGTCAGAGTAAGATCTGCAACCCCATCCATCCATAGTGCGCCAGCTCTCTTATAGTGCCTATGGGTTCAAGTGGTAGCAGAATGAGGATGGTTCAATAATACCCATCGATTAGTAGGTCTTTAGAATTTTCAGATAATGGAACACCCTCCACCATCTATCCGGAGGATCGCAAGGTTTCCTTTAGAGAGCGGCTGATATAGAACTCTAGCAAGAAAATCGATACAGGTGGGACGGGTCCCTCTTTGATGAAATCCCTCCTAGTTTCCACAGGCGCGGAGCGAACTGAAGGTGATGGTGGTCGACTGGAGGAGGAGACGATCTGAAGGTCATGAGCGGAAAAGTGAATGGTGAGTAGATTGAGAGGACTGGCAAAGAAAGGGGATGGGATTGTGGTAATTAAGACAAGTAACAGGGGTTTGTCTAGTATATGATGAGGAGTGTCTGAATGAGAAGCGTTCTATAGAGCCCAGTTTCCTACCTCAGTGCAGGTCTAGAAGGAGTAATTTCGAAACCCCTAGGGGGTAATTAGGTGGCACATAAACAGGTTTATGATAGAGAATGACTCAAACTCCAATCAGGGTATTTTAGAGGCTAGGAGAAAAGGAGTCTCATGGTGAAAATGTGTAAATTAGAATAGTCTGTCTGTTTATGTATTTTGTAATTGAAAAGAGGTGTCGAAGAGTGACAAGAGCAAATTGCAAGGTTAAAGAAGAGAACAAAAATTCTTACCTATTTTTTATCATTATCGGCGCTGACTGAACAGATAGGTTGAGATAATTGAGAAATAGAGGCTTTGAGCAGCCAGGTTGGAGTGCGCTCATATTTGTTATTTTTCTGAAATATAGCTGTGTAACTAAAACGGTAAGTATTGACAGTCAATTGAGGCTTGTCACAATGGGGGATGTTACTCCACTGATGCACCTTTGCAAGACGCTGCCAAAACATGCTCCTACACTCAAACAGTAGGGTAAAGGGAACAGCAGCAAAGGTGTTCATGCCATGGCCACAAGGGGATCGCTGCCACAGGCGGTTTGCAACACATGACAAAATACTTGCACACTGCATAAACAGGGAAGAAATTGGAAAAAAGATTAACTATTTTAGAGCTTTGAAAAATGTACCAGGAGGAACATGAAGACCTGCCTCCTGAGGATTGGATGTTTAATCAGTGTAGGGAGGAAGGTGTTGAGCATTCAGCTCCCCTTAACTCACCCGAAGTAAACGGCAATAGTACAGGAGATGTAGAATTATATCCATTAAGGGAACTAGTAATCCAATATATGAACCGCTTCCCTATAGCAGTGACGATAGTCCAGAAGAGACTAAAAGAGATGAGGAGATCTTTAAGGTCTTGCAAGATAAAGAGGAGAAAAGTGAACAACCGAATATATCTGCAGACATACAATGAGAGATTAAAAGATGGAAAGGATAGAAGGATAAAGCTGTAGAGGTAACACTCGTACATAACGTATGGATGGGTGGACAGATATTGCTCAAACTCAATGTGAAATGTATTGAGGAAGTTAGGCAAAGGGATGATCAAGACGAAAAGCATAAAAAAGACAGGGAACAGAGAAAAGATTGAAACAAGATGAGAATAAGAGAAAGAATAGACATAAATGAGACCAGATGTATCAAGAGGAGCAGCGAAAGAAATAAGAAAGGGCAGGGGAGCAAAGGAAGTATGACAATAGGCAGAAATCAATCGAAGAACGAGACAGGCAAGAGAAGAGAGGAGAGGAGGAAGCACAGAAATTAAGGGATAAAATAATGCATAGACAAAAGAAAGTAGAAGAGTGTAGAGAGAATGAAAGAAGGGAAGAGAAAATACAAGAAGAGGAAAGGGTTAGATGGGAAGCGAGAAAGCAAAGGGAATTAGATGAAGAAATGGAGCAAAAAAGAAGACAAAGGGAACACAACATTGATCGCATTCAGAAAGAGTTAATCGAACCGAGTCCAGTTATACCATGGGCCAAATAGAGAAGTTCCTCCCGTCACAGGGAGCAGCGGCAGGACCATCTACGATAACCCTAGAGGAGAATTTTGACATAGGGAGCATCGGGGAGAGGATCGATAGAGCCTACCAAGACTTAAGAGAAAGCAGCAAATTAGGAAGCCGAGGGAAGGGAGAAAAGTCCCTGTTCCGCCAATCACAAAGCAAGGAAAGAGACCAGTTTAGTCTCGAGCATAGAGCCTTGTCGTTAGACAGGCTGACTTCAAACAAGGGTGATGGGGTTGAAAGCCATACTAGTTGGGGACTATATATGTCAGACGAAGAGAGAGAAACCTTCAGTGGAGAGGAGGGAGAAAGTGCATGTGGTCCAGGGGATGTCTGAAGACAGACAAGGAAGTGAGATGATCTGATCTAGAGGAGCCTAAGGATAGGAAGCCAGATCCTATAGCATATCCAGGGCACCCTAAAGGACGATCGCATAGTGAGAAGGGAGCATTACCATCATACGTGAGCAGCCTGAGGTCATTGCCAGGTACAAGGTAATCAGGGACCATTGTCACCTCTATGGATAGGCAAATGATGGGAGCTGATTGCGGATTTGGGTTCTCGCAGTTCTCTTTATTGGAGAAAGGAGGGGCATGGCTGCAATATATTCCCTGGCCACAAATGGATAAGGATAATTTAAGGTGCAAACTCCCCAGTTTAATGGATGGGGTGAGGAAATGGATTTATGAGCTAGAAGAGATGACAGGAGGAAATACTCTGGCAATAGGGGACATTAAGTGTCTCCTAGCGGCCATTCTTGGGGAAAGGGCTGACATTTGGACGAGAGCGGCCTACTAAATTGTCATGGCACAGAACACAGCACATGACGGAGGCCCATTTAGTGATTGTAGAGCAGATGTCTGGAGAGCGCTCAGGGTACAGTAAACTGAGATGTCAGATATGGGTACAATTATGACGCGGGAGATGAAAGATGATGATGATCCGCTTGCTTACATTCAAAGTATTCAGGAATGCTGGACTCTTGGAACGCGGGAGCCATTGGGGAAAATCAGTGGCAGTATTTTATAACATTCTGTGTCAGGGATGTCAGGGATTACCAGAGCAGGTAAAGAGACAGCTCAAGGAACTATTGGGAATGGAAGCAAAGCCATGAGCAGACATACAGTTGACTATCGCGCATCACTGCCGGCTGTTACAAGAGAATAATAAGAAGGAAGATGCTAGTAAACTTGAGGAAGCCAAGTAAGTTCAGAAGAAATTTCCAAAGTACGCAATAGAAGGGGAGGTACTGACAAGTGGAGAAGTATTGGGAATGCAGCAAGCGGTGGGTATATCGCAGGTGAATAAACAACGCCAGATGGATCAAGGAGGGAATGGGTTCATGCCGCAAGGCAGATGAATGGGATACAGAGAAAGAGGTGGTTTTCAAAATAACCAAGGCAGGTTTCAGAATATGCAGAATGATAATCAGAATGGACAAGGGGGGATAGTAGACAAGCTCCTCCTACGTTGGACATGGGAAATGACAGGGCACATAGCACGAACATGTGGAAGCCAAGGGTATGTACAGAATGGGCAATTCTCAAGAGGAGGGACAGCTTATCCTCCAGCACATAGCTCACAAAATAGGGACGGGTTTTGCCCAAGATCTGTCAGTGTATCAAGCACAAGCGCCGCAAATGCAACGGGCATTGCATCCACAGCAAGCACCATTGAATCCACTGCAAAGGCAGTCACAACATGCACCCATGCAAACACAGCAGAATGTCACTAAGGTCGGAGGAAGTACTTTTACAGGTACGGATATAAGTATGTATCCACAATAGGACAGCTCACAGGGTGATTTGATGTGTTCAGTACTATCGGTGACACCTCAACCCCAAGAGGAACCAATGGTTGATGTGACCATAGGAGGCAAATCTTTATTCTTTTTTAGTAGACACTGGGGCTACGCGTTCATGTATACGAGAGGGCAAATATCCAATGTCGGGAAATGCCATGAATGCACAAAGTTTCTCTGGAGCTACAGGCAGAGTTCCTTTCAATGAGGAATTACCAGTCTCAATAGGAGAGTGTGACATGTCTCCATCATTGTATTCATGGCAGACACCCGTTAATATTCTGGGATGAGATTTAATTATGAAATTAAATTTGACAATTTCTTTCACTGATGAAAGCATAGTGTGTGTCACTCCAGGGATATATTATCTGAACGTGGCTGAATTTATATTAGCATTTACAGGGCAAATGGTACTGCAAGGAATGCCATTGGAGCCAGAAGTCTTTTTTATGGGGTATGCATTTTGTTGACATGGATAGTCCCTAGTGGGAAAGATTATGAGAATACCTGATGAGTTTTTGTTCCGGCCACAGATACCTATAGACGAAGAGGGGGGAAAGACTATTCCACTAGGGTTAACTGCAGCCTTAGTGCCAGGGGAATTGGATATGTTTGAAGGAACCGATGACGAGGGCAGGCCATGGAGAACAGTAATTGCTATTTGGAAAAGTATATATTAACGGATGTCACTGATGAGGATATGTTCAGAGATGATCCATCAGATGATGAAGTAATATTTGAAATGAGTATTACATATTGGGTCAGAATAGAGCAAATGGTAATAGTGCTGCAGCGCCCAGCATTATTTAATGAAGTTTTGGAAAAAGTGCCAAACTCTTTATGGACTACAGGCCCCTATGACATAGGCCTATTGAAAGGGGTAGGGGAGATTAAGATTAATCTGAAGCCAGGAGCAATTTTACCTCAAGCAAGGCAGTACCCAAATTCTCGCGAGGCGGATGAGGGCAGCTTCAAGACTATATAAGCCCTGATGGAGCAAGTATTTTAGTGACATCTAAGTCACTGTGGAATACCGTGGTGTACCCTGTGAAAGAATCAGAAGTGGGGTCGTGGAGACTAATTCAGGACATGAGACCAATTAACCAGATTGTAGAGGCAGAATTTCCTTTAGTCTCGAATCCGGCGACGATACTATGTAGTATCTCTACAGAGGCACGATATTTTACGGTGATTGACTTCAAAAATGTGTTTTTCTCAATCCGTTGCATAAGGACTCTCAAGACCTTACGTCATTTACGTTTCATCAAACTAAGCTGAAGAGCACTTGTTTGCCCCAAGGGTACTGTGAATCTCCATCAATCTTTAATAGGGTCCTGCAGATGGACCTAAGCAATATTGACTTTCAAAGTGTTGTGCTGCAGTACGTGGATGACATTTTAGTTTGTAGCACAACTGAAGATGACTGCAGGCAGAATTTGATTCAGTTAATTATTATTCTAGCAGACAGGGACATAAAGTGGACAAGGATAAGTTGCAATATTGTCAAGAAGAAGTGTTGTATATAGGTCAGTTAATCTCACATGAGGGGAAGAAAGTTACACGTGAAAGAGCTGAGGCGATTATGAAAACAGCAAAAACCGCACACAATAGATATAACGCAGCAGTTTTTGGGATTGCGCAACTATGTTAGAGCATGGGTATTTTATTATAGTTCATATACAAGACCCCTTTCGCAGGCTCTAAAGAAAGCAAAAGTGTACAAGGAAAACATAGAATGGACTGAGGAAATGAAGCGACGGTTTGAAATATTGAAGAAAATAATTTGTACAGCTTCAGTTTTAGGAATTCCCAACTATTCTGAGGAGATCTTTTTATTTTCAAACACAAATGGGATAGGTATTGTTAGGCAGAAACCTGTGCAGTTCCCTTAGGGACCACTGCAAAAGATTTAGGACTACAGGTGATTGGCAGTAAACCCAATTGGTAGCAGTCTGTACCACCCAGATTTACCTGGTAGCTGTGGCTGAGCAGTCAGACTTCTCTCAAGATGAGTTAGGCAGTATATAGAGTATACACAATAGGTACAGAGATACAGTAGTACAAGCAAACACTGACCAGAGCTTTGGTGTAAAAAGTATATAATTATTTATTTAAAGATACACTTGTAAATTACACTAGCACAAAAAGAGGTAAGTAAATTCAACACACAGTCACTATTATATATATACAACTCTAATTACTTATTAGACAAGTCTTAGTGAGAAACACCACTTATTTTCAGACAGAGGTGAGCGCTTAACATAAGATGGCACTCTAATAAGTTATTTAAAAAGGGAGGGAAAAGGGCAGAGTTATGAAAGCACACAAATCTCAATACTTTTCAAAGAACCACAGTGAGGCAGGTTAGGCAAAGTCTACTGGAGAGCAAGGAAGTTCAAATGCCAGGCCCACTCTTAGAGAGAGCAAGTGAAATGTGTCCAGGATCACACAGTCGGGTTATGCCCAAAGAGTCTTTGTAAATAGTTCAGAAAAGATTGAGATCAACTCAGGAAAAGTTAGTTAACAGGCCCCAGGCTAACCCAGGTTAGAAAGTCGATGATTTACTGTCACCCCGAACGATCTGTCGCAAGGGAAGCACGGTGGGACACAGTACCTGAAATGGGAAGAACACTCCAGCGGGGGCAGTTGTTCCTGGCAGTGGGTGCAAATCAGTGTTTCATTCAGAGGAAGAGGAGGTCTCGACGTGGAGGAAAGATGAAGGTCGTTGCACTGCCAGGCAAGAAACCAGCCGCAGAGTTTCCCGGTTACAAGGTACTACCCTTTTCTTTGCGGTAGTGGTAAACCGTGGTATTCCGTTTGCCGGGGTGCTTGGCATGGGCAAGGCAGCCATGTGATGGTCCAGGAAGGTGAAAAGACGGGCAAACTGGTTATCCCCACCAGTCAAAGGAAGAAGACTGTCCGGACGGGAGATCTCCTCTGTCGTCGGGAAAAGTGGTGAGACGGTTCAGCAGGGCTCCACCGGTGGTCTCGTCGTTGCAGGTCGGCTCGGCTTCTCCCTCCTCGGATTCTTTAGGTCCTGTGGCGACTTCTGAAGTTCCAGTCCCCAAATCCCTGCTTTTATGCAGAAAACCCCCATTCATTCAGCCTAGCTGTCACTCAAACATGCTAAGTGGTGAGCCGGGCGGCTCACCACTTGGGCCAATCACACAAGAGTGCGACTTGAGTTGCTGAGGCAACTCAGTCCAGGGTGCCTAAACCCCCTCCCACACCCCCTGTGGTACCCAGACAGAGTGGCACCACTTTTGGGAGGCTTCCGTGGAGAAGCCCACCAAAAAGTGGAACAAAGGGCTCGACTTGGGTTGGAGTCACAGAAGCGAACACAAATGCCATTTTGGAACCAAGTTTCAGCAAAAAAATACCAACCGGTGAATTTATATTAATTTAATAATCCGGCGGTATGTTCGAGGCTATTTTAAAAAGTGGTAGCCTCGAACAATGGGAAAATCCCATAGGAATATATTCGCGGTCGAATATAAAAAGTAGTATCCACTGCCACCAGCCAAAACTCGGTCGGGAGGAACTGGACAGTGCCCCCTCGAACAACAGACCCCGGGGCAATCGAATTGCCCTGACCAGTACGTCCACAACATGATGGTTTGTACTGCTTCTGTTCACAATTTAAGACTAGTAAAGCCAATGGTGACTTTACATGCCCTGGGAGACAGTAGTCAGTCCCAGGGTATGGAGTCTATGTTTGGGGGTCGCTACGACACCCCTGGGTTACTGCACGGAGGGTTCTGTGTAACCCACATATCAAAAACACATGAAACCCTATGGGGAAAAGGACCCCATAGCCCATAGAACACATACAAATTCAAAGGAACACCTCAAATCATGTCTAAGAGTGGGAGAAAAAGAGTCTCACTCTTAGCAGGAGAAAAAATAAACCCTAAAAATCCAGCAAAGCTGCTGGGGGACTCACTACGTTTGGGAAATTAGCCTTAACAGAGAATTCTCCCTACACCAGCCGTTAAGGTCGGGTCCCGCAAAGGGACCTCGTAATTAGTCGCTATTAGGTTAACAGCGCTGCAGCCTTTTATGGCGCCGTTAACCCATTAGCGCCTGGGTCGTAATGAGGCCCTTGAACCTATAGATATAATAAATAAGTATTTCATCTGTGCATTACATGCTAGGCGAGATCTGGGTATGTGCGTGATTGAAATCCTTAACAGATTTGACTGCAGGCCTGCAGGCAGTGCCGCCAATATATATATATATATATATATATATATATATATATATATATATATATATATATATATATATATATATATATATATATATATATGTATATATATATGTATATATATATATATATATATATATATATATATATATATATATATATATATATATATACATATATATATATATGTGCATAGAATCTAGATGTTCCACAACACTTTAGCAAACTAGGACCCCATGAACAGAAGGGTTGAAGTGTGGCACAGTAAAAGAAAACAGCTGACGGCGAAGGAAGATTCAAGAAGGCTTGTCTGGCCCAGTGTCAAGGGTTGGGGCAGCCAAGAAACTGGTTATCTATTCGAGGAGATACAATGAAGGTGAGAATCAAGACAGTCTCCTGTTGAGGTGTAATGGAAAAAACACGAGAAGTGCCAGGTTTTATTCATTTAATAGTGTTAAATCTGAAGAAGGAGCTCAAAACATGGTCTCCTGTCACATGGTCAGATGAAAATAGAGACTTTGGGCTTGCTACACCGAGACCAGAAGATAAGGCCATGCTCACATTCCCTTTTATTCTCTGGCATAGTGATCCTTTGCAAGGCCGAGTTCAAATGACTAATTGAATGGCAGACAGTAGGAGTGATGATGGACGATGGGTTAATTGGGTGGGGAAGCATGGTCAAGTCCAACACTAGAGCACCTGGGGTACCAGCTTGCATGCTGCTAGCGAGTGGAATGGTCCAGAAGGGTACAAGCGTGCCAACCAATTGTAGAGGGCCATTGTAACGCTCACCTGATTCTCGCAGAGGCGCCGGTCTTGACTGGGCGACTACCGTATCTTCAAAGGTGATGTGTAGCACCCGGTTGGCTCTTTGGGCTGGACCTCTGTGCACTGTATGCCTGACGTGTAGAGTAAGATGTCTGCAGATAGAAAATATGGGGTTAATGAACTGGGGTTATTGGGGTGTCCCTATCTCTTTCCTCTTCTCCTCTCCTGTAGACCCCCAAAGGTTAACGCTCTCACCTTAGGTAAGTGAATGCCGAGCTCTCCATCTGCCTCGGGGCAGGGTGCTGTAACCAGTTTCTTCACTGGATAGGTAGCGCAGGCCTCTTGACTTCAGAGGACTGCTGTCCGTCGTTTACTGCACGAACGGTAAGTTTCGAGTCATTCAAATGTCTTTAAAGTCTTTAGTAATGATGTCTCTTGTTTTGCAGGGTTCCGGCGATGGCGGATGACGGGCTGAAGTGAGTTGATGATGGAGCCCGTGTGATGAATAGAAGCGCCTGGAAGCACGTAAGTAAGCGCTTGTTGCCTGCTTCACGATGCGCTCTAACTGTCTTTTTATTTTGCAGGTACGAGTTCGGAGCGGCTGCAGGGTGCCGGAACACCCACTGGATTAGATGTGGAAAGGAGTAATGGCACGTGAGTATTAAAGTTCCCCAATGTCTTTAAACGCACCTTGTTTTGTCTTTCAGATGCGGGATGCAGCGCCGAAGGCCTCCGGAGCGTGCAAAGAGTTGGTAAGCTTTTGTCTTTCAGATGCCGGAATGCAGTGTGAAGACCTCCGGAGCGCACAAAGAGTAGGTAAGCCTTTGCCTTTCAGATGCCGGAATGCTAACCTGTTCTTTCTTGTCTTTATAGGTGTTGCTGAAGACTGGATTCAGAATGGTAAGCCTTTGCCTTTCAGATGCCGGAATGCTAACCTGTTCTTTCTTGTCTTTATAGGTGTTGCTGAAGACTGGATTCAGGATGGTAAGCCTTTTTCCTTAGGCCCAGGACCGGATGCAGAAGACACGATGAGCGTCCTGCTGCAGAGGTTGCAGAATAACGCAAAGCAAGATTCATCCACCGGGTGTGGTTTAAATAGCCTCCTGTAGTGCTTAGGTGTCTCCTTCCACAGCCACGCCTAGGTAAGAAAAGAGTTCCTGGTAAGAAAAGAGTTCCTGCCTTCCAGAAGAGTTCCAGTGTTCTGAATCTAGGGAGTGGCTCCAGCCCCACCCAACAGGAAAAGTAGTTCCAAACAGAAGAGGATCAGAGGCTCAACTGGCAGGCAAGTAAGCAGCATGGTCTGCTGCAGGTAAGTCCACCCAAGCATTATGAGCCCGGCGCTTCCAGCGCTGGGACTGGGCATATTTATGAGCCTGGTGCCACTGGCGCCAGGACTGGGTCCAAAAGGTCCCAATTGGGACTGGTTGGCACTCGTAACCTGGGTTATGGATCTGCTTCCAAGGGAGTTGGGAAAACCCTGACCTTTTGGAAGCAGAGATCATGACAGTACCCCCCCTCAAGGCCCCTCCCAAACCGGGCTTCTCCGGGGGTTTTGGCTTGTCAGGAAATGTTCGGTGAAATCTTTTGATTAGGCGAGGAGCGTGGACATATTCAGCAGGTTCCCAGGATCTCTCTTGGGGGCCGTAGCCTTTCCAGTCAATTAGGTAGAATAGTTTAGATTTGGAGATCTTGGAGTCCAGAATGCTTTTGACTTCAAACTCGAGTTCTCCATCAACTAGGATAGGTTTTGGAGATTTGGTTAGTCGGGTTTGAGGTTGCACGGGTTTTAATAGAGAGACATGGAAGACCGGATGTATCTTCATGTGCGGGGGCAAGTCCAACTTGACCGCTACTGGTTTTACTATGGTAGTGATGGAATAGGGACCAAGGTATCTTGGGTTGAATGTGCGTGGCCCTTTTAGAGATAGATATTTGGTGGATAACCAGACTTGATCCCCTACTTGATAGTGAGGGGCTTCCTTCCGATGTTGATCTGCTCCTTTCTTGTATTGTTCTTTAGCCCTTTGAAGGTGAGAAACAGCTTCTTTAAAGGCTTGGGTGATTGTAGAATACAGGTAGTCTACTGCTGGTGTTTCAAGATCTTGGAGGGGATCCAACTCCGAGGTTCGAGGGTGACTTCCGTACAAAAGAAAAAACGGGGTTTTCCCAGTTCCCGAATGGACGGAGTTATTGTAGGCATATTCGGCTATCCAAAGGATATCTTTCCAAGTTTTTTCAGTTTGTTGCAGCATGCAGCGTAAATACTGTTCCAGAGTTTGATTGGTCCTCTCGGTTTGTCCGTCGGTCTGAGGGTGGTGACTGGTCGATAGTCTCACATCAATTTGAGCCGACCGACAGCAACTTCGCCAAAAATGAGAAATAAATTGACTACCTCGATCCGAAATTAGAACCGAAGGAAAACCGTGCAGTCGGACGATGTTTTCGAGAAATTCTCGGGCCAGAGTTGCTGCTGTTGGCAAGCCTTTGAGCGGAATGAAATGCGCCATCTTGGAGAATAAGTCCACGATTACTAGAATCGTATTGTATCCGGAGCATGGAGGTAGATCGGTGATGAAGTCCATAGAAAGCGTATGCCAAGGGCGAGGTGGGATGTCAATAGGGCGTAAGAGGCCTGCTGGTCTTTCCTTTTGACTCTTGTTTTGGGCGCATACTCCACAGGACATTATAAAGTCTCTGATATCTTTCTTCCAAGACGGCCACCAGAAGTAGCGCTTGATCTTTTCTGAGGTCTTGGCCATACCGGGATGACCTTCCATTAAAGAGTCGTGATAACAAGAGATTACTTTTTTCTGTAAATCTGTGCTGGGTAGGTATAATCGTTCTTGGAAATACAATAAGTTGTCCTTTACTGCAAAGTCCTTTCCCTGCAGATGCCAATTCTGTATGTCTGCTGGAGTTACAAGTTGCCTGGCTTTATCCTTAACTTCCTCTATGGATTCGGTGGCGATTACACCCAGAATTCTTTGTTCGGGAATGATAGGTACAGGTTTAGGGTTGATCAAGTGTTCTTCCACTCCCATCCGAGAAAGGGCATCAGCTTTACCGTTCTTTGTACCAGGTCGATAGGTAATTATGAAGTCAAACTCGGCAAAGAATAATGCCCAACGGAGTTGTCTAGAGGATTGGGCTTTTGCGGTTTTCAAATATTGCAGGTTTCGGTGATCCGTAATCACAGTAACGGTGTGTCGGGCCCCCAGCAGATAATGCCGCCAAGCCTTAAAGGCAGACTTGATAGCCAAAAGTTCCTTGTCAGTAATCGTGTAATTGATTTCAGGAGGCGAGAATTTGCGGGACCAAAATGCTACGGGATGCAACTGATTGGTTACCGGGTCCTTTTGTGATAGAACTGCCCCCATGGCAAGGCTTGAAGCATCAGTTTCCACGATATAGGGGAGTTCGGGGCGAGGGTGTTTTAAGATTGGTGCAGAGATAAATTTAGTCTTCAAATCCTGGAAAGCTTGTTCCGCCTCGGTAGACCATTCAAAACGTTTGTTTTTCTTTAACAAGGCAGTGATGGGCTGGACTATTCGAGAGAATTCGGGGATAAACCTGCGGTAAAAGTTAGCGAAGCCTAACATGCTTTGCACACCTTTTACGGAGGATGGTGATGGCCATTTGAGAACTGCATCGACCTTCTTTGAATCCATACGCACTCCGCCAGGTGATAATATGAATCCCAAGAATTCAACTTCAGTCACGTTGAAAACACATTTTTCCAACTTAGCGAAAAGTTTGTGTTGACGCAATCTTTCGAGGACCATTTTCACGTGTTTCCGATGTTCAGATTCCGATGAAGAATAAACGAGGATGTCGTCAGTGTAAACAACAACACATACATCTATGAGCTCTCTGAGGACATCGTTCATAAAATATTGAAAGGCGGCCGGGGCATTGCAAAGTCCGAAGGGCATGACCTGATATTCAAATAGCCCATACTTGGTGCGGAAGGCCGTCTTCCATTCATCGCCCTCTTTTACTCGTACCAAGTGGTAAGCTCCTCTAAGATCCAGCTTTGTATATATGCATGCTTTTCTGACTTGGTCCAGGAGTTCAGGGATCAAAGGTAACGGATATCTATTCTTAACGGTGATCTGGTTCAGGGAGCGATAATCGATACAAGTTCTAAGGTCTCCTTCCTTTTTTGGAACGAAGAACAAAGCTGAAGAAGCAGGGGACTTGGAAGGACGAATAAACCCATTTGCCAGGTATTGATCCAGGTATTGTCGAAGGTGAAGGTTCTCAGGCTCGGTGAGGGCATAAATTCTGCTACAAGGAGGAGTAGATCCAGGTATCAGGTCTATCTGGCAGTCATAAGACCTATGAGGAGGTAGAGAGTTAGCCTGATCCTTCCGGAAAACATCTTGGTATTCTAGGTATTCGGGAGGTAACTGGGGAGTCTCTGAAGAAATTGCGGCCAGTGCAACACCAGGTGGAGGGTGACAAGTAGAGACACATTCTGGAAACTGGACCGTTCTTGCTCGCCAATCGATCAGAGGATTGTGTTTCTCTAACCAAGGTATTCCTAGAATAATCTGAAACTGAGGGGCCTTGATCACATCGAACACGATCTTCTCATGGTGTCCATCTTGACTTACTAGCGTCACCTCTTGAGTGGTATGCGTTACTGGCCCGGAGGCTATCTCCGTACCATCCACCGTAGTAATGACGTCCTTTACAGCCTTGGGACAAAGAGTTAGATTCATCCTCAAAACCATTTCATGATCCACATAATTGCCGATGGCACCGCTGTCGACGTAAGCTTCAATTGCATGTAATCGATCCGGATTATCAGGGCTAATGAGGACCATAGGTATCACGAAATGCGAGGTCACGGAACTGGTTTTCACGCTCGGCAAGAGGACCTCTATTCTTGTCGGGCGAGGTCGTTTCCCTGCTCAGAGTTTGTAACTTTGGTAACTGCAGCTCCTACTGCCTTCTTGGCAGGTTTCACCGGACAGTCTCGAAGAAAGTGCCCTGAGTTTCCGCAATATAGGCATAATTGCAACTGTTTCCTCCTTTCCCGCTCCCTCTGTGTTAGAGGACCTTTCAGACCCCCTATTTGCATGGGTTCCCCGGAGTCTACTCCTTTGGAAGGAGTTGGCGGTTTGGAAAATACTCGAGCATCAAACTTGGAACGATCGGCCTTCCTGTTCTGCAGCCTGTGATCTATTTGAACGACCAAGTCTATATAATCCGAACAGTCTTGTGGGGGATTCACTACTTGGGCTAAAACGTCTTTGAGCTCTCCACGTAGACCTCTATAAAACAGCGTAATCCTTTTGTCCTCAGGCCATTGAGTTTCCACTATTAGTCTATTGAAAGATGCAATATAAGCCAAAAGGTCTTGATTACCCTGTCGCAACGAAAGAAGCTCATTGTCCACGGCCTGCCCCTGTGAATGTCTTGCGAACAGTTTTTTCATACTAAGCTGAAAGGCTTGAAAATCATGGAGAACCGGATCATCTTGATTAACTAGAGGGATCGACCAGTCTGCCGCATTGCCACTAAGGTACGAAAGTACAAAAGCTACTTTTGCTTGATCAGTTGGAAAGGCTGCTGGCCGGCATAAGAAGTGCAACCGGCACTGATTGATAAATACTGCAAACCTCTTTGGGTCACCAGAAAATCGTTCGGGCGGAGCCAGAGGTACATTCCCAGGTAGGTTGATCTGCACTGGATTCATAGAGGATGTTGAAGGAAGATTTGCCCCTGATGCGGGTAACGGGGTCTGTCCGGCTTGTGACTGTAGCACTTGTCTAGCAAGATTGTCTGTTCTCTCCTTGGAAATAATTAGTTCCCTTCTTAGAGCATTCATTTCCTGACGAGCTGCATGCACTTCTGCCCTTAGTTCCCCAAGTAACCGGGCTAGGGGGTCAGTATCCGAGGTTTCCATAGCGCCTGGGCGAGAGTTTTGCGGTAGGCTTTGCGTTCTGTAACGCTCACCTGATTCTCGCAGAGGCGCCGGTCTTGACTGGGCGACTACCGTATCTTCAAAGGTGATGTGTAGCACCCGGTTGGCTCTTTGGGCTGGACCTCTGTGCACTGTATGCCTGACGTGTAGAGTAAGATGTCTGCAGATAGAAAATATGGGGTTAATGAACTGCGGTTATTGGGGTGTCCCTATCTCTTTCCTCTTCTCCTCTCCTGTAGACCCCCAAAGGTTAACGCTCTCACCTTAGGTAAGTGAATGCCGAGCTCTCCATCTGCCTCGGGGCAGGGTGCTGTAACCAGTTTCTTCACTGGATAGGTAGCGCAGGCCTCTTGACTTCAGAGGACTGCTGTCCGTCGTTTACTGCACGAACGGTAAGTTTCGAGTCATTCAAATGTCTTTAAAGTCTTTAGTAATGATGTCTCTTGTTTTGCAGGGTTCCGGCGATGGCGGATGATGGGCTGAAGTGAGTTGATGATGGAGCCCGTGTGATGAATAGAAGCGCCTGGAAGCACGTAAGTAAGCGCTTGTTGCCTGCTTCACGATGCGCTCTAACTGTCTTTTTATTTTGCAGGTACGAGTTCGGAGCGGCTGCAGGGTGCCGGAACACCCACTGGATTAGATGTGGAAAGGAGTAATGGCACGTGAGTATTAAAGTTCCCCAATGTCTTTAAACGCACCTTGTTTTGTCTTTCAGATGCGGGATGCAGCGCCGAAGGCCTCCGGAGCGTGCGAAGAGTTGGTAAGCTTTTGTCTTTCAGATGCCGGAATGCAGTGTGAAGACCTCCGGAGCGCACGAAGAGTAGGTAAGCCTTTGCCTTTCAGATGCCGGAATGCTAACCTGTTCTTTCTTGTCTTTATAGGTGTTGCTGAAGACTGGATTCAGAATGGTAAGCCTTTGCCTTTCAGATGCCGGAATGCTAACCTGTTCTTTCTTGTCTTTATAGGTGTTGCTGAAGACTGGATTCAGGATGGTAAGCCTTTTTCCTTTGGCCCAGGACCGGATGCAGAAGACACGATGAGCGTCCTGCTGCAGAGGTTGCAGAATAACGCAAAGCAAGATTCATCCACCTGGTGTGGTTTAAATAGCCTCCTGTAGTGCTTAGGTGTCTCCTTCCACAGCCACGCCTAGGTAAGAAAAGAGTTCCTGGTAAGAAAAGAGTTCCTGCCTTCCAGAAGAGTTCCAGTGTTCTGAATCTAGGGAGTGGCTCCAGCCCCACCCAACAGGAAAAGTAGTTCCAAACAGAAGAGGATCAGAGGCTCAACTGGCAGGCAAGTAAGCAGCATGGTCTGCTGCAGGTAAGTCCACCCAAGCATTATGAGCCCGGCGCTTCCAGCGCTGGGACTGGGCATATTTATGAGCCTGGTGCCACTGGCGCCAGGACTGGGTCCAAAAGGTCCCAATTGGGACTGTTGGCACTCGTAACCTGGGTTATGGATCTGCTTCCAAGGGAGTTGGGAAAACCCTGACCTTTTGGAAGCAGAGATCATGACAGCCATGTAGCAACAAGCCCTATAATTTGAAAGGCAATGAAGCATTGCTTATTTCCAGGGCTTTAAGTGGGGTAAGAAATCGAGGGGGGGCCCTCATTTGGGGGCGTGGCTTGTGGGGGGGCGTGGCCTAAAACGTACGCAAATCGTAAGGTATACACACACATATATATGCATGTTATATATCTGTGTGCGTACCTTACTATGGTTTGTGTACTTTGCAAGGCATCTTTTCTGTGGGACGGGGGCCCCGGCAGGGCCCCGGTTCAGTCCCACATTTTGGAGACTGCCGGGGCCCGGCCCCGACAGGCCCCGACAGGCCCCAGCCCACTTAAAGCCCTGCTTATTTCTATGACACAGAAGATGACTTGTACTAGGGGTGGGCATAGCTGTCCACCTGACCTTAGAGATCCAATCACAAAGATACCCCCATAGAAAGTATACCTAGATGTTCCCCTTAAGCTTCTCACAGCCGCAAGTAGGTTTTCTCATTTTGACACGTAGTATGACGTCACATATCACAAGTTTTTGCTACATAATTGTATTTTTTCCTATGAATCATTGAGATTTATGCTGTGGGTTGTCCGTTGATGCCCATTGTACTCCCTGTTTTAGACAATTGCAATTAAAAACAGTCGACAAAGAAAAAGTTGTCCCCTTTCCCATTGTACAGATTATCAAATGCCCTCCTTACATTGGTGGGGGCATAAACTGGTTCCTACCTTGTCATTATCTGAATCTACACTAGGTCTTGGACAGGGGGACTACTGAGAAACTTGCAACATTCCTCTGCGCTGTTCTCGGTCTATGTCTGTTTCCACAATTTGTACCACGCCTCTATTGATTCAGGCCCTGTACGTACCAGCCACGGCTTGGATTAGCTCCTTCCTGGCGAACAGAACCATGAGGGTCTTTTCTGCTACAGATTCTGCTGTACCCTCACCAGTACCTTGTGGGGTCCCGCAAGGCTCTTGCGTTTCCCCGACACTTTACAATATATTCACTAAACCACTCTTTGATATCCTTGACGCTCTGGGTGTCACGTATACTAATTACGCTGATGACACCCAGATACTCATTCCTATCTCAGGTGACTACGTAACTGACAGTACCACCCTTAATGAAATCTACTCGGTAATACAAGCATGGATGGCACACCATGGACTGTGTCTCAATGACGAAAAAACGGAGTTAATCATCCTGGGTACTCATGCCAAACTTAAAAATCTCAACCCCTCATTCAAAGCCTTTACCATAGATGGTAACCTCATCCCTGTGTCAAATAACACCAAAACTCTTGGTATCTACATTGATGCCACCTTATCCTTCTACAAACAAACCAACGCAGTAGCCTCCTCAGCCGCATACACCTGCAAGCTGATCACGGCATGTAGACCGTTCATCTCCACACCCAATTGCATTACTCTTGCTAGAGCACTAGTCCTTTCCAAATTAGACTACTGCAACGCCCTTTACCTGGGCACTAGTCTCAAAAACATTAACAAATTGCAAGTAGTCCAAAACAATGCCATTAGGGCTGCCCTCAACATCCCCAAAAAAGCACACATATCCGAGACCAGACGTAAACTACGCTGGCTCCCCGTCGAGCACAGGATAGCTCTTAAATCTTTGGCCCTCATACACAAAGTCAGGGCCAACCTTGCCCCAGCATACCTCACAAGCCAACTTACACCCCACACCTCCTCAAGACCACTCAGGGCAGCACAAACTGATACCATGACCATACCGCGATTCAAACTTCAAAACTCAGGTGGAGCTAGCTTCCCTGTTCAAGCTTCCAAATTATGGAACTCTATCCCCGCGCCTTTGCGTGCAGAATCCTCATTCAACCTGTTCAAACATAACACGAGGTGTTGGCTTCACAAGTTGGACTCCTCGACAGCCTATCTCCCGGATCCTAGCACGCTACACTGATGCCGGTACACCATGTAATTTATGTATACTTGTATGCACTTGCAACACTATGATTGTACCTTCTGTAATTGTAACGTAACCACTGTTGACTGCTTTTATTGTAACTGTAACCAGATTTAACTTACGCGCCCTTATGCCCACGGGCCTGGCTGCGCTTTACAAATAAAATAAATACAAATACAAAATACAAACTTGAAGACAAATGACCATATATAACACAAATGTGTTGAAAAAATAATAATTTATATGGAACAGGTGTGTGGTAAAATACTGACACATTCACAGTGACACATAGATACAGTGTTCAAACAAAAACCAAATATAACCATGTTTCACTTTACATATTCAGTGCCAAAATTTTGTGCACAAAGTAGAGAGAAGCATACATTCAGCTTTAGTGGTTCTGAAAAGACATATTCCTTGTGGCATACAATTGTACTAAGCAATTAGAGCATATCCGGGATGTTGTAAGTGCTGTGAGGAACAGTTTCCTCTGCGATTAAACATTTGATAGGGATTTTGTTGACAGGTCTCTCATTTCAAATGCTAAAAATAATTATTTGCTAAAAAGAGGTCTAAGTCTTTGGACTTAAAGGATATCTCAGATTTTGGCCAACATGTTCAAAAAACATTTGTTAGACACACTAAATGCGAGAAGAATTGTGGTCTATTCTGTCCTGAATTTTCTTCAGTGTGCTGATTAGTGTGTACACGTTTCAGTGCTTCTTGTGTACTTCAAAAGTATAGGGCACCTTCTTCAGGGCGTCCAGTGGGTAGACCCTGTGTAAAGACCAGATAGCAAAGAGAGATGTGTGAATTTCTCAGGTTTATGAAGCTGTACGTGCAGCCTTATATTAAGTGATTTGATAGGGTAGCTCGAGTTACCAGCTGTACTTGAAGCTGTGCCGGTATCAAGATCCCAAGTGTCTTGGAGGATCCGGGGTGGAAGGGGCACTCACAGAGGACCGTGGACAGGCGGCTTCTGGTGCAGACCGTGGAGGGCTTCCGTGTGTTGTCGGAAGTGCCTCTGTGGAGAAGGAAAAAGGGAAAAAGAAAAGAAGGGGCACAATTAGGGAAAGGGAATTGGTTTAGTAGTGAAAGGAGCCCGCTCTATGGCGCGGGTCTGCCCCCCCTCCCTTTATCCCGTGCCCGTGGGTACTTTCAATGCAAGAATTCTACTGTATTGAGATGGGACTGAACCACGAGGACCAGAGTGCTGGGGGCAAGGTGCTGGCGCTGCGTGTGCCCCTGATGTTTAATCTCGTGCATGTGGTGGGGACGATACCACTGTGTATCCGGCTCTCACCTGGGGCGTAGGGATCCTCTGTTACCCTCTCGTGGTCTGTGTCTCTAGCTCCGGTGTCTGCTTCCAAGTGCCTCGTCTCAGCCTTGCTGAAGCGGACGCCGGCGGGTAGTTATGGCGACCGCTAGAGCATAGCTGTGTGTGGATTGGTGTGGCATACGGCGTCATGGGGCTCGTTGTTCAACTTCCTGAGTCGGTCTGAGCACCTATTGGCTGTGTATGGACATGCTAATAACTATAGCTATTCCCAGACAGTTTGTGCCCCTTCCTGCCCAAAACACGTCTTCATGTGGACTCTTTCAGTTTGCCTTAATCAAGCATTACCATCAATGTTTCCTGTCAAGTGTTTGCTAGTGTTATTTAAAGCAGTTTCTTGAGAGCTAATGACTTAGTTGGTGCTGTAAACCAGACTTCCTTTAGATAGACCATTTATAAAACTATGTGTGTCATTCACTGAAGTGCTGTTAAAAACAAGCATTGGTAAAGGGAACAGTTTTAGCTAAGTATTTGTATTTGCCATTTGATAGGCACTGCTATCAGAAGACCACATACTTGCCCCATTTTGCACCTGATACTATCAAGTGCTAATAACACCTCTATGGAAGTGTTTGACAAGTGCCTTTCCCATGGGTACACTAAAGCCAAAACTGTTGGCATTGCTAATGCTTGATGAGAAGAAGGTGGCTATATGTGTTGTACTATAGGTTGATAATTAAGAAGTTTTAATTATGGAATTGTTTCTTGGTATATGTATTAGGAAATGGAATGGAATTTTGCTATGGAAGCAGAATTACTTTTACAAGTATTAATGAGCTGTTGGGTTGGGTGTTGCAGTGGAGTATATTATATAGCATAGAGAAGTTATTTCAGTTGAAGTGAAGTTAAAGGTAAGGTTGTGTGATCTAAAGGTCTACAACACTTTTCACATAAGACAGGTCATTTCTTAAAAAAGGCGCCAATATTTGTTGGATTGTAGTTTGATAATGGAGGTACATTTCATTATTGAATTGCATAGTTGTTTATATCTCCTTGATGGTTGCTACAAGTGCAGAGCTCCAAATCCCAATATGTACTGACGTGAGCTTTTTGTAATGATTAGCCTGTTGTATTACCAAGCCCAAACTGCCAGAGTCGACGTTAAATCCAATTCAGACATATTCCTTTGGGGTAGATTGGGGTAAATGTAATAAGGATCTAATGCACCTGCACTCCAGCCTCTTTATAGTTTTCTCTTTTTTTAACCCCAGACCACACTGCCATACATCAATGTTGTTATATACTGTCCTTAATGCTGTAAGGGGAAAACCAGAATGGAGTTGTGTGGGCAACTTCCAATGAGCAGACCAATAAAATATAACCCAATAGGGCAAAAGGCTAGGTGCACCTGCTTTTCAAACAGATGATAATTTTATTTTTGTATACAAAAAGAAAAAGGCAACAGGGTATTATGAATCCACTGGCACACAGCTCCCTGACGTCTACCGCACAAGATTGAAGTTAGAAGCACACAAATCGTCACTCATGACACAATTGATATACAGTGTTAATAACCCACCCACATTGGCTGCTGCCTATTTACATGCAATTGATCATATATAGCCCAGTCTGCCATTGGCCTTGTTGTCTTCTTGCTCATCTTCACCACACTTGGGTAACATCCTTGTACATCATGGAACACTGTAAGGCAATTGGTTAACATCAATTAGCACCACCCTACCTTTTTTCCTGACCACGTGACATACACCTGGTTATTAATATGACCGTAGTGGGCTTTTTCAAGGTCGGCCTGGTCCTCGTGGACATAGCAGCCCTTTTCTCATCCCAGACACGCTAGTGGTCCAATCGTGGCCTCCCCACCGCATGGGCATCATTCTTGGCTCTCCCTGGCATAAAACATAGATCATGTAATTTTCTGTTTTCCCTTTTATCAGTTGGCCCTCCCAAAGAGTGAACTTTGTGTCTCACTAATCAACCCAGTTCACAAAGGATTTAGAGCCTGTTTCCCTGCACATCTGGTAGTTCAAATAGAGTGACCAACCTTTTGGGAGGTACTAGTGCCCTAAATCTTCGTTCATGTTTTGTCATCTCTACTTCTGCCTTCGTTCCCAAGAATATGACTTTGGTGCTAGGCTGCAGCCCTTCATGTCTTCGGCTGCGCACATTCCTCCCTAATTAGTTCAAAGCCCTATCTGATATGTGGGCATGTGTGTGTGCTCCTTTACTTTGCATGTGAATTGTGAGGCACTAATAAGCTGAGAAATAAGGCCTTGTTGTTCTGTGTTATTTTAGGAGAACAAGGCTGGCAAGGATTCGAGCCTGCTCATAAGTGATTTAGTTTGTACTATGTCTATCGTGTATATAAGCATATTATATCCCACATAGGTGAATTGAAGCATTGCTGAATAACGTTTCCACTTTATGAGTTTCTGCTCCCACCATTTGTCCTTACCCACGACACCCGTGTTCATTTCCATATACAAAAATATTTTCCGCAATCTAAAATATTTAGGAGTGGCGGTGGTATGGAGATGCATCTCAACATTGCTGCATTTACTCAATCCTTCATTAACTAACGTATCGCTTTCTCTTGGTTGATCTGATTCAACCTTGGGAACCCATACCATACACACATACATGGTGCAAACTACTCCCATTCAGAGTGTACTTTTCTATACATGTAAGATATATACAATACCCATCACCCGCTAAATCTGTGCAGATCTCTGTGTAATTCTCAGGGTCTGGTGGGGGAAATGTTAGGGATCCTGCTTGGGGGGGGCCCTGGGGGGCTGGCACTGGCTTGGGGCACTGGTGAAGCTGCATTCTTCATTAAAATCCTCAGTTTGGGCCTGTCCTTCTTTGTACCTGAAGAGCCACTCTTGCCAGTTTTTGCACTGCTCGGGATACTCTTGGCAGCATTGAAGCAATCCTTGCACGTGCAAATCACCACCAACAGGAACCCCACGATCGGAACCAGCAGCTTCACCAGTGCCCCAAGCCAATATAGCGCCCATGAGAACAATGTATCGAACCAATTTTCAGGCTGCACGCCCGCTTTGTTCTCCATTTTGGCCTACAGTTTATGCAAAGCCCCTATGATATGCATCAGGGACCCGTTCTCCGCGTCTCTTGGTGGTGTGTACGTGCAACATGACAATCTGATCTCCTTACACACGCCACCTTCCATCACCATTAGGAGTTCTAGAATGTATCTATTTTGAAGCATCATGAGCAGGATTGCCCTCAGTTCACTGTTGGTAGCATTAAGACCTTGTTCGGTGTCATTCAGCAACTGGATCACTTCCCACCAGACAATCTGAAGCCATTTGGCATTCGCTGGAGCCTGGATTCCAGAAGTGAGAAGGGAGGCAAAGAATACTTCTGTTTAGTGTACAACCGGTACTTGTCTGGAATTGCCTTGAGCAGTTTGGATAAGTCTTCCGACAAGTATTTCAATCTCTTCTTTGTCGACCTCACCAACCACCTGTTTTTCTTCACCTGTTGGGGGTTGGATAGATGGTAAAATTTACTGCACCACCTCTCATTTGGATGCTATTTCAAGTGTACTTCTGGCACCACGAGGGTAGCTGAGTGCAGGGTTGTCAATGCACAGATGCCTTGCCAAAAGGGTGGAAGGTACAGGTATGATTGTTGGCTGTATACCCAGCACATGCCCATCAATGCCGCTGTTCCTCCTGCAAGATCTGGAATTAACAGTGCCTTATTGTACTTAATGTTTGTGCCTACTGGCACAGTCCTATACCCTCAAAAACAGAAGTGATATTGATCCATCACTTGCTCTTTTACTGGTGTTTCATCTGCTTCAATCCATGTCAATTTAGATATGTGTGCCAACCATATCTCAAAACACTTCTCATTGACATTCCATATGACTTCCTCTCTGAACCCTGCCAAACCCCCCGCTGCACAGCTCACCGCCGCTTTCTCCCATCTATACGATATAATCCATACTGTATCCAATTTCAGCATAGGCAATGGCTTGCATTGTGGGGCACTATTGTCTTTTGCACACTTCTCTTCATCTTTGTCCATTAGTACAACTTGTACTTTGTGCCCTTTGAATAGACTCTGAACCTGACACAGCACTAATTGTACCAAACACGGATCCTCTAGGGGCGATATCTCCTGGGGTACTAAAGTGTTGGGTGCTTTTGGCACATGGGGATGAGGGTGCAGACATAACAATTCCTATTGTATCTCTGTTTCCCCTGCAAGTTATTATACCTTTACCAAATAGTGTTAAATTCTGGGTGGTGCTCATTGGACTTTGTATCAAATGCTATCCCCTTATACTGATTGTATTCTTTTTCTTCCTCAAAACCTCTTTTCAGTCGTACTTTTAAATCCCATAATAAAGTATTCCAATCTTTATTCGCTTAAAATTCACCACTGTGGTAAGATATTCATCATTTGGTATTGTAGCTTCAAAATATTTATGAAAAGCTGGAACATATGTACATTCTATTGCAATATTACTACTACATTCCAACCCTACGTTTATATGCCCTATATATATAACAACACTAAAAATGTATATAAACAATCCAATGGCAAACCCACACATAAGTGGATAAAGCATGGCACTGCAAGTATGCTCAAAAACAACTTTTTATTCTTGTATCTCATTCTAGTCATTTCAAGAACCATAGTATCGAAGAAACACTAAAAAATATTATTTGAAAAAACAGAAAACAAAAACATTCCTTCAAAAATTCTTCTAGAAAAATAAATAATAAAAGAAAGCAAAAAGCAAACAATGTAACAGACACTGATGTAAATAGAAACCAAATTCATTAAACATCAACAATAATATAAAAACATTCAGTTAAAAACTATCAGGTGGGTGAACAGTTTGCAGTGCTTTTTGAACATCAGACAAATGGACCCTATAACGCAATTCTTTACTTTAACAGCAAGGGGAGTGGCATATATTTCAGTGTATGGGCCATTATGGTGGGGCTCACTCCACTTTCGCACAACCTTTTTAATGTAAACCTTATCATTAGGAAACAATTGGAAAAGTGACGATCTTGCAGATTCCGGTGCAGCTCTGTTATCGGTATCTTCTGACCATCGTGAAACTATCTGTTGGGAAAGATATTTCATGCACTTCGTTAACTGAGTCAGATACAAATGGAATTCATCCCCCAGGATCGAAGCAGCCCTGTGAGCATCTGAAGCACTCCCCACAGCACTTAATGGTGTGTGCATACATCTCCACGTCACAATCTCATGAGGGGAGAGGTGATGATCCACAGGGCTGAGTCCTTAACTGAACAAGGTCAAGGGGAGACAATGCACCCAATTCCTTTTCAGTGTTGCACAAAGCTTAGATAATTTTGTTTTAAGGAAACTGTTCATCCTCTCCACGCCCCCGTTGAGCTGACAGCAATCAAGGAACACAGCTTGTGCTTTCTTCCTAAAAGAGCTGCAATCTCCTTAAAGAGCTCATTGAAGAAATGGGTACTGGTTTCGCTTCAGAGAGTATCGCCCACTCCCCACTGTGGAAACAATTATCTCACAAAAACTTGGTGGCTGATTTGGCATCAAGATGTGCACATGGACCAGCCTCAATCCAATGAGCGAAAGGACAAAAAACACTATCAAGTACCGTAAAGAGTTACACTTCTCTCCCATATCAGCAAAATCTATGTTTAAATCCCAGAAGGGGCCAATAGGGCATGGCAAAGTACCTTTTAGAGTTTTCAAAGTTTGTCCGGTGCTATATGTCTGGCAGACCACATAGTTGGATTTGAATAAGGATAACAATTCCTGAATATTAGGCACATACAAATGTTCCTGAATATATGCTGCAATATGTTGTTTAAATACATGGGAGAGATAGTGGAGCTGGTCAAAGGCCACAGAGGCCAGTGCCTGAGGCATCACAACCTTCCCTGTACTCAGTTGTCTCCACAATAAGTCATTTGGGTTTTGTGCACACCCTCTCTTTTGCCACACCAACTTTTCTCATTGTGGGGCATTGTCTTGTATTTCAATATCTTCCATAACAGAGAGGGCCATGTAAGGCACCTGCAACTGGAGCTGCATATTCACAAATGCCAGATGCTCAGGTAGAGCTCAGACTGGCAAATAAGCTGCCTGTTCGCCACAGTATCTGCCGCTTTGTTCCCGAGGGAGACGAAGTTGATGCCGCTTGTGTGGGCAGTGCACTTCACTATTGCAGCAAACGTAGGTTTCGCAGGCATGGCAGTCTGTCTAACAAGGATGCGTGCTGTACGGGAGATCCATCTGCTCTACAAAACCCTTTCCTCATGCATCTTGACACTCCTGAATGAACAGTTGTTGTAATGTATGCCTTATCTGAATATATTGTTACTCAGCATCTCTTAGCTGTCTCAAGTGCTCCAATGAGAGCAATCAGTTCTGCTGCGTCTGCTGAATAATGGCCTGGGAGCCTCCGCTGCAGGACAACTTTAAATTCTCCTTCAACCAAACGCACTACTGCCACTCCAGTATGTCTGTGATGGGTGTCCAGGTCAATAATTGAAGAACCATCAACAAAATATACTTCTCCTTTATTAAGGGCATAATCATGGGCCTTAGGGATACCATCTTCCGGGCCTTCATAAGTGACACAGTCATTTACCTCGTCACCATTGGTAATGGGTACAGTCAGAAAAGTATCTGAATTCACTTTCTTACAGCGAACAACTTGAATAGAAGGGCTTGACAGTATTACTTCATATGCGGAAGCCCTTTGTGTAGTAAAAGAGGATTTGGGCCTCTCTAGTATTGAAAAAAACAGCATTTTCTACTTACAATGTTAGGGATCAACCCATCAAAATAGTTGCAGACTTCTCAATGGAAGGCAGCAGTCAATGCTTGTTCGCACGGGAACTGTACTTGCATTACAGAATCTAAAATGGTACTGTAATAGGCCAAGGTTTTATGCCCCATTGTGGTATGTTGTGTCAGTAGCCGCAGTCATCATTTGACCATCCGAATGGGAAAAAAGATAAAACTCTGTGTGTAATCACGGGTAGCCAATACTGGAGCGGTGGGAATAAAATATGTAAGCTCCTTAAACTTAGTAACCATCTCATCAGTTCAGATAATCGTATTCTTTGTACACTGTGCTTCCTTGAGAGCCTGAAGTAATAGTTTGGTTTATGATATGTAATCAAAAATCCATGCTCTGCAATAATTACAAAGTCCCAGAAATGTCTGCAGGTCCTTCACTTTCACTGGCTGGGGTGTGGCGCGCTCTGCTTCTGCTCACTTTCTTTCCATTCACAGAAATCAACTGTCCCAAGTACAACACTTCCTGCTGACAACATTGCAATTTTGCACGGTCCACGTCGTACCCTTTGTCAGCGAACAATTGTAACAACGCTATAGAGACTTCCCTGCATTGGTGTTGTGTGCTGCTGCACACCAACAAGTCATCCACATACTGGATCACAGTGCTAGGAATAGAGACATTGCCTAAATCTTCATGTAACAGCCTATTAAAGAAACTCGGGGACGCAAAGTACCCCTGAGGAAGCCTAGTATGTTGGAATGTGCTCCCGGCAAATGTAAATGTTGTAAGATACAATGAATCAGGATGCAAAGTCACTGAGAAAAATGCATTCTTCCAATCCACTACAGTGAAATAAGTGGCCTCCACAGGTATATTGCACAATATTGTAGCGAGATTTGGGACCACTGGGAACTCTGCTGTTTCAATGTCATTAAGAGGATGTAAATCCTGAATCATTCTACAACTAGCACCTTTAGATTTCTTCACCGGATAAATAGCTGTGTTGCATGGTTAGTTTGAGGGTACTAAAAAGCCCTAGTGTAAAAGCGCCATAATAGTATTGTAAAACCCCTCCTCTACTGCCTTCGATAATGGATATTGTTTTGTTTGTGGCAACACAGCACCAGATTTCAAGGTGATGCATATTGGCGTAACACTTTTCAGAAGTCCCACATCATGTGGATTGTTTGTCCCCAATTTATCAGGAACTTTAGCCAAGTCAGCTGAAGTAACTGAAGGAGCAGTCCCTTCTAGAAACATAGGACATACCACGTGTCTGTACTGTATCATTATTTCACAGGGAACGCACACATCCAATATTATTTCTCACTCCTTTTCTCTGTTCTCAAACAACTCCTCATCTGAGACATTTATTATTGGTTTCATAGGTTCAATGCACACAACTACTTGCCATTCCCCATTGTTGGAATCAACTGCTATCAAAACAACCCGCTCTTCAGCCACAAGCCTTCTATATCCAGCTAAAGGATGGTACCTACTACTACCGCTTGGGGCTGGGCGGCCTAAACAAAAACTCAGAGGGTACTCGCCAATACTTGTTTGCCACTTGTGGCATGACACTCAGTATTATCGTAATGCCATACAGAAAGAAATTGGGGACCACTGGCATCCATCCTGCCATGGAATCAACACCTAATGCATGCAAGGTCAACATTACCCTGAAGACAGATATACCGGGCATGGACACATCACACCTCATTCGCTGATTGAGGTGGTCATATTGAGCTTACTCAAGATGTCTCTTCACAACAAGTTGATTGGAGTCACACTGGGATACAGCAAAGTGGACACACCTCTCTGCCTCCTATTTGGATAGTTCATTTATTTGTAAAAGTAACCAATTAAATTGCCCCACAGAAGCCCTGCATTTCTGTGACCTCACCTGATAAGGGAATACTGATAGAGGGATTCTGAGCAACAATACTGTTTGTAACAGTGTTGTTACACGGAGTAGGTGACCCTTGTTGCTGTCCATGGTGTACAGTGTATGGTGGCACATTACTCGCTCCCTGGGTGGGTAATTGTGGAAATGTTGGTGGGGCAAAGAGTGGCCCGTGGGCATTGGTATGCCATAACGGTCTGTTCAAGGCATCGCTCCTTATGACTGGGGTTATGAACCTGGACCTCCCCAGAGATAAGAGTACATCTGCAGTCGAGGATATGCATACCCCATCTACTCCTACATTCTCTAGAAAAATAACACAAATGTCCACATGGCCAACATTGATCTGCTGCTCCTCCTCCTTGTGTTCCCATTCCTCGAAAGCCCCCTCATCTTCCTCTGACACCTGAAAATCCCCTCTCCCATGTTCAAACACCGCTGGGAACCCACTGTGATACTGAGGTTGGTACCAACCTATCCAACCATGTTCTCCTCCCGACCAGAGTGCTGTTTGCATGTCTGCCTGAGTCGCCCTAAAATATGCTGACCCTTACATCTGCACTGCTGCTGCAGCTGCCTCCAATGCAACCTTTGCTAACTTATTTTGAACCAGTTTTCCGTCCTCTGCTTGCGCTTGCTGTGCTGTTTTCTTATCCTTTTCTTTCACCCATTTACAGTGGTGGATAATAATAGACTGGATGTCAACCCAACCATTGCCTCAATCCCCACTATCTTGTCAAGTACCTTCTGCACATCTTTTGGGAGCCCTCTTTTAACCACAAAATGGAAACAATGAATTGCCATGTCCCACGAATCCTTTGTTTCTGCCAGCCACATGTCTTGTATGTGTAACATGTACTGGACCGGGTCCTCATCATCATGCAATGTTTGTTGCATAATCAACTGAAGATCAGGGGTATCTGGATGCACACACCGCAACGCTGCCCATACTTGAGGCCAGGTGTCATTGTAGAAGAGTAGGTGGACATGCTTTCCCAAACTCGTGTGGCCTCACCACCATCCGACTGGAACTGCAGGAGAAGGGCACTATATGGGACCCCATATGTCATGCCTTTACCGCATTGAGTATACGAGAGATGATATGCACTGAGACATCCATATCAAATGTATCCTCGCACTGAGAGTGTGGAAGGAAATTGTGTGGAAGGAAGTCAGCATGCACCATTGGACATCATTGATCGTTGAGTGATATCTGATGAGGAAAGAGTGATGTCATGAATAAGATGTACAAAGAAATACTGAAACCATATAAAAATACTTAAGAGTGATGATTTAACTGAAGTGACAAGAGAAACACGTATGAAATGACAAAAGTGATCATAGATGCAAAGAAGATAATGTAACTTGCTTACCATTAAGTGTAAATATTCAGCAACGCAAGGTAGATAAGACATATAGAAGTTTGCTATAGTAGGAAATATAATGTGGCAAGGCTGGCCATGATAGGAATATGGACATTGGCTTGTGTAAAGATTGAATTAAACAACCGCAGAGACAGACCAGGGGTTCAGACTCAGGGGGCACTGGAAAACAGCTTTGTCTGCAAAGCAAAGAGGAGTCTGTGTTGGCCTGTGACAAGGATGTTATTTTTAAGGAATACCTGCAAGGCACTAAGGGAAGCAGACAGATAAACCATGTGCGTGAGACACATTTCTTTTAGATTAAAGAAGAATTAAACATCTGCAAGAGCAAATTATTGGACAATTAAAAGTGTATAAAGTCTATTCAGGATAGAGTGAGGAAGTCTCTGAAGGCCAATCAATTAGCAGTAAATAAGAGGTTGAAATGGACACATTTGTGGTCTCTTAACATGCGATTCAGAATTCGAAAACAAGGGCAGTTCATTAAGCTGTGGTTGAATGTCCCAGAACAGAGAGCAGGCTCCAAGGTCAACTACAGACGGCCGACTGGTGAGAGATAATGGACTAATTGGGAAAGTCTGGAGTAATCTGACGTGACTCAAGCACCTGGGTTTTATTTCGCCTACATGCTGCTAGCTGAGCCAAAAGTCCAAGGCTGGGTGTGGAGGCCAACCAATCAATGGGTCTATAGCACAATCTGCTATACAATGTTGCATAGAACAATATGCTGCCAGTTTGTCCACTATAATTAGTATAGTATGTATTTAGAGGTAGATCAAGGTGTGGCTTACAGATAATAGACAGACAATCATGTACTATTCCATATGTAGTCTGCAAGTAGATATGCTCCCCTAACCAATCCCTCCCGTCAATAGGTTTTACTTTTTGTCATGTAGAATGACTTCATAAATGATGCATATTGGGGTATAAGACCTCTGTGTGATAAACTTTGTGTGTGAGTGTGCAAGCATCAGTCTGATGTCTGCCAGTTTTTCCCTCCTTTATTAAATTGAGAATAAAGTAGTACTTTTCCATATTCTTTGAGTCTGTCCGGTTATTTGGTGTAACATCTTTATTGGTAATCCCATCTAGTACAAGAGACTCTTCAAGGTGCTAGAGAAAATGTTTGTAGTGGTGCAGATGTTTCAGGTCTAATCGACCTGGGCCCAGACCTAGACCTCCGGACGTTCAACTGTTCCTGCCATTAGCCAGAAGACCGCAGAGCTTCCTGTGGAGAACGGTGTGGACAAACATGTGTAAGAAGATACGGTTGGCAGGTCCCTCTTTGATGAAATTCCTGTCTGGTCCCCGTGTACGGAAAGCAAACCGGTCGGTTGAGGGAGAGTCGATGCTGAGGGACTCGAGCTGAGCTACGGACGTAAGTAGAACATTGAGAGTGGCAAAACATAGAGGGAGGGACTGTGTTGTAAGAAATACATATAAACAAGTAACAGGATTTGTGGGGATTAAAACGAAGAGAAATAGATTCCTCGATTCCTGGTTCCAAGGGGACAGAACGCTACATACTAAAAAAAGACTCCAAATAAGGGTGTTAAGGATTCCTGAGGCAAAGCCAACAAGAAGAGTGCATATCAAACTCCAATATGCAGTAAAGATGAGATGAGAAACATTTACTAAAGATAGTAAGGGAAGGCGTACACAGATAAAATACAAAAATGCACATGTGTGGAGTTATAAATATGTCAGTATAAAGCTTTTTTGTGTTTAAACAAATAAATATAAAATGATAGTAGACATATGACGGTGATTATTAGATTTTTTCTTATCAAGGGATTGAAGTCAATTAGAAAGATAAAAATCAAGGGAAACTAATGAATAAATAAGGTAGAGACCCTTAAAATATCAATAATAAAACAACAAGAAACTATGGGGCTAATTCATAGAAATCAGCGCACAAGTGGCGCACGCGGCTAGCGCACAGTGTGCGCGTGCACCTGTCTGCGCCAGCCGCATGCCCGAAACCCATTTCAGTGCACAGCGTATTCATGGATTTCAACATCCAGAACAAGGCGTCGCGCAGAGTGGCACAGTGATCCTGCAGCAGCGCCAGTTATGCTCCCAACCCCGTCCCGTGCGCCATAAACATCGCACAAATCCAGTACATGGCGCAAAGGCCAGTGGACCAGCATACAGCTCCCCAACCACGAAAACGCATGTAAAACTCACCGCACACCCGTCAGAATACACGTACCCCTCTCGCGCTAGCGAAAACGTGTGTAAAACTCCCTGCGCAACCCTCAGAATACACGTACCCCTCTCGCGCTAGCAAAAATGCGTGTAAAACTCCCCGCGCACCCCAGAGAATACACGTACCCCTCTCGCGCTAGCGAAATCGCACGTAAAACTCCCCATGCACCCCTCAGACTACACGTACCCTGCTCGTGCTAGCACCGAGCTGGCTGCATTGGTCGGGGCAGGTCCACAGGGGTCCCTGGTGGCATCTGGGCCGGAAGACGGCATGGAGAACAGCTAGCGCATAGTCTGCAGAGGAGGTGATGGCCGCCAAAGTGCCCGACACATGTAGGAAACCCTCCCGACACATGTTGGCCCCTCCCAACTGGGCCACGTTGGCACGCAGCTCTTCGTGATGACGTGCGTGGTCCGCCCCAGGAAGCACGCACGTCATCACGAATGTCACACGTGGGCAACAGAACACCAATCAGGACAGACTCCATACGGTCGCGGGTCCCCTCGTCCACAGTAGAGGAGTGCCAGATGACGTGGACCTCCCCCCTACCTGCGGACGGGCCTGGGATGGGGCATCCCTGCTGGTGCATGATGGTGCAGCCACAGTGTCAGGGACAGTGACATGCACAGGCCCCTCCACAGTGACCTGTGCTGCCTCCTGCCCCTGCTCCTGGACTGCACCACTTGCAACAGTGGTACCACCCTCACCAGGCCCCATGTGCGGCTCAGTAGCGGCCTCCTCCTCCTCTGTGCACACCACCAACCTGGATGGCTCCACACCGTCTTCCGTCGTCGCAAGCCCCTGTGGGGGCTCACCCGCCACTTCCACTGCAGCTGTAGTGGCAGACGTGGCACCAGTCCCCTTGCTCCCCGATGAGGGTAATTCCTGGGAGGGTGACTGGGCCTTGTGTCGCTGGTCAGTGGAGGCATCCCCACCACTTTGCTCTACAGCGCCGTCTCCACCCTCTTCTTCACCCGCCGCTGTCTAGAGGGAGACATAAAACACAAGCATCAGGGTACTGTACAATAGTCCCCTAGACAGGAAGCAATAGCACATGAGTGTCACATGAGTGGCAATGTCAAATGTCACTTCCATCATGTCCCTCCACAACACATGGATCAGTGCAGCCAACACACATGCAGAAACAGGCATGGCACATGCAATGAACATTTGCATCCATGTCCAAGGAGCTGTTGAAACATACAATGGTGGGTTGAAACTCACATGCATCATGGGTCATACTGATCACATGCAAACACATCAATGTAGTTTCATACATCTGGCCTCATACACCCCAGACACAGTGGATACAAGGATGACTAGGCTGCATCATTGAATCAACACATCATCACAGACATGTGTCATGCATCCATGACATTTACAAGTCACACACACGCTACTCAGACACACAGACATGGACACCATACATGTCCATGACAGCAGCACCCATCTCTCACACCCCAACCATGTCCAAGAACAGAGACAGGCATGCATTCATTTGTGCATTCCGCAAGCTGCTCCGCATGTTGCATCGTAACAAATACACCATCCATTTGGCTCACGCATGACTGGACTCACATGCAGCACCATCATGTCCCTGCACACACACATCCATACATGGCCTATATCACACATACAGGCAAGTAGCTAACTACCAGCACACTGCAACATGCCCTGTTTCACACAGCAATGCATGGCCACTTAGCGCTCGACTCCAGACTCCTGAGGGTCTGGTGATGAAGCACTGGGCAAATGCGCTCCAGGACCCTCATCTGCTGGTTGGTAAACTGACCCCGGCACCCCACTGCATCTGCTGCATTTAAGAGGCGCCGGGCCTTCTTGAGAGTCCTGGACTTGTAGTCCTCCCAGCGCTTCTGGATGCGTTTGAGGTCATGGGGTGCCACCCCCTCTGCATTGATGGCACCCACTTTGTCCATCCAGATCCCCATCCGTCCTTCCTTGTCGGCGCGCAATGGTGTGAAGAGGGCATCATAATGCCCCAGGACTTGCTCCACCAGGATGTAAACTTCATTGGAAGTGAAGCTGGCAGCCCTCTGACTCTCAGCTGGAAAGTTGCCACTGATGCCAGATGGTGTTGTGTCAGACATGGCAAACCCCTAGGCAGGTGTGGGTTGGCAACTGGGTCCTGGGGCTGGGCTGTGGAGCAATGGGATACCAGTCGGGAGTCCTCTGTTCCAGCAGGGGTGGTCACAGCAACTGGACCCCTGGAGATGGAAGATGTGCAGCCACCAAATGGCAGGGCACGGTGGCAGCAGGTAGGCAGCAGCAGATGGCTTGTGGGAGGCTGCTCGGGGTTCTGGGGGGCAGTAATTCGGCCTTCTGGGCAGGAGCATGGCCTTCCTTGTGTTGTCAGGTGGCCAGCTTGATACGGAGTGAATAGGCATGTGAAAAAACTGAACGTCAGCGTGTAATTCGAGGAAAGGCCCTTAGCGCATAAGCGCGTATGTGACGTAACATGCGCAGGCGTTCCCCTCATCATGGGTGCATAGTGATTCAGCACATGACAAAACAGCATGTCCGCATGTGAATGCGTGTAATCTGAGGAAGGGCCTAAGCACGTAAGTGAAGTGACTCGCACGGGCGTTTCCCCCAGCACGGGTTAAAGGTGAGTGGGCCAGCAGTTCGCTGTTTGTGCCTTTCGTGGAGACCGATTTGTGTGTTGCTACTTCGTGTTGTTTCGTGCACCATCATAACTTCACAGCGGATCAAGGACGTATCTCTTCTTTTGGCAGGGGTATTGGCTACGTGTGTTTTTCATTATCACGCTAGTCTGACGGTGAGTCGTGCACACTATTTTTCCCACTGCGGGTGCCCCTGTGTATAACGTACCCATTTCCAAGGTCTTAGTAGCCTGCGTGTCCCACGCGTATGTGTTTTTTTCGTGTCCCTGGTAGCCACTGCATACTGCGGGAAATTAATTTCACACACGTGGGCTACCGGGGTTGCGTGCACGGTTTTACTGCAGTTTTGGGGTGCCTGAGCATTGCGTGACCTGTCACTTTATCACCGGGGTCACATACAGCCTTGCAGGTGCAGGGGTGCTGTTAACATCTTGTATCCCAACCCCTTCACCTCAATTGTCCAGGACAATTGTCGTGTACACCTCCCATTGCCACTACTACATCTGGCCCGGCACTACTACATCTGTGCCATGGCAGGGAGGCCACGAAAGTTGAGGGGCGCCTCAACTGGGCGTTTTCCGTGTGGCGGGCGTTGTCAGGGACTTGGCCGGGGTGACCAGGGAGTCGGGGGACTCCAGGGTGTCCAGGGTGGCTGCAGAGGGGGAAGAGGCCGGGGTGCGCCACTTTGGCACAATGTTGTGCCACGTGTTGGTGCGGACATGCCACCACCCCCTGCGGCTCCAGGAGATGCAGTTCTTGCATCTGGCACTGGCGCTCATGTGACCAGGCAGTCCGTTTCATCGACTGCCACGGGCCCAAGGGGAGTGGTAGCTGCAGGTGCAGCTGTGGACACTACCACCCAGGCTCTGGGTCTTCCAGCGCTGGATGTGTTGGCACCTGAAGAGTCCCTGGAAGATTTCCAGGAGGTCAGGAGGCACACCATAGGTGCACGCAGGGCTGCCCTGACCGAGGCATGTGCCCCTGGGGCAGTAATGTCACCTGGTGCCCCAACCAGCTGGGTGTTGGCAAGTGCATAGGCAGAGGCAACCGACACCACCCCGGTTGTGAGTCTACCATCCAGGACAGTCCCGGTCAATGACCCTGGCACAGCGGATGTTGCTGCGCAGGGTCCATTCCAGGGCACCCAGCAGCCACTGACGCAAGTCAGGGCTTCTGTCCTCGTTCCACCTGCCACTCCCTCGCTTCAACCCACCAGCGCCACAGCCCATACTGATCATGGCAGCATTTGCCAGCCAGGGTCCGGACCACTGTCCAAGAGGAGGAAGGTTGCACCTGCAGTAGAGGCTGGGACCCCAGACACAGCTCTGGCCTCCGGCACGTCGAGGAAGAAGCCTTTCTGCGTGCAGGAAATGGACTTCCTTGTGGACTACGTGTGGGACCACAACCGTGATATGCTAGTGGGGCCGAATTGTCAAACTACGGCTGCCCATCGTATGTCCCACTGGAAGCAAGTTGCGGATCATGTGAGTAAATTCGGCCATGAGGTGCGCACAGCTCAAGAGTGCAAAAAGCATTGGGATGACCTCAATCGCAGTACTAAGGTGAAGCTAAGGTGAAGCGTGCCTCTAATTACAACATGACTCTGGTGACTGGCAGTGGGCTACCACCTGAGGAGGAAGACCTCACTTCGCACGAGTCAGTCGCTGCGGAGTTCATACCAGCAGGAATGGTCAAAGGAGTGGGAGAGATGCTGGACTTTGATGCCCCGTCCAGTGAGTGTTGTTGCGTGTTTGTCGAGGCCATGTGTGGTTTGCTTGTGTGATGTGTTGTGCTTGACTGCCACTACATGTCATGTGTACATGGTTCCCATGTGCAAGTCATGCAATGCTTCACTGATGCGTGCCTGCTGTGCAGGATGCTGGACATGTAGAGCAGACGGGGACTTTCCTCATGGCCACACTTCCACCCTACTCACATGCTACTCACCCGGTAGCCCCTCCGGTCCATGTTCAAGCTCACTGGCCCTTCTGCATGTAGCCTGGGGTGTCTTTCCTCTCAGCACTGACGTGCATGTGTCTTCTGCCTGCATGCGGGTACTCCATGTAGGCATGCTCCCTTGCCCCTCTACCCCCCTGCACCACAATTTCACCATGGCACTGGTGTGCATCATGTTGGCATACTGCAATGGCCCATTCAAGGCTCCTGTGTACATGCAAACTTCCACCAGCCAACCTCCCAGACACATGCAGTGGGGTACATCCTCTGTCCTTGATGCAGGGTGTCTCACTTGGACTATGCAGATGGTAGATGCTCCGCAGGGACATGAGTGCCCATTCATTCTCCATGTGCATTCCTTGCAGGCCCCTATGTGTCCTTGACAGGATGATCATTGTAGTACGTGTCCAGGATGACCTACATTTCATGGCATTTGCTCATCCATTCAATGCCCCCTCTGGCTCAGTCCAGCATCACACACAGGTTTAGGGTGTCACAGTCTGTGTGGGGCACAGGCCTCACCCTGTTTCAGGCCCACTGACTCTGTTCAACTGGTGTAGTGGCTTCTGCACACATGGGTGTACTACTGAGGGTTCATCCTGTGTCCTGCTTACTCTCCCATCATCATCTGCTGTGTTGTCAGTTGACTCAGATGATGCAATTGACACTAGTCAACACTGTCTGCCAATACACAGGTCTCTGGTCACCCTTTCGCTGCCATGCAATGCCTCCCTGCATTTTCACTTAGGGGTGTGGGGGGGGGTTGCTTGTAGCCATGCAACCCATTGCAAGCACATTGCACGTGATGCCTGAACTTGCCCTTGCACTGCCTTCACGTTTATTGATAGACATCATAATGTACTTGTTCATGTAGATAGTGGGTAACGTACACATGTTCTGCACTGCATCAACCCACTTATAAACCGTGTTACACCCTTCTACATGCCTACTCACTGATGAAATGTTAAAGTCACCTGGCATGTATGGACAGGTTCTCATCCCTTCTCTGTCATGTATGCGAAAGGCACAGGTGCATCCTGTGACACATGTACTCAGTATTGGAACTCCCTAGTGGTTGTTTAGATGAGTTGATAGATCAATGTGCGGCCTATACCAACTGGCATAGGGCACTGATTGGATGTAGCCTGCCAATCGGGTTGTAATCACTGTGGGGCATCCTTCGCGTGTATATGTGTGCACTGCACCACACATGCTGGTCATGTTCACAATACAGGTGTATGGGTAAATGGGTGTTTTTGAACGCTTTCACATGTACATAAGCAAGCAGCTTCAACGTTGTGTGGTGCAACATTGCGAGTACTCACTTATGTGTTTGTGAGTCCATTAACACATGTGTCTTCCTCAGCTTTATTGTTGACTGACTAATATGTAGTTGATAGACGTTCATGCTGGTGAGATTTCTGCATTGCGCACGTTATGTGGAACTGGCATGATCCCAAAGGTTCACTGTTGTGCAGTATGTGTATGCCCAGGCCCACTTAGCTACTATGGTGGGTCCTGGCCATGGAGATTTCCACAAGGAATGATGTAATTGGGCACATTCTTAGCCCAATGTGCTCAATCAGGCCCTGAAGGGTGTTGTGGAGGCCTCGTGTCCTGCAGCTCGGACGGTACTGGGCGTTATGGTCCCTCATGCCTGGTTGCAGGCCCTTGCTTTGCTTGGGACATTCACTATACCTACATGGTCCATGCAACCCGGTACGGGCCGAGCTGCAGATGGATGGAGCTATATTGATGATGATGCTTTAGTGATGCATGTCTACATGCATGGTACCTGTGTCATTGTGTGTTTGGAATCACTTGTAGCAGTGATCAATTTGCAGTTCAGAAATGCTTATGGTGTGTTTCATTTCTTAGTTGCCATCTGTCTTTTCTGCCTGTGACATGTGCCTGACAGAGGTGGTGTCTGATGGAGTTCATATACTACATTTTGTACTTGTGTAGGCTTTGCTATTTAGACACATCCATTTCTGCTTTTGGGATGTGTTTGCACATGCATGCCAGGTTCTCATTTGTGTGTGACATGTCTGCTTCATGTGTTGGCTGTCAATGTGATGTCTACGTGTGTGTGTGTTATGTGCTTCTGACATGTGTACTAATGTTTATCTTTTCTACACTTTTCAGATGATGACACAATGGAGCCAGAGGATGGTGTTGTCATGCCAGACACAGGGTAGCTATCAAACCAGCAACCAAGCACAAGTGGTGGTTGTGGGGTGGGAGGCCACGAGAAGCCACTTGTGTTACAGACCATCTTATCTAGGGCTGGCAATGAGTCTAGCTCGGATGATCACTCTGACGACAATGTCGAGTTGGATGTGCATCAGGTCCATTCGTCAGGGGTGAGTGATTCTGATGTGGACACTCCTCTGTCTGCGACACCTGCACTGAGGGGCCGGACGGTGGTGGGACCTCTGCCTGTGGTGGATCGGGATGCAGGGTCACCCTCCACTCCAGTTGCTGATGTGCCTGGGGCATCACGTCAACGGAGGAATGTAGTCCTGCAGCCGCGGGCGGTGCCAACCCAACAAGGACGGCGGCTCCTTGGTTCCCACAGGTGTCAAGCACAGCAATGCAGTGGCCGCGCACCACTGGGGTATACTGAGTGGGAGCAAGCCATGGTTGCCAATTCAGAACACCAGGGGGCAGAAATTGATAACATCGCTGAGCGCATGGACCGTGTGGCTCAATCCGTGCTACCCCCTGCTAGGCAGGTGGAACTCCAGCAGCGGGTGGCACAGTCCATGGCCCACTCACTCAGGCTGGCTAATTGCGGCAAGCAATTGCTGCTCACGCAGAGGCACACGTGAAGGCCATGAAGGTTGACTATGATTCCCTCAAATATACTCTGGCTGTGCTCTTGATGTCCCAGACGAGACGGTCAAAGGCGAGGTTGGAGCAGCTAGAGAATACCATCTCGGCTGAGCTACGTGCTTGCCGGGAGGTGTACCAGTTCTCCAGCCAGGCCATGCAGGAAGAACTCTGTGTTACACGTGTTACCTTGCAAAAGGAAGCACGCGTATCACGCAAGGTTCTACATGCTGACCTACGTGTCATCGCCGCACAGAACCAGGCTCACCCGTCCCACATACTTGCTGCCAACGAGGGACAAGCTGCACCTAGGTGTGGTCAGGTTACTGTTCCACGTCAACCTTTTCAGCCAGAGGGTGATGAGGACGACGAGTTATCTCCCACACAAGTCGGGCTGTGCAGGCATTGAGCCCATGGAGTTTTTTTTTTGTCTCAACATCATTGCATGTTGGTGTTGAGGTGCACCCTGTACCTACCCCCTCCTGGGTGCCTTACTGCCCCCCCTGGGTCGTATGTGGCCATTTTTGATTTTTATTGTTAGTTTAGTTAGTTAATATGGTTTTTGATAGTTAGTTTAATTAGGTAATATAGGTTTTTTATAGTTAGTTTAATTAGTTAATATAGTTTAAAATTGCATATCTATTGTGCAGTCATGTGGCGGTGTGGTACTTTGTGGATTTTGAAAGCATCCACTGTCTGTTCCAGCTGGGCCCTTCAAGCTTGTCTCGTGTATATGTTTGCAGCTTTGGATCCTGACTCACATAGGCCACTCCTGCTTCCCTTGTCCATGGGCTCGCAAGGATGGTTCGGTGTAACAACTTTCATCATATCTGTGGCCCTAGTGGGCAATGAGTGGCTTTTATCCACGGCATGTCTGTATTCAATTTGGGTGAGTACATGATTGATGTGTCCATTAATTGATGTGGATTGTGATGTATGTTATTTTCTTGCCTGTATATGTGCTTGATTCACTTCATGCTGTAGACAGTAGCCTGCACCCTTTGCCTGTCAAAGTCACACTGATGGTGGGAGGAGTACGGATGTAGGTCTCTAACATGGCCCAGTGACAACCAGCATGAATTCACACACACAGGGAACTTTGTAGCATTATTAATATCTTTTATGCCCTTTCTGTGGGAAAATGAACCTCCAGACTACCTTTGCCAGCAGACACAGGGCCAAGTACTACTGAAACCTCGCCACGTTCGGTGGTGCAGACATGCGCATGTGTGAGACAGGGCTTGTGCTCAGAAGTCCGACAGAAGCAGACGTGTTTCCAGGAGCTCTAAGCAAGGTGAGCAGCACAAGGGGCCACACCACAACCAACCTTCCACCAGGCCACTTGCACATGAATGCCAAGTAGTGCCAGTGCTGAGGAGCTTGGCCAGGCATTGTTGTAGAAGCGCACAGTACAGCAAAGATGCGTTGAGGGACAAATGCCAAGTAGATTTACAAGTTGTCAGGGGAACACACAGGGGCAGTCACACATATCCTCCAGTCCCCCCGACTCCATAGAAGCTGAGTTATTAGCGCAGTAGCATTCCTAGCCTGAAACTAATACAGCGCACAGGGACACCCAGCGAGGCACAGACTCGTGTGCAGTGCATATCATTTGCATGTGCAAATTGCCACGTGCACTACCTATTGAAATCCACGGCTGCCAGATCACAACTTGTACTGAAGTCACAACTCGATATACGCAACTAGCAGCTCTCCCAGGGACCATTCTCTCATGTGTGATTCTTGACGCATTTGTCTTCCATTTACCAGGCGCCCACGTGCACCTGCCTTACTGCATTGACAGTGTATGACCCATCACAGCGGCAAGCTAACGTATACGTACATAGCAGCAGACAAGAGTGTTTGTTTGTGGAGAAGTCACTTACTTCTTTGCAGCATTGAACTGATCCTGTTACCGGACCTGAGAGTGCACAGGCAGGAGGCCAGCACTCACCCCAGAGATAAGTCTCTCTTTGTGTTGCATTTGACTCATTTAGTACAATGTGCATGTAGAGCATGGTTTCTCTGATTGAATATGTGTTATTGTCAATAGTGGTATTTTGTATTTTGCTTACTTTCCCTTGCCAATCCAACTCCACTCTCCTACCCCTCTTTCCGGTTATCCTGAATACCAATTCCTATCCAAACAATGGATCCCTGACCGGGTTCTTTCCCCACCAAGGTCTCGGAGGCCTGTGTGAGTTTTACCTTGCAGGTGCCGAGACCACAGAGGGAGTGGTTGGTTCGTGCCACACCTGCGCCTGGAGACCAGAGCTGTGACACTACCCATCAGTTGTTGCATCCTCATTGTATATTGTGTCCTGAAAAAGGTACCCATCCTGTTGAACCATTGTTGAACTGTGCTACCTTGGTAGTTCTATCATTCTGCTTGTACGTATACCTGGACTTTTTTTTACCACTTCTAGTAATCTTTGGTGCCTAGAGGCTTTTTCACTGGTTTGGGGGTTTGGCTCCTTGGAGTTTTCTGCGATTTGGTATTTTTACCAGTCAAGGAGGCCTCTGAGGGGGCTGGACCCTATTAACACGCAAGGTGGAACATGAAGACCAAGGGGTGGGGGGATGCTGAAGCCAGGTAGACTAAAAGGGAGAAGGCTACAAATCCCAGACACAGTTGTTCAGAAGGTCATGGTGATGTGTAATGAGGGAGGACCTTTTGTTGTTGGACAGTAAGCCTAGGCTACAGTGTTTGGACTCTCTGACAATGTCATTGTGGGGTGCTATGTACATGATGTGTTCTGCTGGTTAATGGCTGTTCCTGTGTTGTATTTACTTTTCAGGTGTCAGGGGAATGTTGTGGTTTGACATGCTGGGGTGTACACATGGGCAATGTTCGCATGTGATGTGTACAGGACACTGAAGGTCACTTGATTTCACATGCATATATTGATTGCATGTCCCTACTGACACACACAGTTACACAATACTCCACCACACGTACAACCACTCTTCCATGCCCACAGGTGCACACAGATTGCCTTCTCGGGCACGCTGTGTCCCTGCAGCCCATGATCAATTGCCATTTGGGGATCGTGTACATGCATCAATAGGTTGTTTATTTTGTTTGTCCTTTTCATGTGATGCTCAAGGTGTATCCCCAACACAATGGCTGCTCACTGTGCTATGTGCTGAGCAGTGTTTTGCAGGAGACACACGCAGCACAGGGGTTAGGGAGTAGCCATTTTGCCTTGACCAATGTGCATGTGAACTGGCATTCAGTCTTTTGTTCATGCTAACACTGGTAGAAAGCATTTGTGTATGACTTGGTATGTGTGGGAGGTTGTTGGTCAGTTATTTCATCTGATTCCATGTCAGGCGTCATTGTGTCGGGCCACTTCCCATTTATCACGTCACCTTTTATGTAATTGGTCATATGTTGGGCTTTTGCTGTTGCATGCCATGTCATGGTGTGGCAGACAATGGTGATGTGGGTTGGGTGGGTTTGGGTGACATACCAGTGATTGTCGTGGCCTGGTTCGCAGGGAGTGGTGTGATACACACCTTGCATGTGTTCCTTTTGGTCACACAGGATTGGTTATGTTTAAGTAGCTAGAGATGCACACAATGTAGCACTTCCGTGTCAACATTCTCAGGGTGGTAAGGTTGTGACAGTTGACTGTCTCTTTGTGATCAACGATTATCACCTGGTATGTGCCAGGCCTGTATGCACTCCGCAGGGGTGGGAGTTTAGGTGAAAAATGTGGCCACAAGCTGGGTCCGGGCTGCCTTGCCACGTGCCCTTTCCCCTCCCATGGGCAGAACCTGTGCATGTGGTTGGGGATGTGGGGCACCGCCATGTCCACCGGTATGTCCTGCCGTGTTGCAACATTGTGCAGGGCACATGCTGCCACAATGATCCTGCACACTACTGGGGGAGCATATAGCAGCTGGCCACCAGAGCGGTCAAGGGAGTGGAAGCGTGACTTGAGCACTCCGAATAAGCGCTCCACTATGGCCCTGGTTGCAATATGGGCAGCGTTGTATCTTACCTGAGGTGGTGTGGTGGGGTTCCGGATTGCCGTCATCATGTAGGTGCTCAGAGGGTAGGCACTGTCCCCTAGGGAGGTGATAATGGTTGTGATTAGTTGGGTTTGTGTATTTGTCTGTTTGTGAGATGCATTCATGTGCACAGGCATTTGCACTCACCTAGGAGCCATGTGTTGCCATGCTGCCCAGCTTCCATGGCTCGGCTCAGGGTGGACATTCTGTATATGAAACTGTCATGGGTTGAGCCAGGGTAGTTTGCATAGACAAAGGTGGTGATTCCCTTTGCATTGCATACAACCTGCACGTTGATGGAATGCCAGTGCTTGCGGTTTCGATAGATGTGCTCAGTGGCCCGAGGTGGACGTAGGGCCACATGGGTGCAATCTATGGCACTGAGCACTTTGGGGAAGTGTGCCACCCTGTAGAAGTCCTGGACCATGGCCTGCCTTTCTGCAGGTGATCTGGGTATGTGCCTGCGAACCGAGGGGCGCGCAGTCATGATTGCCAACACCTGGTGTAGGCAGCGTGACTGTGTGGCCTGTGAGACACCCCCCACTATGGCAGTTGTCTACTGAAATGACCCAGTGGCCAAAAAATGCAAGACATTGAGCACTTTCTCCAAGGGGCTCAATGCTTGGGAGCACAGGGTGGGTGATGTAAGGTAATCTTCCCACTCCCTGACCAGGTTTAGGATGATACGAGGTGGAAACCTATACCTGCCATAGACCTGGTCATCAGGCATCCCAAAAAGGCTGGTCCAGGGCAAACAAATACAGGGCCTGGCTATTCTCCTCCTCCTGCGGTGTCCCATGATCAGTGCTGCGACAAATGGGGCATTCATCGTAGCTGTATATACGTGTTTGTTGTTGCACGCACTTTTATACTGCGCATGGGGCCGCTTCCGCCTGCCTTCGTGTGGCGGACGTATTGACGCCTGTGCGCATCTTTTAGCGTGTGCGTGTTTCCCGTATTCAATTCCATGAATACGTGTTGTTCGCGTGCGTGTGGGCGTTCCGTGTATTTCCCTGCAGTACTTCCCCAGTTACGCCTTCTTTTTCACACGTTGTTCCCAATTCCGCATGTTACGCCCCGTGTCCTGCCCCCTTTTTGATGTGTGCGCCAATGTTGTGTGCCTTCGCTGTGTGCGTCACGCACAGCATTTGTGATGTTGCTGTGACTTGTGCGCCCATGCACGCCACGCTCGGATTTGGCGCACATCCCTCAGTAAACACGCCCAGGCCCTTCCATGAATCACATGCATGCGCCTGCGCTTGCTTTTTCATGGTGCGCCGTCTTGTGCCAAGATTTGATAGATAAAACGTTGATAGAAAGTGTAAACGAAGGAACAAAAAGAACATTGCTACATAGATTTTAAAAGTGGTTAAATAACATATATATATAATTGATTTTTCAGATAAATAAGCAGTGACTGATGGTGCCTGCCCAAATTGATCAGTGTGGTATATTTGATAAAATTAAGAAAAGAATACAAGGTTGAGTAAATATAGACAGTGGAAACCGACTTGTCATTATGGAGGACATCCCTCTTCTACACTTATCCAGGACATAGCCAAGATAAACAGCTAAAATAAGGAAATATCATTCAGAGTGGGTTTGAGGAACGACTAATGAGACATTCATGCTGTGATCCCAAAAGTGTTTGTGGTCTAAAACAATATTGTGACATATGACAACGTATTTGCATGCTACATATAAGGGAAAGAAGTTACAGAAAAGATTGGCTGTTCTAGAGTTATGGAAAATGTATCAGCGTGAGAAAGAAGATCCAGCCGAGTGGATGCTCAATCAACATAAACGGGAGAATGTAACTCCTTCGGCTCCCCTTTTCCATTCTTTTCCAAACAAGACCGTAGATACAGAGGAGAAGAGATTTTTTTCCTTTAAAGCAATTGAAGGCGGTGGAGGGGTATGTTAAGCCAACATATGAGTCCCCTGCTTATAACAGTGACGATAACATGGAAGAGAGCAAAATTAGAGAACGTAAATATATCTCGACACACGATGAGAAAAAGGATGGTCAAGATAGACAGATGGAGAGAGAGGAACAAGCAAGGAAGCAGAAATAAATAAAAGACAAAGATAAGGGAATAGCAATAATCCAAAATGAATGGATGGGAGGACAAACATTACTTAAGCTGGACGATAGGGACATTGATGGGGCTTGAAAAAGAGAAGATAGAGAAGAGTGGTAAAGAAAGAAAAGCAAGAAGATAGAGCATATAAAGAAGAGAAAGAAAGCGAATGTTCGCAAAGGGAAGAACAAAGAAGGTATGAGGTGAGGAAAGAAAAGAAGAGACTAGAAGAGAAGAGGCAAGAGGAGGTAGAAGCAGAAAAAGAATGAAAGAACATAGGTTGCAAAGAAGGCAAGAGGAAGATGAATTGAGGGGGATGAGAAGAGAAGAAGAAATGAACAAAAGTAGGGGACTAAAAGATGATGAGATAGAGTATCTATGACGTAGAAGCATTGTGCCAATCAAAGCACAAGAACGATTTGAGGAAGAGAGAGGGTCACAACAGCCCCTCAGGGAGCTGCAGGGAACACCAAGAATACCATCATGGGTTGATGAGCGAGATACTGGAGATGTAGGGCAAAGAGTTGTGAATTTTTTGTAGTCAAATAGGGGTACAGAAGGGTATAAAAGCCAAGAGAACGTAGAAGGATATCTATCAAGGGAAACTGGAGGAAGGTCAGACGACGCCATAACAGATGAGCACAAAATGCTGTCTTTACGTAGACTAGATCTTGATGATGAAGAAAAGGATAATAGCCATACAAGATGGGGCATAATAATGTCAGACAAAGAAAGGGAAGAAAACTAGAGAGAGTGAAGGGAGGGCCCATGTGGATTTTCAAAAGATTCAAGTGTAGAAAAAAGGGTACAATGATCAAATTAAGAGGACCCAAAAACACCGGAATTGACACTACATTGTGATTGATCATAAGTACGATCGTGCAGTGCAGGGTATGTAGCCCTGCCTTATGTAAGCAGATTAAGGGCACTACCAGGACAAAAACAAATGGGCAAGATTAGCCCCACCTGGAATACAAGGAGTGTTGACAGGTATGATTGTGGACCATGATTTTCACAGTTCCCATTATTAGAGAAAGGGGAGGACAATCACAATATATACAATAGCCAAAGATGGATAAGGGCAATTTAAGATGTTAAGTTTCAGTTCTGGTGGGGGGAAATGGATTCATGAATTGAAGGGAATGACATCAGGAATGACGTTCGCTATAGATGATATAAAAGGTTTGCTAGCAGCCATTATAAGGGAGCGAGTTTATGACATTTGGAAGCGAGAAGGGAATCCAGGTGTGACTGCACAAAAAATGCACACAATGGAGAGGCATTTAATAATTGCAGTACACATGTATGGAGGGCACTGAGAGTACATTATCCCGATACATCAGATATGGGTGCAATTATGACTAGGAAAATGGGGATGAAGTCCATGTCGCTTATATTCAAGATATTCAAGAGAAATAGTGCCTTGAGACGCATGAAGTGAGGGATAAAACAGTGGCATTATTCTACCACATTTTGTGTCAGGGATTTCCCGAGCCAGTGCAATGGCAGATGAAGAAACAGATGGGAATGGAAGCAAATCCATGGCCAGAAATACAATTGAAAATCATACATCACTGCCGATTGATGCAGGAAAAAAATAAGAAGAAAACTAGTAGGAAGCAAAGTTAATCCAGAAAACGTTGTCAAAAATAGCCATAGACGGTGCGGTATTGATGGGTAATGATGGTGGGGTGACACAGGAGATGCAATCAGTGCAGCAAAACAATGTAGTGTATCTCACAGTTCAAAGTGGGTACCATTTTTGGCCAAGAGGAAGAGGGAATGGTCCTAGAGAAGGAGGACGAGAGGGATTTCAAAACCCTCCGGGAAGAGGAGGATTTAATGGTGGACAGCCGCAACAATGTTGGAATTGCAGAAGAATAGGACATATAGCCAGAACATGTAAAAGGAGAGCAGGCATGCAGCAAAATTGGCAAGCTCCAAGAGGGGGGATGAGCTACGTTTCACAATATAATGCAAGAAAAGTACTATGCCCAAGATCACACACAGGCTGAGACATATACGCTGCAACCAAAACAGATGCATCAAACACCATTGCAAATGCAATCACCACAAGACAAGTCTCAGTAAGTACCCATGCTAACACAGCAGGTACAGACTCATCAAGCGCAGACACAGCAGGGAGTGTGGTTGTGGTAGGAGGGAATCCTTTCACAGGTACGCAGATGAGTTTGTATCCACAATAGGACAGCCCACAGAGTGACCTAATGTGTTCAGTACTACCTGTGACACCAGACCCCCAAGAGGAACCAAGTGTCAGGGTGACAATAGGAGGCAAGGCATTTTCATTTCTTCTAGACACCGGAGCAACTAGTTCCTGTGTCCGTGGAAATATCCAATGTCAGGTACTGCCATGAATGTGCAGGGATTCTGTGGGACGATTAGTTCATTTAACTTTGCAGACAAATGACTAATCTCTATAGGAGTACATGACATGTCAATGCCATTATTATTTTCTAGGCAGACGCCAATTAACAAATTAGGGTGTGATTTGATGACAACTTAACATGACAATATCTTTTACTGATGAAGGTATAGTGTGTTCCACCCCAGAGATACACTGGGCCTCATTATATGTTTGGTGGTAGCTGTGCCCTTATTAAGGGCATGGCTACGGCCAAACTCGCTACCGGCCCCGGCACCCAGGAATGGGCCGTTACTGGCCCATTACGAGATGAATGAGCCGGTAATAGCCCATTCGCGGGTAACGGTATGGCCGGCCTCCCGATCCCCATTCTGCCTCATAGGACAGAATGGGAGTCGGGAACATGGTTGCACCGGCACTGTTAATACCGGTGCCGGTGCAATCACGAGTCAGTCTGACACCAGCAAACAGAACTTGTAATGTGGCGGAAATGTAACAACAGCGCCAGTAGCACTACAGGCGCCGTTGTTGCCTTTCTGCCACATTCATAATGAGGCCCACTATATGAATGTGAGAGTGTTTATATTAGCTTTAACAGGCTAGAAACCTTACAAGGAGTTCCCTTAGACACAGAAGTATTTTGATATGGGGTGACTGTTTTATTATCACATTTGCCTAGATTGATAGGTAAACTATTAAGCATACCTTATTAGGTTTTTTTCAGACGAGAACTCCCTATGGATGATGAAAAAGGTTATTCTCTTGGAGTTAGAAGCAGCAGTGCTCAGAGAGGAAAGGGAGTTTCTTCATGGGACATATGATAAGGGAAGAGGATGGAGAATAGCGATAGCTAACATGTTCAAGAACAAACTGAAAACTTTCCTATTCAGCTAAACCTGCTCGACTAATCTTGTGGCCGGGATACAAATTCCCCCCGCAATGGTTTCTGCGTATGTCTTTCTTGTTATATGTGTGCCCTTAAGCCCATGGCTAACTGGATGCGTGGTATACACGTGAAAGTAAAGTAAATAGCCCTCAGTGAAGGATACAAGCTGACAGATTTCAGATGATGAATTAGTATTTTTCATAAATCTCATTTATTTGATTAAAGTAGGGAATAGAGAAAAACATCAGAGAATGGAACTGGTAAAAAGGAAACCGTAATTCTTTCAGTAAGATTTAGAAAAAGTGACATATATTTTATGGACTACACATCCATATGATGTGGGTGAATTAAATGGAGTAGGAGCAGTTAAAATCAAGCTTAAATCAGGAGTCCTTTTGCCACATGCAAAGCAATACCCCATGTCCAGAGAAACGGATGAATGAAGGTATATATGAGACCATGTATGTTTCAATGAAGCAAGGAATACTGGTACCATCTGATTCTCCATGTTACACACTGTATACCCAGTGATAAAATCGACGGGGCGTTGTGGAGATTTATACAGGACCTTCATCCCTTAAACAATATAATCAAAGCTTAGTTTCCTTTAGTTCCAAATCCTGCGACAATATTGTGCAACATCCCACCTAAGGCCAAATATTTCAGTCAAAGATTTAAAGAACACATCATTTTTAATTCCCCTTCATGAAGATTTGACTTCCTTTTCATATAGAAATATCCACCAGAAACATAATTGTTTGCCTCAGTGGTACTGTGAGCGCCCTCCAATCTTTAACAGAGTCCATCAGATAAACTTAGGCAATGTTCAGTTCGAAAGTGCAATAGTACAATACGTGGATGACATTTTGGTGTGTATTGAGACAGAAGAAAGAAGCAGAGATGATTCAGTTAAGCTCATGACTATACTCTCAGAGAAAGGATCTAAAGTGGACAAAGAGAAGCTATAATATTGTCAGGAAGATGACTTGTATATAGGACAGTTGATCTCTCGTGAGAGGAGGAAAGTGACACCTGAGAGAGCAGAAGCAATTATGAAGACTTCAGAACCTAAAACAGTGGGGGAAATGCAACAATTTCTAGGCATATGTAACTATTGTAGGGCCTGGGTTTTCGATTACATTACATATATTAGATCACTTTTTAAAGGACTTAAAGAAGCACAGGTGGGCAAGGGAAAAATAATATGGACAGATGAGATAACTGAAGGATTTAAAGAATTAAAAAGGCAATCAGTACAGCCCCTGTTTTAGGAATATCACATTATCATGAATAATTTTACTTTTTATCTTATTCAAATGGAGAAGTCATGACAGCAGTCCTTATACAGAAAATGACATTAGGATATGGACATAAACCATTAACTCTTTATGGTGGTATTTTAGATCCAGTTAGGAAAGCGCGTTATCCTTGTGAGCAGTCTTTAGCTGCTGCTGCATTTGTGATTGCAAAAGCTTCAAGTATAACAATGGGGTGTCCAGTACCACTATCTGTAAAGCATGCATTATTTGTGATTTTAGAGAAACCTTAAATACATTTACCACACAGAGAGCATCAGGATATGAGGTAATTGTATTGAATCCTGCAATTAAAATTGTCCAGTGTGAGACAGTGAAGCCAGCAATGTTCATATCAGAAGCAGTAGGGGAGGATGATTATGTACATGATTGTACAGCGTATATCAAATGTTATGATGATGTTCCCCAAGTCAGAGAAAATGTTATCAGGAGGGGGGAAGTTCTCTTTATTGATGGTTCTTCAAAAATTGACCAAACGACTGGCGAAAAAGGAACACTGGATCAGAGGTAGTGAAGCTCAACCAAGAGGGTGAATTTGGAGTAGTGACAAGTGCAAGATTGTCTTTGCATCATTCAGCACAGGCTGCAGAATTAGTGGTGCTTATCGTCGCTCTTCAGAGATTTGAAGATGAGGAAGTGACAGTGTGCTCTGACTCCGCCTATGTGATGTCAATTGTACGCACAGGTTTGTCACGCTGGAAAAGAAGGGGCTTCCTCCATGCAGATGGCACTCCAATGCAACATGTGGCCCCATTGGATAAACTCATTGAAGCGTTAGCACGCCCATTGACTCTGGCAGTCATAAAATGTGCAACGCCTACTGAAAGAGAAGACATCATTTCCTGTGGAAACCACTCTGAAGCCAAAAAGGCGGCATGGTTCCTAACCATTTCTAATTTTGAAATGAAACAGATGGCAGGACGATGCATGTTGGTAAAGGATGGCTTTAATATGCTGTATATTGTCCAGTTAATTGAAATAAAAGGTTGAGTACCACATGAAGAAAAGGATTTATGGAAAAAGCCGGGGTGTTCTTTATCCCAAACTAAGACAATTTGGAGACAGGATAGTACTGGAAAGCCAGTTATGCCTCGAGCAATATTGAAGGAAGTTCTGGAGCAGCTCCACTACCCTGTGCATATGACTTGAGAGAGTCTTGCTGCTACAATTGCAGAAGAGCCGTTCTCCCCAAATCTGTTAGAACATGTCACACATTTTATTGTAAATTGCATCATGTGCCAGAAATGTACTGGGGGCACACTTTGCAAACAGTGAGAGGAGCAATTCTTAGACCCAATGGCCCATTTCAGCACCTACCTAGAGATTATGTGGACATGTGGCAGATATGCAATGGCTACAGATATATGCTGGTTGTGGTATGTCTTTTTTCTAGATGGATCAAGGCAAGTCCATGCACAAACCCTGACACTATGTGTACCACCAAGTTCCTTGTACGTGAAGTGTTTCCAAGATGGGGTGTGTGCGAGGTTTTGCAGTCTGACAATGGACAGCATTTTGTAAATGAGCTGTTCGAACATATAGTTCTTCTATTAGGCATTAAGCATTAGTCTTCATCTGCGTACCACCGGCAGGCGAATGGTGTCTGTGAACGATTTCATGGATTATTGAGGAAAGGATTGCAAAAATAAAGATGACTTTAAAGAAGGGATAGCTCCACTGCCAACCCATAGCCTTACATGCCCTATAAAACCAGCCTGGCTCAGAACACCATCAAACTCCTCATTAGTTGGTTACTGGACGCCATATGAGAACCCCCTTGCTCCTCCAACTAGGTTACAAAACAGATGCCCATAGTGTGGCAAAGGTACCAGGTGAATTGAAACACTTGTGTATAGTCATGTTATGAATGCTAAATCATATCATATCATATCATATAACAACAATGACTGCAAGTGTTTCTTCCTTGTCTCAACAGATCAAACATCAAAGGGAGGGGTCAAAGAGAAGTGACAAAGATCATCAACCCATTGAAGCAGATGATTTGTTAAAATAACCTAGCCCATACACAGGAGACTAGGTGCTGGTGCGAATGTTTGTATGCAGTTGGAGTACGCCCCACTTTGAAAAACCATATGAGGTAGAAGAAGTTACCGCCACAGCTTCCAAGTTAAGAGCAAGAAGAGCTTAAATGCATTTACACAACATGAACCTGAACTAGCAAGTGTTTTAGCGAGTGCATTTGATGCACTCACAGGAGACAATTCATTATATGAAATTGCAGATCTCACGCAACAATTTGTTAACACAGTGGTTCATGTTTTCACATGTATATTGAGATGGCAATTTTATTGATTAATGTTTACCTTTTTATTGTGTCTGGCACGTAGTAGGTATTATACATTTTCTTTTATCTTTGTTTAATAGGGATAACTAGGGATAATGAAACTCCTTGGGGAATGTAGTACATTTAAGAAAGTCCTTACAAAGATATATAGAAACATATTTCGAGGCTATCTTCCTATATAGTGATACATGTTGAGATAAAGTATGATTTTCGGATGTGCCTTCAAAATAGTTTTGTGTTAGCCTAACATAGAGTATGTTGTCTATAATGTTCTCTTTATGTGTGATGCTACGGTTTGTATTCAGCCCCCAAAAGTATGAATGCAATTACAATGTTGCACATTGTCTTAGTTGTATGTAGATGCTTTTTCTAAGTGTGATGAATAGGTTAATTTAATGAAGAACAACTCAATAGACCGCGTGAATCGATACCTTGGGCGCATTGTACCCTTAGATTGTCTGCAATAAAGGTAATAGAAGTTTGAGAATCTTTCTGGCACCTTCTTTTTATTGTAAATGCAGTGCCTTTGTTTGCAGTTGACCCTCAGTCATGTGAGTTGTCCTCTGGAGATGTGGAGGATCCTACTAAGAGGCAAATGTTCCATGACCATTCTTGTAGGTGACGGGTTGAAAATTGAGCAAGAAGGTAGAAACGAGGCAGACATCAGTCAGCAGACTTTGATTCACAGGGATGATCCACAAATATTGCACGAGTGGATGTCTAATTGTGTCAAAGGGTCACAATGAGTTGCAGAATCTTATTTAGCAGCCTATTTTTCCTGGAAAAAATGCAACCATGCTTAGCAGTGGAACTTGCACCTATGACTGCAGAGTTAGGGATGGATTTAACAACTTTGCCAAATGAGTTAAGAAGTTAATCAGAGTTAAAGTAGATCATTCAGAATCATACTAGTGGACCAAATGGTATCCCATCAGAGCAAAGGGTTCCGATCCAGTGGCATGCAATATTGTTTTGAAATCCTCTGGATATATACATCCAATGACCTATATTCCACCTGTTTTTACCTATTATCAGTTTTGGTTTCCATCCATGATGTAAACCACTTCCCACTAGGAATGCGACCCTTGCTTTATGTTTTGTACAGACAAGGTGGAAGAATGCATCATGTGTATATAACATGGCGGAGACGTATGGATAATATATCAAATCCATCACTAAGTTGAATGCTAATGTAAACTGGATGAATAAAGTAGAAGCAAAACATGCACAACGTTTAATTGAATATGAGGTGGTATAATATACAACATAATATGTAGTAAGATCGTGTGGAAAAACATGCTTGATTAGTCCTGTCAATGCTCCATCTTGTCATTGAAGTCCTAGAGTTGGTAGTAGGTGTTCTGATGTAATCTTTTAGATGTTTGCAATTTGTTTTGGAAAAGCTTAGAAAAGCAGTTCATCCAGTGGAACTTGAAAACACATCACAACACATTATTGAAGTTGTCATTTGCTGGACTATACAATTCGAAAAGGTTGCCCGATTGGGAAAATATCTCTGACCCATATGGTGTCAACAACCTGAGAAAGTTTTCCTCCTAATAATCAGCTGTATTTCAGTGCTGGGTGAACTTCAGCATGAGTGCATACTTGCTTGTTTCCAGATGTCATGCTCTTGTGTAGCAGGGACTGATGTAGCCAAATAATGATCACGCTTGCAGCTGCCCTTTCACATGTAAAATTTAAAATACATGCTAGATGTACTGCTGAAGTCAATTGTGCGATGTGGTTCTGTGTGCATTCCTGTAGTTATGAAATAGCAGGTACAGGACTCAAGAAAATAACAGTTTTAGCAGAAATGCAAATGGAAACCATAACATTTACAATAAGTCACCAACACTGCAGTCATGCACTACAGCTACATTACAGCAACAACATCCTCCCTCGGTGAAAGTAGGAAGTGATAGTGGTAAGGTAACTTGGTACTGGTGAAAGAGCTTCACTACATGTTTTCTGGGTTCAACCAAGAGCTCTGAATAGTGTCACATTATATGGTACTGCAAAACTGTGAGACACAACTTGGTGCCAGTTTTGTCATGGAATACATTTGTATTGGTGGTGAGTTGATGTTTCCATTGTCCTGTTGCATAGGGAACATCAAATACTGGCCAGGAATGGCCAAGGATGCTTTTTCCTTCTACACTATCTTCCTACACTCATTTGGCCATGAAAGTGATGCTGACAGAATTAGTGATGTGGCTGAAAAATGCTGATTTTTTACACTTTCTGTTCTGACAGACTGTTTTTGAAGAGCCCGCTCAAAAATGGGAGAATAGCCTGGTGCCACCCTCCTCTCTCTGTTTTTGTGGCACTTTCCTCATCCGTCTCCTTCACGAGATCACTGGTTTCTAAAATCATGTGCTGCGGCCTGGACTCAGATGGGTCCCCTTTATATTGTGTATCACTATCATCAACATAACTATTCACATATGCATCATCAATTCAAGTGAGTGGTGTTGAACAAGGAGACCAGCAATTCCCCATTTCTTGCACCTCAGCACTTTGGGTTGAATACCACTCACCCATAATCCGATGCAATCTGCAAAGCTTCTCACCCTCATGTTCCAGTTTCCTTTGGCTGAACTTCCTCTGCATGGCTCTATCCCCCTGACATGTTTAAGTGTTGCTGGGCATCTTCTGCTGGCGCTCACAGTGGTCACGTCTTCATAGCCACAACGATTTGGCACTGCTGTTACACAATCAGGATGGTACAACGACCTCCAAGGCCAAAGATTTCTTTGATTTATTTAGAACTAGAAACACGTTTTTTTCTGGCCATAATAAGTTGAAAGACTGAGTTACAATGAGGTATTTATTCTCAGTGAAAAAGACTTTGGTAAATCAGGCCCATTGTCTCTGCAGCTACTATTTTATCTCACAACACAAAATGGCACACTCAGTTACTGACGCTGAAAACACCCTTATGTCTCCAAAGTTTTATAAAGACTAATCGTGGGAAGCAGCAAGTACTTTGTCTGGCCTCATAAAGATGACACACTGAGTGACATCCACTGAATTGAATCTACTCCTACACCCACAGATTTATAATGCGTTTTGTTCACAATCAGTATTATCTGTTGCCGTAAACGGTTAGCAGGTTTAGTTACAGCAACTCAATACATTTTTCTCCCACCGCCAAACCATTGGGGATGTTCTTCTCAGTCTGACCAGCATTTATAAGGTGATCACTATAATGTTGCAGTCAGTAGTCACAAAAAGATGGCCATTGCTATTTGAATGTTCTACTTCTCCCCCAACTAATCCCGTATTAAAGTACTGCCTCACACTTAACTGAACCCAGCTTTACATGTCTACCCTTCACTCAACTCGGCCCACCTCCCCCACAATGTAAGCTATTTCTTCAACTACTCTGGTAACCTCGTCCATTTTGCCAATACTGGCCTTAAACGAACCAGCATTGCCCTACCTAGATTATTTTAAACCAAACTGCCCCAAAACATGTGTCAGACTGAGACCCACTAATAACGTTTGGGAATGCTCGTTTCTACAGGAATGCCGATATTTGGATGTTTTCAGAATATGGCCAATTACGTTGGCCCAGGCTTGGTATTCAGGCAAGTCTGTGTGGAAATAATGTCTGAGCATCACGTCCACGTGCCCTTTTCTCTGCCTCTTTGAAGTTATTTCTGTATTTCGGAATTCAATTTCACACGCACTCTGCTAGAAGGCCTGGCCTATTGTGCACCACTTACTGCAGAAATGCGAAGATACAAAGAGATGTATCTACTCTTAAGAATGTTGCTCAGGTTATGCATGCGAGGATCATGTATATTTGTATACGGTAAAACTTGGCAACATATAAAGTGAAAAGCATCCAGGAAACGTAGAAGATCCATTGGGAATTACGTGAAGGTTGCAATATCAATGGCTTCGCTTTTAGATGCAGAATTTCTGTGGTCTCATTTCACAAACTTTGGAATGGAGCAATTGAAATTTTGCATGGCATTTCCACTAGCGCAAACTTTGGAATGGTGCAAACATTGAGAGAATGCACATTTGCAATTGGTCAATGTGTACTTATATCAAGGAAAATTACACTTGCATTAGTGCAAATGTTCTGCTGTGACCTGGTGATTTAAACCGTTTAAAAATCACCATTCTAATCATTGATGTAAACGGCAATACGTCGCAGCTAATCAAGTCAAAATGGCCTTGCACAGCAAGAAAGGCCGTTTATAAAAGCTGGCTGGATTTGCCTGAGCTAGTAGTTACTTGACGTTTCTTTTCTCCCACACTCATCAAACATCAGAATACAAATAGAGAACCAGGTGGGCACTTTTACAGCACCTAAGTTTAAAATCTGAATGGCAGCGAGCGTGAGCTCGGGAAAAATAAACAGTTCTTAATGCACTTCTTTTTGCGTTTTGAAGGACCGTGGAAGAGCGCTATGGACGCACCTCGTAGGCATACCTTCAGTCAGGAGTGGACTGGCCTAGAACCCAAAATGTCAGTGTGGGTAGTTTTTGGGGTCAAAGTAAGCCACTTTTTTGGCCAATGTTGGACCATTTGAAGTTACTTCCCCATGCGGCTAGTCGTTTTGACCAGTGTTACTGATTACATATTCCTTAAAAAGCACAATGTGGATCACATTATATCAAAAAACAAACCCTCTAGATACTACTTAAACAGTCTGTCACAAAAGGAATGAACTGCCATTTGCAACTGTGGGCCACTTTTTCATGGGTGCCCGAGACAATGTTATTGCCCCAGCGCGACCCTGCCTTCAGTCTTTAGCCTCGCACCTGCTGTACTCGCTAGGCTCGATCAACTTCTGTCACTCCTTTACACCCACATCTCGTCTTAATTCGTTTTCACTCACAAAAATGAACATTCATTAAGTACTTTTTGCAAGAAATCAATTTGAAAGCAGCACTGAATGGATCATTCGTTTTCTTGATCACAAATGGGCAACCCTATCTAAAACTAAGAGCAGACACGGTCTGCTGCGGAATGTCCCATCAGCCTTAAAAGAACGAGCCCTGATCTTGAAATTAAAGGCAAGGCATCTAATTGCAGAGCGCCTTCGATTGCTTGGGGAAGCAGTAGCTACAGTCACTGCATTGATTGGCATAGAACATCAGAACAGTGGCATTTAAAGCTTATGTTAGTGGCCCAGTGGACAGCCTTAATAAATGAAATGTCATTGGCGTTGATTAGATGCCTGATTCATGGGTCATTAGATGGTACTGTTCTGTACACAAATATTCAGCAGGAACGGGGTGTAAAGCAAACGAAAATCCACCGGCGCGTGTGATTGTGATTTGCAATCAACTCCCAGCAAACCCAGCTCAACATCCCGGAAGTCGATATTCGTAACATTAAGATGTATGCACGTTTGGGTCTTCGGGAGAGCGAGGTCCCGCTGCCTTTGGACCGCTGACAGCGCATTTCACACCCTGTACATACCCAGAGTGCTGCATACAATACAAAGAAATAGACATGATCAATTGTTAGGAATCATTTGAAAACAGTCTCCCCAGAGTATGCTTTAAAATTGCAAAAGCCGACGTTCGAGCAAATCTCTGTGTCCTTGAACTGCACGTTGTGTTGGTGAAGTGTATACACGCGCAGACACACAGATTAACACACCCACACACGCATTCACACACACATTTCAATGTGTCATTTTTCCAGGGAAATGCGTTATTTTTAGAGTGCTTGAAGTGTTGCTACACATTGTTAAATTGCCATCTAATAACTAAATATATACATATATAAAAGCAGTAAATGGTTGGGCTGGAGATAGACATGCAAGGGAGTAGGGGAGAAGACAGTAGGCAGTGGAGACCTGTGGTGATGCTAGAGGCACAGCAGGCAAATGAAGACTTGGGACGTTGTTTTGCCACTCGCTGCAAACCAAGGGAAGCTGAAGGGAGCCAGAAGTCACTGGGAAACTGCTGCATCGAGCAGCTCAGAAGTGGTTGGGACCTCCCAATTTCCAAGATCAGAAACAGTCATCTGATGAAACAGCGTATTCCAAACTTCCACAGCGTGTACCCGTTCCAGGGCTACTATTAGCTATTGGCTAGGTAGACACCATGCACAATTCCAACATTTGCAACCCTACAAGGACCAGAAGAGGGGACATCAGTCTTTTTTGTTGTGCACAAAAAGTGAAAAGCGACAGAGCGTTATGCTCATGTCTTGAATGCAAAGTGGAGATAGAACTCAGGTGAGGAAAAGCTACAAGGCAGGCTGTGATTACTGCACAGTTCAGCATTCTTTTGCTCCTTAGCTATCACTGATAGGTCAGTCCGTCCTTAGGCATATATCAGTTAATTATGCATGTACAGACATGTCATTGAGGCTTAATAAAGATAACATCTCTGGTATCCAATCAAGTAGAACTAATACTCTAAAATGCCCAATCAAGTTTGAGTAGGTGCAAAGTAGAATCCAAACAAGCACGTCAAAGCCTGATTTGAGCCCAAAATGTGAACTCTCTAAATTTCAATATTCCATTGAGAAACACAGATGCATCCTTAATGCTGCTCAGAATTTCGATTCCATGGCCCGTAGAAAAAGGAACACAATTGACTATTGAAACTAGAAGGTGTCACATGAATGTTGCCAACCATGGTTTCCCAACAACAAATAGTCATTAACAGTAGGAGCACAACATTTATTATGATAGAACAAATACATGTTCATCGTGCATAATGCTGGAAGATTGCTTTGAATAATGGGGAAATCTAACCCCTATAAGGAATCCTAGTATTCAGAGGAAATAAAAACCTATAACCCTTACTAAACTTCTCCTTACACACTCTCTTTCTCTAGTTGGTAATGTAACTTGGGGGAACAATGAAAATGTGTTCATGAGCACGTATTAACAGAAGTGTGAACATTTTTGGATTATGGTTTCACTAAACCAGTCTCCTTGATCTTTGCCTTTGGCTGATTTTGTGGGAAGGACACGAGTCTATCAACCTAATGCAAACTTATTTCAATAATAGTTGGTAAACAGCATGGGATGTATTCAGTAATAGAGAGTGGAACTCATCAACTTCATAGGACAATTGGAGAAAAGATATACATGTTAACAAGGTGGCACATACAGCAATATCTAAATATGCATGAACATTTGACAGCACTTATCCACCATTTTTTCGGTCAAACTAGAAGGAAAAGGGAATGAGAAGATAAGTACTTTTAAACCAGGGGGTGAGCATACATTAATCTAGATGCAGGATTGGTATCCTATTAAATTATGCAGCATAGTGATGCTTTAGGAATTAAGATAGATCCTCTAGCAAGTCAAACTATTATGCATGACACCAAATCTTTGTAAATGTAAATTCTTTAAAGGAAATGACAATGTTTAAAGGCATGTTTTGAGCAAAGAATAGTGACTAACCAACCTGGTTGTCTTCTTTAATTTGGGAAGTTGCGGATAATGAAGAGATTGATTTGAATTTGAAGAATTGTTAGAGACTCACCAATATCAAATATTCAGTTCACTGAAAAGTTGAAAGGAAAATTAGTTGTTTATTGAAAAGGTATCACACAATTGCATGAGACTGGGCTATGTTCCCTATCTCAAGCCTGAACTCAGCAGCTTGGTTCAAGGTTCTGAGTGCTTTTCTAGGGGTTTAGACTCACTTTCACGAGAGACTATTTTTGGCAAATGCAAGTTTAGTTCACTCAAGCCTAAGAGTGGGATTTCCATTGTGCAGTGTGCTAGACAAAAGGCTGTCCAGTTGGCAGTGGCTTTTACCACCCACATTCCTAGTACGAAGTATGTTTGGTTAATGATAGTTTAATTAATGTGCTTGCAGATTTAATACTCTCATTCCAAGTATGCAGTATTTTCTCCAACTTGTACCTGAGTTCATTTTGGGCTTTAAGCGTGCAGTACCTAAAACAGATGGAAATTTAATTAGCGTTCAGCTTTTAGACTTTTTACAAGTATGCCTTGTGTTAGAAAAATTGGAGTTGAATTTGCTGGGTGGGGGTCTTGAGTATCTTCTGGAACCGGAGTTGGTTCTGCTCAAGTTTGAGAGAGGCAGGGAGGTTGTTCTAGAGGAAGGCCCCAGCGTAGGATAGAGATTTGCCTCCAAGTCTCTGCTTGGAAAAGCGACTGACCCCCAGAGAGTTGGAGGTGGATGAGCAGAGAGCTTGAGAAGGGAAGAGAGAGTCGGAGATAGTGTGTCCCAGGCACCGGAAAGCCTTGTCGACTATGCAGAGGGTCTTGAACTGTATGCATACCACCACTGTGAGCCAATGAAGGGATTTCAGAGCAGGAGAGATATGTTCCCTGGGCTTGAGGCTAAGGATAAATCTTGCAGTCCTGTTCTGGTTAAGTTGAAGAGGTCGGAGAGTAGAAAGAGGCTGTTGCAGTAGTCCACCCTAGAGAGGACCAGAGCTCTGGAGACAGTGAGCTTCTGGGGGAAAGTGAGGAATGGAAGAATACCTCTGAGGAGGTGCAGCTGATAGTTTGACTTCTTAGAGACATCAGAGATGTGAGGAGAGAAGGAGAGAGTGGAGTCGAAGTTGATCCCAAGGTTCTTAGCCTCACAAGTAGGAGCAGGAAGATGGCCCAGAATGGGCAGCCATAGAGAGAGAGAGGGGGAGCTGGTGATCTGATGCGGAGGATCTCAGTCTTACTGGCTTTAAGGCAGAGATCATTGGCAGCACACCATTCCTCAGTCCGGAATGAGAGAAGGAGAAGAGGCAGCTTAGCGGAGCCTGAAGGAGAGCTGGGTGTCATCCACAAAACACTGAATTGAAGCAGAAGGAAGCAATGCAATGGCCAAGAGGTGCCAGTGTTAGACGGAAACCTGTGCAGTTCCCTCTGGGACCACTGCAAAAGATTTAGGACTACATGTGTTTGGCAGTAAACCCACTTGGTAGCAGTCTGTACCACACAGATTCACTTGGTAGCTGTGGCTGAGCAGTCAGACTTCCCTCAAGAAGAGTTAGGCAGTATACAGAGTATTCAAAATAGGTCAAGAGAACACAATAGAATAAGTAAACACTGACCAGGGCTTGGTGTAAAAGAGATATCATTATTTATTTAAAACCACATCTAGAAAAACACACAGGCACTAATAGTAAGCAATTCAAAAACACGGTCACTAAAAGATATACACTCTCTTAAAAGAATATTAGACAAGTCTTAAGTAAAGCCCCACTTATTTTCAGACAGCGGTGAGCGCTTAACGTAGATGGCACTCTAATAATTCGTTTTTAAAAAAAGGGGAGAGAAAAGCAGAGAATAAATTGAAACAGATCCCAACACTTTTTTACCAACACAACAAGAGAGGAAGGCAAAGTAACACCGTGAGTTTTAGAGTCAGTAGGCCGGATCCGCTTTAAGGGGATCAAAACGAAATGTGCCCAAGGTCACACGGTTGCAGTGCACAAAAGTCGTGAAAAGGTTCAAAAAGGGTTGGACCAAAGAAAGAGACCAGTTAGAGGGTCAAGGCGGCCAGCCCAGTCCAGAAGGTTAAGGGGTTGTTATTACCTTGTAGCAATCTTTAGAAAGGGAGGCCTGGCGGACACAGTACCTTAAAGTGGTGAGAATACTCCAGCGGGGGCAGTTGTTCCTGGCAGCGGATGCAAGTCGGTGCTTCGTCCGGGGGAAGAGAAGATCTCGTAGGGGAGGAAGACAGGAGTCCGTTGCACTGCCAGGGAAGAAACCAGCCGCGGAGATTCTCAGGTACAAGAAGCGGTCCGTTGATTCGCGGTTCAGTGGTAAGTGGCTATCCGGTTGCCGGGGTGCTTGGCACGGGCAATTCGACCACAAACCTTTCTGGGGTGCGAAGAAAGAAGGTAAACTGGTTGTGCCCACCAGTCAGGGGAAGAAGCCTCTCCAGCCGGGAGATCTTCTCTGTCGTCGGGAAGTGGTGAGTCAGTTCCGAAGGGCTCCACCGGTGGTGTCGTTGTGGTAGGTCGGCTCAGCTTCCCCCTCGTCGGATTCTCAGGTCCTGTGGCGACTTCTGAAGTTCCAGTCCCCAAAGCCCTGCTTTTATGCAGCACACCCCCATTCACTCAGCCTAGCTGTCAATCAAACATGCTAAGTGGTGAGCCAGCCGGCTCACCACTTGGGCCAATCACAAAAGAGTGCGACTTGAGTTGCCAAGGTAACTCAGTCCAGGGTGCCTAAACCCCCTCCTACACCCCCTGTGGTACCCAGACAGAGTGGCACCACTTTTGGAGGCTTCTGTGGAGAAGCCTGTCAAAAAGTGGAACAAAGGGCTCCACTTGGGTTGGAGTCACAGAAGAGAACACAAACACCATTTTAGATTCGAGTCCTGGCAAAAAATACCAACCGGCGAATTAATATTAAATAAATAAACCGGCGGTATGTTCGAGGCTATGAGAATTAAATAATTAAAGTTCGTAGCCTCGAACAATGGGAAAATCCCATAGGGAAATATTCGCGGTCGAATATAAAAAGTAGTTTCCACTACCACCAGCCAAAACTCGATCAGGGGGGACGGAGACGTGCCCCCTCGACTAACAGACCCCGGGGCAATCAAATTGCCCCGACCAGTACGTCCACAATATGATGGTTTGTACTGGTTTCTGTTAATAATTTGGGACTAGTAAAGCCAATGGTGACTTTACATGCCCTGGGAGACAGTAGTCAGTCCCAGGGTATGGAGTCTATGGTGGGGTGTCACTATGACACCCCTGTGTTACTGCACGGAGGGTGCTGTGTAACACACATCGTAAAAACACATGAGACCCTATGGAGTAAAGGACCCCATAGCCCATAAAACACATTAACAGTCAAAGGAACACCATAAAGCATGTCCAAGAGTGGGAGAAAAAGAGTCTCACTCTTGGCAGGAGAAAAAAACAAACTCCAGAAATCCAGCAAAGCTGCTGGGGGACTCACTAGGTTTGGAAATTCAGCCTAAAGAGAGAATTCTCCCTAACAGCCAGGTATTGGTTGAACAGCCAGGGAGAGAGGTTAGACCCCTGAGGAACACCACAAGTACAGAGAGATATAGAGGAAATGAAAGCCCACAGTTGGACTAGAGAGGGTTGATCAGTGTGAAAGTAGGTCAGCCATGCCAGGGCCTGATCAGTGATACCCAGGTTATCATGGAGACGATTGAGCAGGATGGCATGGCTGGCCATATCAAAGGCAGAAGAAAGACTGAGGAGAATGAGAACAAAAAGTCGGTTAGAATCAATGTAAGAGAGCAGGTCCTGAAACCAATTGTAGGTCAGTCCTCTCTAGGCTTTGAGATCCGCTTTCACAGTATGGATAATTTTATACAAATGGCATATTAATTTCATCTTAAATTGAAGTGTCTGTTTCCCAACATAGTGCTTTCAAAAAATTAAGATTTGGTTCACTGTCACTTTGAATATTCGCTTTCCCAGCGTGCAACATTTTAGCTTTGGGTGTATCTCCACAACCCTTTTTCGCTTTGTGTTCATAGGATCATTTCTTTCAGGTACCACTGGCCAGTGGCATGGACTCACTTTCTCCCCCACTCTCTTTATGGCTATGTTTCAGATAACCTAGTCACTCAATTCCAGTGTGGCATGTTATTCTCATCCTGATTCTACAGTTTCCCAGACATTAACATATGTCGGTGTTCAAAACATCTTGAAAAATACATATACATAATATAGAGTTGTAATATGTAGTGTTATCAAAGTCATCTCTTTTAGCAACTTTCACTCCATTTTCTATGGATCCCAAAACCTTTTGCTTTTGTTTTTGCACTTTGTCCTGACTTTCTGCAGTGAGCTTCACTCCACTGGCCTTTTGCTCACTTGCTATGGGAAAATTGACCAGTCCTTCAGACCGTCAGTACTGGGAAATGTTGGGGTGTCCTGACCCACGTTTGGACTATTATGCTGCAACATTGGTGCTGTGGGCTTAGGAAATCCAAGAGGGCGGAAAAGCCCACATTTGCGCCAGAATCCTGGAGAACCGTGCAGTTTTGCGCACAGCAAAATGGTCCCCTGACCTGCCACCCACCAGTGCAAAGAACGATGCTTCTGTCCAAAACCCGTTTTTGTTAATGTCAAAATTGCTAAGATCATTGGCCCGGAACCACCAAACAAAAATCCAACTGTGGTTGAGTGTTTTACTTTACTCTACTACAGATCCACATCAATGCCATGTCAAGCAAGGATCATATACTATCAAGTAAAATCCTTTCCTTTTGAAATGTATTAATTCAAGACAGCTATCAAAAATAGGTGCAGTACCGGCATTAGACACTGACCGGCGTTGGCGCTCTATAAATCCTGACAGGAGAGCTGTCTTGCAGAACTGTGCAGTGAACAGAAGGGGGTCTTATGTAATTAAAAGTTCAAAAGACATGCCTTTCCTGAGAACTCTTAACACCCCAGAGACCCACACCAAGAGGCAGGATATCACATGGCCCTGTTAATTGAGAGGCAGGGGTTTCTCCTCCAGCCTGCAGGACCCAACACAATAGTCTCTTTCAATTGAATGGGATATGCTGATTTGGCTGTGGACTGTAAACAGAGCTCTGCCTGGAAGAAGAGACATGTGATCCCAGACTCACCCAGTTCTTAGGTGCGTGCCAGACACTTTTTGTGAATTGAATTGAAGGCAAATATATGTTTTATAAAAACACTGATAACTAATTGTAACCAGATGACAGGAATGTACAATTTGGAGATCCTTAAAATGGAAATGTACCTACAATTTGAGTCTAAACTCAATTCCGTACGATGTTCTGGGACCGAACCCCGCAATTTATTCATGTTGCAGACACTGGGTTTAAACTAGAGACATGGAAATTTACTGGAATATGTGTAGAAAGGCGGTGTACATTTGTGCCATTTTTGGTAAAAGTGCGATATTGGTAAACCAACTAAAAACAAAAATAAGTTGTCATTTTTGAATGCAAGCTCTTAGGAAGATCAGAGTTGAACAAGACTGTACCTTAAGTCATCTGCAATCTGTACATGTAATGTCAACCACTTGTGTATCTGGGAAATGTGTTTAGTTATGAAAATGATTTTATAAGGTAAAAGCAAAGGGGAGTGTTGTTTCGGTATGCCATAAAGATGACTCACTCTGACTCACTGCTCCCTTCTCAAATCAGGTCAAAGAGAAATCCTTGACCTATCAAATCGTGAGTGGGTTGGGCAAAGAAAGTTAGCATCCACACCCATTTTCAAAAGACATAAAAAGAGCCACTGGAAGCCAGACAGGGACATTCACTTTCCACTTTCTTGCGGGACGCTTTGCCGGGAGACTCCAGACTTCAAATCCATCAATCTCCAGAGACCAGAACTTTGAATCCAGACTCCAGAACTTGTAGCAGAGAGGCCTGAATCCACAAGCTGAATCCTTTTTCAGCAGGCCTCAAAATCATTTGCAAATTATTCAAACAGCCGGGCTGAGCTGTCTGATTCTGGCCTAGAACCCTGTGCCAGAAACACCCAGAAAGCAGAGCTGTATCCAAAACGGCAGACCGGACCAGACCAGATCGATGTGAGCAGAACTAGAGAACCAGTACCAGAAACCACCCAGAAGTCCAGTCCATCCTGTTGAACAGATCCGTGACGAGGCCCATTCCTTCCAAAATTAGGAGTGAGTACCCAGCTAGAACTGTGCAGAACCCATCTCTTAGCTTAAAATAACCTGATTCAAAACATTTGAACCTGTCCAGAACTGCATCATAGAATCTTGTGTACCTTCCCCGATTTTAAACCTGTAAAAGTGTCATTTTGCCATTTTTGAATCATTATTTCATTTATGAAAATCTACCTTCACGAAATTGTCCGTATCTCTTGAACCGTTTGTGATAGAAGCAAGATTCAATTTTCATCTTAACGCTAAAATTCTAGGCTTTCCAATGAACCCAGGAATGACTTTCTATTCATTATACTTTTTCCGTACTCGCGCTCGACGCACTCAGAAAAAGTGCCACGATTTGCGATTTGGCTAAAATTACTTCACTTGTCAAAATAGCAGCTTCTTGCTTTCCTTTGCTGAAATTAGTTTGCAACCTGACATCATTCCTAGAGCATTGCTAAAGTAATCCTGAACTAATTTAAAGTAGCTATCACCCACCCTGAATCTCTTATAGGGAATTAAAATCATTTTTAGCATATTTTTCCCTTCTTTGTATACCACATTTAAAGTACTTTGCCTGCATTTAAAATCATCCCTTTTTCTCTAAGCTTGCTGGGGGGCAATTGGAACTTTGCATTGCATTTTTGTTGGTATTCTTGAAGACTGTGTGCTCTCCTTCCATTTCCTTATATTGCATAAAGGTGGGGGCGGGGTGAATTGTCAAAAGGAAAAGTGATCACATTATCTCTTTTTGAAATCATATCAAATTATTTCTGTGTTGCATTCTGTCCCACCTTGCATTTCCTTGAACCATATAAAGCATTCTCTGCTACCTTAGTCCTCTGTTCTTATTCATAAGTAACCAAGAACTGTGCTACTGTAGAATTACCTATTGCTGATTACTGCTCATATTCACAAGTGTGCTATCAATTATCAACATATTTATAAAAGTGTGATATATATCTATTGTTCAATTTTTCAAATAAACCTTTTTAATTTGCAAAACAAACCTACTTCTTGGCTCAGTGGGGTCAGGGGGATTCTAAGAGAAGGGTTCATCATTCAGATTATAACTTGTCATAAAAATATATAAATAAGGGCTTCCCTTGAGCAATCCCAGACAAGGCACTGACTTGGTGGGAATGCTTGATTGGAGTCATTAACAGAGTGGGGGCTCGTAGCTGGGGATCCTGGATTAGATCTATCACTTGTGCAGATTAATACAGTGTGCTAACTGTCAGGATATATAAATTCTGTTGGATCACTACGCCGTGTTACACTGTAAAAACACCCTTCAAAGGAACGCTCCAAGGAAACGGTGTGTTTTGCAAAATAAAATACAAACTTCTGTAAGTCAGGAAGGAAATCAAGTTCCAGAATGATGACCTTGGTAGATATCAAAATAGCCAGAGAACACCACTTACATAAGCTATTTGTGAGAGGTGAGTGGGCTCATCAGGACCAGGCAGTCTGGTTGCAGGCAATTGCACCCCAGATCACTGAAACAGGGTCAGATACATGGAGAGATCAGGGTCCCTTACATGTGGCCCTTAGTGAACTATATATGGCCCCTAAGGCCAAGGATGAGCACAACAAGATTGCCAGGGTAGCGGCATATTTATATTTACATATGGGAGCCGTACAGGACAAATGTGCTGAAGGCCAAGATCTGGCAAATAGGCAACGGATGGCTTTAGAGAAGGCCCAATCTGACCTAGACTCTTCTGAGCAGAGGCTGCACAGGAACCAGGAGTCAGAAAATGATAGTAGACAGTACATCATTAAAATAAAGGAGGATATGGATATCCTGAAACAGGAAAAGGCTGACCAGGATACCAGAATTCTGGCTTTGCAGAAGGAGCACCAAGACAGTTTGTACTCCTTACTGCAGTGCCAGAAAAAGCTGGAGCAACAGATCAATTTCAACAGGGCATGCACAGAGCAGGTAGCCACCCTGCAAATCCAACTAGGCAGAGAGAAAAAGGAAAGCAATAAATTGATTTTGAAATACCTGGATACCCAGGCAGAGTTTGATGAAGAGCGCCAGAAAGCTGGTGCCCTTCATCGGCAGAGGGACGACCTGGCGGCACAGATGCAGGCTCTTACTCAGGAAAGGGATACCTTAGGCCAGGAAGTTTGCCACTTAAAAAGAAAAATTCAAGAAAATCACTTGGCCCTCGAGGGACTGGGTGACCTCCAAAAAGAGCATCAGAACTTGTTACAGCACACCAGGAGGGTGGAAGATGCTCTGGCAAGAAAGGAGCAAGCCAGTAGGGATGGGCCTCTGGAGGTAACCCTCCTGCAGCAAAGACTGGCCCAGTATTCCAGGACCAATCAGGAAGCACAGAGGGAAAATGAGGCTGTCTGTCAACACAATGATAGGCTCAGGCAACTGGTAGCCTTGCAGGAGACACTGATAGAGTCTAGTAAGGCCTTGGTTGAGGAACTGAAAGCCCAGGCTCTTGCATTGCAACAGGGAGCAAGGGCTGATAGAGATGAAGTTCGCTGGGAAAGGGAAACCCCTGAGCATAACCTCAGGAGCCCCAGTACCAGAGGCCTCCACCTCTCCCAGTCCCTGGACTCTGCCACCCCATATCCCCTGGCGCACATGAGCACAGGGCCACAGGGATGGCAGATTACTATCCAACCAAAAGTATGGGGCTCATGGGCCAGTACCACCCAGGAATGGAGTGGCGGGCATCCGGGTATGGGCACCTAAGCACAGTGCAATTTAGTGGGGAACCCCAGGAGAGTAGGCCCACTAAGGGCATCCTGAAAACCTCCATCCAGTTAGGTCAGTGGGGGGGTACCCATCAAATCCTGGCAGCAAGGAGGGATCTGAAGACTCCTCTGAGCGGCCCAAGACACAGGAGACTAGGTCCCCACTTTCTGCCAGCCATTCCCAGGTTTGCAGAATCCGGGAAAACCTGGAAGATCAGACGGGCACCTCTGGGAGCAGTGCCTCTGAGTCAGAGGATGAGTGGAACAGGGTTACCCGAACCAAAAAGGCCAATAAGGCAAAAAAGGGCCTTGCTTAAGGACCCCTTAAAGCAGATCAAGGCAATAAGGATTGTCATCACCCCATATCACAAGAACACTTGGAGCTTTATGAGCAAATGATGGAGACTTTCCATTTGAAAGACAGCAGTAGCTGCATTCAGTATGTAAAATGGACATTCTCCCCAGAATACTCCAGTTTCTTTGCGGGACTGGAGGACCAAAATCATTCAAGATGGTCCACCTAGAGGGCGGTCATCTTGAGACATTTTTCTGTTCACAGAAATACCCAAGAGGCTCGCAAGGCAGCCTACAATTTGCAATGTGGGGAGGATCAGGCCCCACAAGAATTTGTGGAAGAATTAAAGCATGCCTTTGCGCAGACCACCAGAAGGGTGCGCACGGACAGCAGAGAATTCATCAACACATTTTTCCATGCACTCCACAAATACATAATGACCCAGCTCGTGAGAGATTTTCACGAGAAAAGATCTTTAGACAGGGTCATTGAGCAAGCCACCCGCATCTATGAGGTGCAGCAACCAGTGGAAAATAAGAATCAGCCCAAAAACCCCAAAACCAACAGCACCCCTGCTGCTGCCAAGGTGGCAGAGGTAAAGGTTGTCCCCGTTTTAGATTTGGAGATGGGGGGCCTAAAAACCTGCCTGCACCGAACAATTCAAAGTCCAGAAGGCCCTCGGGCAAGTCACAGACAGGGAGTCAAGGAGGCAGTCCCACAAATGGGGTCCCTCGCTCCCCTGACTATGTAAGTCCCCGCTATAAGGGAAACAGTCCAATCCCGGGTTATGTGTGGACTCCTCCGGCCCAAGGGGGGGGATCCAACCAAGCGCCCAACCCAGGGAACTTCCCTCCGCACTTCCCCCAGGAGGGCAGAAAATCCTGGGCAGAACTTGTTCCCCAGGTATCCACCCAACTTCCAACCCCAAAATCATCCATCCTTCTTTCCCCACTTCCCTGAGCCCAGACCACCTAATCCAGGAGAGGGGAGGCCAAGGGTGGAGGGGTACCCAAATCTTCCCAACCCAGGGTATTACCAGAGAAGGGATAGCTACCCTTCCCGGGATCAGCCCAGGGGAGAAAACAGAACCCCGTATCAGCCTGAGCGGGTTTCCCAACTTGAGCGCCATGTCCAAAATATGGCCTGGGATCTGGGTCACATACTGAGGGCTCAACAGAACCCTCAGATGTGCATGCCACCGCAGAATGCCCCAAACTCTGGGCCTGGTGCTCCAGAACAATGACGGGGGCAGCACCCCAATAACCCACCGGTTCCCAGGGAGGAGGCACAAGAGGAAGGGGGGTGTAAAGCCTTGGAGGAAGCTTCCTTCCCCACAAAATCTCCTGCCCCTGAAAGTCTGCCTCCCAAGGAGCAGAGGGGGGGTAGGAGAAACAAAGGACCCAAACAAACCCATTTTGTGGAGGAGGTACAGGTCTTCCAATTTGAGGGAGAGGTATCCTCAGAGGATCCTGGTAAAAGGATCTCCTCATCAGAGATGGGGGAACTCCTCCCAAGGAAAAATGGGTCCCAAGGGATTCCAACCCAGACTGGGTAGATGTGGGGTTTGAGCTGTCGCCGCCCATCATTCTATCCCAGAACCAACAAGACCGAAAACCTCTGGTGACTGCCTCCAAAAAGGGGGGGGGTGGCCCAGAACCAGAACCAGGGGAACCTAAAACTGAGTCAATAGACTGGGTAGATGTGGAGATTGAGCTGTCGCCGCCCATCATTCTATCCCAGAACCAACAATACTAAAATCCCATGGGTCAAACCCATCCTGATGACTGCCTCCAAAAAGGGGGGGCGGCCCAGAACCGGACCCAGGGGAACCCGAAACCATTTCAAGTTGCCAACTTTTTCTTGCAGATTCCCACGACTCTCCACAGAAATCTGCCCAAATCTCTTCTCTACCAATGTCCAAAACCAGAAAGTTAGCCCACCAGTTGTCCAAAAATGTGCATTATCTGTGCCCCCTTGAGGAGAAGGAGGGAAGATACTATGCCCGGTACAAGTACAGGGGCAAGGTACAATTTCGGCACAGGTGGACACTGGATCCCAAGCTACCCCTCTGTCCAAAAGGGCCTTTGATGAACTAAATGCAGGAAGGGGGGAGATTTACCATATTCTTCTCACCTCTCTTCCTGGACAACTCCAGAACTTTGACGGGAAGGAAATTCCCATCGAGGGGACTGCAGATTTGGACATCAAAATTGGGCCACACAAGGTGAAACACCCGGTCATAGTAGTGACGCCAGAGGGCACCCCTTTTTTACTAGGGAATGACCTCCTGAGAAGGTTGTCACCCCTCAAAGATTGCGTAAACAAGGTCCTCTGGACCCAGACTAGCCGACCAATAAAATTAAAACAGAGTGTCAACCATGTTAGTTCAAACGGCACGTGCCACATGGTTGAACAAAAATCTGACCAAGTAGAATTTCACTTCCAGAACAACCAAATTCCAGATGTGACAGTAATAGCAGTAGGACAACAGACTGGTGATGGGGGGTCCTCTCTATTTCTGAAAATCAACCTTCCTTCCAGTTTAAGGTGGTATTCCACACTGGAAGGAAATACTCTGAAATTCTTTACTAATCCACAATCAGACATTCCCACTCTGATAGTCCAGAAAGATGTGAAATCAGCTCAGAGCCTGGCTGATATTCAGCAAATTGGAGAGCAGTTGTTCATCCCTGTTCAGTTAAATGATGGGAAGGACTCTGTTCTCGCCCGAGTGTGTGTGAACAACGGTAAGAGCTTCATCAGCCAAGCCATGTTCCGCCAACTCCCAAAAGATCCAGCCATTCCCGCATTCAAATTGATAGACAAATGGGAAATGGACCTGGAAGCACCTAATTCCAAACATCTCCTGCCAAGCAGGTGTATGCTCAAAATCTCCATTGGCAACAAGAGCATAGTCCATAATTGTTGGGTCGTGCGAGACGTCACTGCCGCCTTTTACTTAGGCAGTGACATTCTCAATCGCTTTGCCATTAGTTTGGACCTAATAAACTTCAAAGCTTGGTCCCGATTAGCGGATAATCCCATGGGCTGTGATGATCCAGAAAAAGCATTTAGGTCAGCTCAATTGCTACCTTATGCAGTTGAAATTCAGATTAAAGAGGAAGTCACCATCCCAGAAAGGACCCGACAATTCTCCCTGGAAGTGAAAGTTAAAAGAGGACAAAAATTGAAAAACCCTGATGCTTATATTCATCTAAATGCTTTCCTCCAACAGCAAGGGTTAGGGGTCAACCCAACACCATTAGTCAACATAGAACATGACACCATTCCAATAGAGGTGGATAACAGCGACTTAAAGAGTATTACTCTAGCCGCAGGCACCATTATTGGAATGGCGGTTGATGACCGACATTTCTCCATTGATTTAGGAAATGAACTGTTAGGATCAATCCCCAAGGACTGTTTTGACAGTGACAGTGATGACAATACAACACCAGACAGGATCTTTACCCGGCATGGGGGGAACTTCCTGGTGTACACTTCCTGCCCTTATGGCAAGGAAGACGTGACTTGTGACTTCAGAGGGGATGAGGTGATTTTCCAGGTCCATGAGGGCTGCCTTTCCCACCTGAAGCCTCCGGTCCAAATCAGCACTCTGACCAGGGACTTCTCCACCCAGCTGGAGGAGGCCGCTGAGATAGCAAAACCAGAAGTCTTTCCAGGCTTCAGGCAGATGGTGGAAGAGAGAGTCAACCTAGCTGATGCCTGCGTGACTCTGGAACAGAAGCAAAAGTTGAAGCAAGTTTTCTTGGATTTCCAAGATCTCTTTGCGGTAGACTCATATGACTCTGGTCGCACCGACATCCACACAACAACAATTCCCACAGACCCTGGTATGACTCCAGTGTTTGTGAAGCAATATCGCTTGCCTCTCGCATTCATGGAGTCCCTTACTGAAATAATTAAGAACCTTGAGTCCCGGGGAATAATCCGGGGCTGGGAATATTGAAGCCAAACGGCCAGTGGAGACTCTGTGCCGACCTTTGGGAGCTCAACAAACGGGTCCAAACTTCTCGATGGCCTCTTCCCTACATTGACCAAGGGCTGGCCCAGATTCAGCGGTCACAGGTATTCACTGCAATAGACCTGACCAATGGATACTGGACCGTACCTGTCAGTAGGGAGGACCAATACAAACTGGCTTTTACCTTTGGGGGCCAGCAGTACACATGGGCCTGAACTCCCTTCGGATACCTCAACTCCGGCAATGAATTCAACATTTTCCTACATAAGGCCATGCCCGACCTGGGTACCAGGGGTAACCTGGCTTAAGTAGATGATGTCCTCATCAAAAGTTCATCTGTGGAGGAACACATAGCGGAGATCCGTTATGTTCTGACACAGTTGAGGGCCGCCGGAGCAAAACTTTCCTTTCAGAAAGCACAGTGGTGTAGAACCCGTGTTAATTTCTTGGGGCATGAGATTACTCCTCAGGGTCTCTGCCCCCAGGAAAAGAAAGTGGAAGCACTCCAAAAATTGAAGGATCCCACAACTCTGTGGGAACTAAAGAGCCTCCTTGGACTGACTAATTACAGCAGAAAGTTCATTGAGGGCTACGCAGAGATCACTAGACCCCTGATTCATCTTTTGAAGGGGGGGTCAAGTGGGAATGGGGTCCAGAACAATCCGAGGCAGTAAGACAGCTCAAAAGAAGCCTCTCACAAGCGCCCTGCCTAGCTTACCCTGTCAGAAACAAGGAGTTTTTCCTGGAGACAGCGTTCTCTAATACGTGCTTGACGGCAGTACTATACCAGAAGCATGACAAGGTCAATAAAGTAATCTTCTATGCGAGCAAATCTTTATCCTCTGTGGAGTAAAAATTCAACGATTGTGAGAAGGCACTCCTGGCAACGGTGTCAGCATTGAAGAATTACCGCCCATTCATCCAGAGGAACACATCATAGTGGAGACTCCACACCAGCCTATGCAATATCTCCAAAGTGACAGAATCCGGGCCGGAAATGTGAGTAATTCCCAAATTACTTCCTGGATTCTGTCAATGCAAGGCTTTCCTGTGGAGGTCAGATATGGCCAAAACAAGAAGAGTCCCCTCGCGCAAGGTCTGGCTGACTTGCATGATTGTGCTAGAGAAAACTGTCTCGAGGACGAAAGTCTAAAAATCAAGGACAACATGGAGGCATACCTTAATTCCCCACACAAAGTCTTTGAAGAGGACAAGTGTGAGGGAATGCCCACTGTCTATGTGGATGGATGCTCTTACCATGTTGACAACAACGGGGAAAAAGAACTGGTGGCCGGCGTAGGGAATGCATGGGTGAAGGAGTCCTTAGAACCCTCCGCTGGGTACAAAATTAGTCCCGGAAGTAGTCAGGTGGCAGAATTGATGGCTGCGTATCAAGCCATCCTCACTGCTGTCCAACATCAACTCCACGAACTGGTCATAATCACAGATTCAGATTATGTACGGAACGGGTTCGTGGAGCACCTGGTTAATTGGAAAACCAGAGGCATGCTATGTGCTAATAACAAACCCCTGAAACATGGGAAGTTAATCCAAAATATTGATGATCTGGTCACATCGAATGGGATGACCATCTACTGGAAGAAGATCAAGGGTCATTCCAAAGTAGAGGGACCAGACAAAACTGGAAATGACTTAGCTGATCAGCTGGCCAAAACCGGGGCCATCCACAAGGATCTAATAGAGATTGAGTCCCTGTTGGGGGAACTCCAGGTCACTGCTATCACTAGGTCCCAGACAAATGCTCACAATGATCTTTCAACTGCACAATGGAGTAAGGAGACCCCAGATGCTGATTTGATTATGGCTCAGATGGGGGATCCAATAATTGGTAAGTTTTACCAACATATTGAGGACCCTGAGAACTTTCCCCTGACGGATACCGATTACACTGGGAAAGAGGACCTTAGAGTGTTGATGAAATGTCCAAAGATGTTCCGAATCCAAGACGGTTTGTTGGTAAGGAAATCCCAAGCTGATCAGTGGGTGGTCCCTAACTCATTCCGAGCCTGGTGTTAAGTCACGCCCATGATGCGGCCACCGCCGGTCATAGGGGGTTTCATACAACACTTGAGATCTTAAGAGAGGTTCCATACTGGCCACACATGGGGCAGGAACTCGACCAATACTTGAAGGGGTGTCTGGTGTGTGCACAATTTCAGCCATCATGCCTCATACACCGTGCGCCTCTCCAAAAGAGGGGGATGACACTGCCATGGTCAGATTTGCAAATCGACTTTGTAGGCCCTGTGATTCGCTTGTCTAGAGGAAACAAGTACATGTTGACGGTGACATGCTTGTTTACCAAGTGGGTGGAATGTCTCCCGGCCCCAAACTGCAAGGCAGAAACAGCAGCTGCCCTGATGATTAACCGCATCTTTTCCCGTTTTGCTCTACCTCAAAGGATTGAGTCAGACAGAGGTAGCCATTTCACCAGCGAGGTAATGACAAAGATGTGGGAGATACTGGGGGTCAAAAGGAAGCTACATATTGCTTACCGGCCAGCCTCTTCTGGTGCAGTGGAGAGATACAACAGAACCATTGTGAGCATATTAAAAAAGTTTGTGGCAGATTCTGGGCCAAGTTGGGATATCCGATTACCTCTGGTCCTAATGGCCATCAGATCTACCCCTTCATCTGCAACTAAAATGCCACCATTTGAGTTGATGACTGTACGCAAGATGGTGCTTCCCCAGCATTTGCTCTACAGGACCCAAGAGCAGACGTTGATCAATGCCTCCACAACTCATGAGTATGTGGAGAATTTGAGGAAACACCTCCAACATGCTTTTGCCCATGCTCAGCGGAATCTACGAAGATCAGCTGATATCATGAAAACTCACTATGATTTGAAAACCACCAGGAAGGAATATAATGTGGGAGACTGGGTCTATCTATACAATTGCCAAAGGAACCAGGCCAAACAGCAAAAATGTTTGCCTACATGGAAGGGACCCTTTGAAATTATAGACAAGGTCTCCCCAGTAGCTTATAAGATGCACATCCCCAAAGGTAGTCTGGCGGAAGGGGAAGACAAGTGGGTACATATAAATCAGCTAAAGTGTTGCCATCCCAGGCAACTCTGCAGCAACTGGAGGAATCCTCTGGAATCTCAGAGGGGGCCGCTCCAGAGTAATTCAGTTCCAACCCTAAAATATCACGCATATAGTCTCTAAAATATCATGATTCTGGTATGAAAATGTTTCCTGTTATATCTTGTTTTTTAAAATAAGACTGCAAAATGTATCTGGATGTATAAAATGTATGTGTGCGCCACACCATTAATAGTGGTGGAAAAATGTCTAGGAATGTGTATTGCTGCTTTGCTTTATCATCCTAGGAGAGATGAAACCATGGAGACTGACCAAGGAGAACGACCCGGGGACCGGGAGCAAAGATCCGAGGGGCCCAGGGTACTGCCCAACACTCACATCAGGACAGGCGACAAGAACCGATCGATCCAACCGGATGGAGGAAAAGATGCTGAACTGTGCCATCTGCGGAATTGGAAGAAGATGATGCGGACATCCCAGCGCGTGGATCAAAACATCCTTTGCACCCGACTCCCCCTTGACTTGAAATCAAAGCACAGTTGGGCGGGGGGGCTTGTTGGGTGTCCTGACCCACATTTGGACTATTATGCTGCAACATTGGTGCTGTGGGCTTAGGCAATCCAAGAGAGCGGAAAAGCCCACATTTGCGCCAGACTCCTGGAGAACCGTGCAGTTTTGCGCACAGCAAAATGGTCCCCTGACCTGCCACCCACCAGTGCAAAGAAAGATGGTTCTGTCCAAAACCCGTTTTTATTAATGTCAAAAATTGCTAAGATCATGGGCACGGAACCAACAAACAAAAATCCAACTATGGTTGAGTGTTTTACTTTACTCTACTACAGATCCACATCAATGCCATGTCAAGCAAGGATCATATACTATCAAGTAAAATCCTTTCCTTTTGAAATGTATTAATTCAAGACAGCTGTCAAAAATAGGTGCAGTACCGGCATTGGACACTGACCGGCGCTGGTGCTCTACAAATCTTGACAGGAGAGCTGTCTTGCAGAACTGTGCAGTGAACAGAAGGGGGTCTTATGTAATTAAAAGTTCAAAAGACATGCCTTTCCTGAGAACTCTTAACACCCCAGAGACCCACACCAGGAGGCAGGATATCACATGGCCCTGTTAATTGAGAGGCAGGGGTTTCTCCTCCAGATGGCAGGACCGAACACAATAGTCTCTTTCAATTGAATGGGATATGCTGATTTGGCTGTGGACTGTAAACAGAGCTCTGCCTGGAAGTAGAGACATGTGATCCCAGACTCACCCAGTTCTTAGGGGCGAGCCAGACACTTTTTGTGAATTGAATTGAAGGCAAATATATGTTTTATAAAAACACTGATAACTAATTGTAACCAGATGACAGGAATGTACAATTTGGAGATCCTTAAAATGGAATATGTACCTACAATTTGAGTCTACACTCAATTCCGTACGATGTTCTGGGACCGTCCCCGCAATTTATTCATGTTGCAGACACTGGGTTTAAACTAGAGACATGGAAATTTACTGGAATATGTGTAGAAAGGTGGTGTACATTTGTTCCAATTTTGGTAAACGTCTAATATTGGTAAACCAACTAAAAACGAAAATAAGTTTTCATTTTTTAATGCAAGCTCTTAGGAAGATCAGAGTTGAACAAGAATGTACCTTAAGTCATCTGCAATCTGTACGTGTAATGTCAACCACTTGTGTATCTGGGAAATGTGTTTAGTTATGAAAATGATTTTATAAGGTAAAAGCAAAGGGGAGTGTTCTTTCTGTATGCCATAAAGATGACTCACTCTGACTCACTGCTCCCTTCTCAAATCAGGTCAAAGAGAAATCCTTGACCTATCAAATTGTGAGTGGTTTGGGCAAAGAAAGTTAGCATCCACACCCATTTTCAAAAGACATAAAAAGAGCCACTGGAAGCCAGACAGGGACATTCACTTTCCACTTTCTTGCGGGACGCTTTGCCGGGAGACTCCAGACTTCAAATCCATCAATCTCCAGAGACCAGAACTTTGAATCCAGACTCCAGAACTTGTAGCAGAGAGGCCTGAATCCACAAGCTGAATCCTTTTTCAGCAGGCCTCAAAATCATTTGCAAATTATTCAAACAGCCGGGCTGAGCTGTCTGATTCTGGCCTAGAACCCTGTGCCAGAAACACCCAGAAAGCAGAGTTGTATCCAAAACCGCAGACCGGACCAGACCAGATTGATGTGAGCAGAACCAGAGAACCAGTACCAGAAACCACCCAGAAGTCCAGTCCATCCTGTTGAACAGATCCGTGACGAGGCCCATTCCTTCCAAAATTAGGAGTGAGTACCCAGCTAGAACTGTGCAGAACCCATCTCATAGCTTAAAATAATCTGATTCAAAACATTTGAACCTGACCAGAACTGCATCATAGAATCTTGTGTCCCTTCTCCGATTCTAAACCTGTAAAAGTGTAATTTTGCCATTTTTGAATCATTATTTCATTTCTGAAAATCTACCTTCACGAAATCGTCCGTATCTCTTGAACCGTTTATGCTAGAAGCGAGATTTAACTTTCATCTTAAAGCTAAGATTCTAGGCTTTCCAACGAACTCAGAAACGGAAAAAGTGCAGCGATTTGCGATTTGCGATTTGGCTGATTTGGCTAAAATTGTTTCACTTGTCAAAATAGCAGCTTCTTGCTTTCCTTTGCTGAAATTAGTTTGCAACCTGACATCATTCCTAGAGCATTGCTAAAGTAATCCTGAACTAATTTAAATTAGCTATCACCCACCGTGAATCTCTTATAGGGAATTAAAATCATTTTTGGCATATTGTTCCATTCTTTGCATACCACATTTAAGCTTGCTGGGGGGGAATTGCTACTTAGTATTGCATTTTTGTTGGTATTCTTGAAGACTGTGTGCTCTCCTTCCATTTCCTTATATTGCATAAAGGGGGGGAGTGAATTGTCAAAAGGACAAGTGATCACATTATCTCTTGTTGAAATCATATCAAATTATGTCTGTGTTGCATTGTGTCCCACCTTGCATTTCCTTGAACCATATAAAGCATTCTCTGCTACCTTAGTCCTCTGTTCTTATTCATATGTAACCAAGAACTGTGCTACTGTAGGATTATCTATTGCTGATTACTGCTCATATTCACAAGTGTGATATCAATTATCAATTTATTTATAAAAGTGTGATATATATCTATTGTTTAATTTTTCAAATAAACCTTTTTAATTTGCAAAACAAACCTACTTCTTGGCTCAGTGGGGTCGGGGGGATTCTAAGAGAGGGGCATTATACAAGGGTTCATCATTCAGATTATAACTTGTCATAAACATATATAAATAAGGGCTTCCCTTGAGCAATCCCAGACAAGGCACTGACTTAATGGGAATGCTTGATTGGAGTCATTAACAGAAACTATGGTTCCCTCTTTCTTTTACCTGTTATCCATTGTAGGTAACTTTTTCATGTTGCACTTACACCTTACAGTGGAGTACAATGGAGATACTTTTGAATCATGCTAGACTACTCTCAAAGGGACTTTTGGTTACTTGCAGATGTGCAAACTGGACAAACTGGTGGCAGCAGTCACCTTTTCCTGGTTTTCACTGTACTTTTATTTATCTTTACCGCATTTGTTGTGTTTGGATACTAACTGTGGGTAGTGTCCAAACATGGCCGTGCCATGAGGTTTTTCATTTGTTCCTTGGCCATTTATATTTTTGGGTAATGCATTTGCCCAGGAAAGCAGTGCTTTTTTGTGGGCTAGTGCAGGCCATGTGAGTTGCAAGGCAGGAAGTAAGTTGGGACAGTCTGGTCCCAATCCACAAGCTGGTTTCTGTATGTCTGGCATGTGTGCATGAGTTTCACAAACAGTGGTACCTGATTGGACCACTGCTGGGGTGTGCGTGAGGGGCACATCTTACATTGGTTGGGATGAGTTTCTGTACTAACCTGAGTTTTTGTATAAGAACAGTTGTCCTGCAGCCATTCTTCAGACATCTGCAGAGGAGCCAAGTATCCAGCATAGTCGTGAAGACTTCAGAAGAACAATGGACTGATCCTGAGAGGCCCTGTGACCAATATTTGCTGCAGTCCTGGTTGAGAACTGTCTTGCTACTGCTCTTAGAGAAGACCCTCATCGGTGCATCGACCTTTCGCGACAAGTTAACTCGATTGCCTTGTCAGCAGCCTAGACAGCCAAACTGCTATGTGCTAGCAGGCACATCCACTCCACACCCAACTGCCTTTCCATTGAAAGAGCCATCACAGGAGCCAAGCTCGACTACAGTAACGCCCTATTTACTGGCACTTCAGAGCACAACCTGAAAAAACTTAAACAATTAAGAGCAATGCTCTCCGACCGGCCATAGGTCTCTCTAAATCTGACCACATTTTGGAAGCCAGGAGAGATGTACATTGGCTGTCCATCTGAGAAAGGATTAAATTCAAAACACTGTCCCTGGTCCACTGATGTCTCTCCAACACAGCCCCGAACTACCTCTCCCCTGCCGACCTCTCAGATCTGCGAACTCTCATTTCCTCAAGATCCCTAATTTCAATCCCCTCCCGCTGGGGGGTAAGAGCTTCCCGGTCGCGGCTGCCAATTTTAGAACAATCTCCTTCCAGCACTCAGAAAAGAACCAGCCTACTGGAACTTCCACAGAAACTTAAAGACTTGGCTTTTCAACTAACTCTGTTCCTCCTAGAACTCATCACTCTTCCCAATGCATTTCCACAAATCCTCCCCTTCTTCTTTTCCCCCCTCAATGTAACTAGTGCCTAGATAACCAATAAATAAATAAACAGACACTTTAGATTGTTGGGAACAACAACTCTCAGCGTCTTCTTGGTGCCCTGCAGTTTGGAGTCTTTGGAAGCATTCCGAGGCCATCCAAAGGACTGACCAACTGCAATTTGGGCTACCGTGGTAAAAGTGTCACCATTTTGCACTTTGTCTCAGAACTTCAGGCGTCTTCAGCTTATCCTTTAAGTAGTCTTCCTGTGAACATTTGGCAGACCATCTTCCAAGGCTCCCAAGATAGAAGGCTTTCTTCAACTGCAACAACTGTGACGATTGCTGTTGCTGTGCATTGTTGACTGCTGCTTTTTTTTCAGTGTACCAAGACCTGAGGCATCTTGGCGCTTGTTACAGAAAGTACATACACATTTAGAGAAGTGCAAGCATATGCGTATGGTTAAAGACAGAGTTGGTGTGTGAGACAAAGCCCCACCTCATGTTACAGGGGTTACATCAAGTATGCAGTACAGGTTGAAAAGTCACAATAGGTAAGGTAGCACAGCCTCGGAAATCCTTGCCTAATGTTACAGGGGGAAACATCATGTATGCAGTACAGGTTCAAAGGTCACAATAGGTAAGGTAGCACAGCCAAGGAAAGCCTTGCCTCATATTACAGGGGGGCTACATCATGTAAGCCATACAGGTTGAAAAGTTACAATAGGTAAGGTAGCACAGCCTTGTGATGGGCTACTACAGGCATGCACACTGATGTGATACAGGCATTGATGGCAGCAATACAACATTCTGAAAGGTGAATACGCCACCAGTTGAAGCCTCTCCATATGGACAGGGTAGAAGAAGGGTAATGCAGAGTGTTGTACCATGGTCATATGGGGAGTAGGTGGTGCTTGAGGTCAAATAAGGAAAGAAGTTCCTGTGGAAAGAGTATTGGTATAATAGACAGTAGTAAAAATCAACAGTGTGACAGTTCTGGTGAAAATAGACTAGCGGTGCCGATGGAGGCGATCCACATGCGATCTGAGGGCCGTGTGCTCAATATAAATGAAAATGTGAAATATAGTGGTTTGGTCATTCTTGCAAAGGGTGTTGGAGCCATTTACCTGGTGGGGCCCCACTAAGCAGGTAGTTTGCTGGGGGACATCCCACTGGAATGGCCTAGCTGTGCAGTAAGGACATGGGGTATAGTAGGTAGAGGCAGAAAGAAGAGGAGGAGAGGGGGCAGGCGTGCCAGTGGTCATTGCAGGACAGGGCCAGACAGGGAATGATAACGCAGGCCTTAAAAATTGGCCTTAACAAGGGGCCAGAGTCACCAGCTGGCTCCTGCACAGGCCTATAATGGTGAGCTGCGAGAGGCAGGTGAAAAAACAAGGCAGCCTGGAGCAGCTGTGGCAATCGATGGTGTAGCAGTCATTTTTAAATGGTTATGTGCAAAATAAAACGAAGGGCTTACCTTCCTCGTGGACACCCTCGGATGGGAACAGGAAGGCTTCACAGATAATTTCAAGTCCTCCTGCTGCAAGGTGTTTCAATCGCAGGGCCAGACAGGGAATGATGGTGAGCAAGACAAAACAATAGAAAAACATTTACCTGGCATGTGAAAAAAACACCAATCAACACTGACCAACCTCCAATATTAACAATGGAATAAGAAAAAGAAAGAATAAAAAGCTCCTAAGCAGGTCATGTGTGAGGTAGGTTTATTAGGGGCAGTACCTTTTTTACTCCAGTGTTCAGACTAATTGCCGCCCATATCTCTTCCTCTTTAGTATATTTTGGTGTAGAGAAATGACCACCTCCATAGGTGTCTCCAGGGGGGATATGTTCTCTGTGTCCTGTGGTCCATCTGTTGTGAGAACCGGACACCTCTCGCTCCCCTTTTTCCATCTAAGGCCCTCTATCAGTGGTCCAATTAAGTTGGAACCATCCATCTCCCCTGTTTCCCCTTTGACCCTTTATCAGGAAGTGTACACCCTAGGTCTCAAAAAACACTGCTCCCATTCAGACACCTCTCTTCTTCCCTGTACTCCACTCCCATCCAGCCTACTCCCCACTCCTTCTGAGTTGGGTGTTCATTTCATTGTACGTGGGTGCTTTTCTCTTGTTTTCATCCAGTTTGGAGCTGGCAAGCCAGGTTTTTAGATGTTTTCTGAATTTTAGATAGTCCTTCATAGTTCCAAAGGTTTACGGCTAAGCAAGAGCATGCTGATCCACCACATTTCTTTTCCTATGTATGCTTTAGGTTCTAAGCAGATGTCGTCGCTGGATATGATTGTTCTAGTTGGCTGGTAGATCGTGATTTTCTTGTGTATGAATTCCGCTCTGAGGCCCATGGTTGCTGGGGTCTGAGTACACTGTAAATAGAACAGTGTTGTAGCATAAACATATCAGGTTGTCTCTCTAGCCCCTTAAGCAGACAAGGGTCAGGTATAACTCTTTAACTGTGGGTGTTACAGCGGTTCTTCCACCTATTGAGGACCCGCTGAGTTCTGCTAAACTTTGCTTAATTTGCACATTGTGTTGTTTGCACATCTTCATAATTGCATTGAATTATTGTACAGTATAGTTGTGTTTTTGCACCACTGGTGTTGTGTAGGTTTGTAAGGGCAGGGTGTATCATTTCAGAATTGTTTATACAGAAAATCTGTTTGTTTACAAAGGGTGTGTGTTTCAGGTGTTTTTATGAATGTTTTTGTAATATGTCATTTTAACTGCATTTTATGATTCTTGTGATACATGATTAAAAACATTGTATTTGTACTTGTATAATTTACATTGGACTCAGTACCTATTTGGTTCTTGGGCTGAGTTGTCCAGACTTACAGAAGAGGGTGTTGAGGGACACTAGGGTTCTTTAGTTAGAGATTGTCCTTCGTTCTCAATAGGGCTGAATCTGAGTGTCGGTAAACTGGCCCGCCCAATCTCTCTTGGTTTGGTGTGCTTTGTGTGTTATGCACATTGTTTTGAAAGTGATTTGTTTTTTGACTGGGAATCAATGTAGCATCCTTAGTGCTGGAGTGATGTGGTCCCGTCATGAGTGTTTGAGTAGAAGTCTGGAAGCTGTGTTCAGTATTTGTTGCAGTTTCTTCAGTAAATACCCGAGCATTCCAAGATATAAACTGTTGGTGTAGTCTATCCTGGACATGATGATGGAGATGATGGCCAGTTTTTTGTGCATGACGGTGAGGGATGGTAGAATCTTTTTGATTGTGTGCATTGTTTCGGGACAGCAAAAAAATGATTTTAGTGCCCAGGTCACGCAGATGTTGCGGACCGGGGTACTAATAGCTATATGCCTCTCGCAGTGGGGGCATTACCTGAGTCGGTAATACCCCCGCCGCTCTGGGCATATTGCTTAATTAAGGAAAATTATCATATAAGGTCGGTCTCTCTAATCCTATTGGTCTGTGAGCTTCAGTGCTGTTCAAGAGACATTTAAATTCAAAAAAGGCAAAGTAACTAAGTCTCCTCAGTGTGGGAGAAACCAGGAAAAGGAGGAGTTTAAGTTGACTCTGAAAGGAGTCTGGAAGGAGCTAAAAGGGCTTTTGAAACGTTTTGTCTGATCTTGAAGAACACCTAATTCGAACCAGGAGGAGCCAATCCCCTGTTTGGTAAATCAGACACTCAAGCAACAGAATGCAGAGTCAAGCCTGAAAGGAGGATAAAGACCAAAAGAGTGTTGTTTGTGTTGAATTAGCATCAGTGCAATAGAGACTGTCAAACCCAGTTGAAACTTGATAACGCAGGAGAGGGAGTCATTCTCCTGGCCCTTCAACTGAACTTGAACTATTCTTTAGTTATCTGTCACATGATTGTGGTGCACTATTTGAATAGGAGGGAGTCATCCCCCTGACCTTTCTTTCTTAGTTATTTCTTTGATTGAGTGGTAGGGACAGAAGAGGATTTTTGGGACAGGATATGGTTATTTTGGTTGGACATTGATCCTGACGGTGAGCACCCAGTTATCTTTGCTTTAGGTAGGGATTACCCTTTAGTGCTAGGGAAAGGTAGGTGTTGGTTTTGTTGTTTAAAATAAATGTCTATAACCAAAACACCATCCTTATTTTCTACCTCCCTTCTTCTGACCTATCAAAGAATCCAGAAAATATCACTGAGATCCCCATCCGGCTTATCAAGGAGAAATTGTGGGCCCTTCTGTGCTCTATGAGGGAGGATGCACGTCTGAAAAAGGCCTCAGTTATGCTGTATCCTCTTGTTGTGGGAACAGCAGGCTATATTACAATGGTTTCTAAAGTCTATCACCAGTTTCTCCTTACCAGGGCTCTGCTGCACGCTTTTCATTTATGTATTTTTTTCAATTATTAATAAAGGCGCCAAAAACCCAAAGGTTTCGGGGCGCCATAACATAAACACTGGACATAGAGTAGACAAGTCATTATGTGTGCAGTTGGCTAGGCAATGGCTTCATCATAAACCCATTACATGTCAGTGATCCGGGCAGTCAAATGGGGATGGATGCTGCCACTGCAGAGAGTGGAAATCACCCCAATATTTTATTTAGATCTGCCCTCTTTATAATGACCTTCACAAGCGTTACCTTCTGCAACACTTACGAGAATTCGTTTTGTGCCACTGGAGACCAGCATTTGCAGTGTTTGGCCTTTTTGTTTATATTTTATTTTGTAAAGACTCCTATGTAAGAGGAGCTTTTTGCTTCTTTGTGAGAAACCCACACAGTATATCCACATGTCCTTGCTATTATTTGAACATTGATAGTGCTTGTGTGCTGTATGGAAACCTTTCCTGTTTCTTAATTCTATGTTATTTTTAATCCTGTCATTCATTTAGAACGATAATTACATATTTATTGGAGCAAATCTTTTCAATGTGTGTATGTTATTGTGTTGTTGTAACTATATTTGTATGTGACACTGCACGGATTCCTTTATAATGAGAATAAACGTATTTGCTTGCTTGCTATTTAGAATTTTGTTAGTCTGTAAAGAGAAAGCAGAAACAATTACAAATGAAGGTTCTGCTCTGTTAGCCTGTCCATGTAACAATAACTTCCTCTTTCTAGTCTCTACCCAATTAGGGCTACCTCAAGCTCATCCTCATGCTAAAACTGTTCTGAACCTGTAACAAAATGTGCTGAATTCTTCTCTGCGTTGTGTAATATCACTAACAATTCTTTTGATTATAAGTATCTGTCCATATGGAAGGTTCTTTAATGTGTTGGGAGGATCAAAACTTAGCCTCTGAAGTAAATAATTACTCTCCATTTCTTTAGTGTTTAGCTCAATGGATAGAGCCCCGTCATTTATCAAAATCTTGACATCCCTGAAATGTACATCTGGTTTCCCCATCTCAGAGCTAAATTGAATCCTTGCATCAATGGCATTAATTTACTGTATAAATCAGTTAACAAAGCCAGGAGATGTGCCAGATGGAAATAATGTGTCAATGCACTGACCCCAGAATGTTGCAGTATTTGTGCCATACCGGATGATCTAGTATGTGTTGTATCTCAAATCTGTGGATATAAAGGTGGGCGTGCACAGGAGCCATGGGGCTCCAATTGCTGTACCAGATGTTGGTACATATTGTTGTTCCTTGAATGTGATATAAGAGTTACTGCATTTGCTTTCTGTGTGGACTGTACTATGTGGGACAGACATCCCGGAAAGCAACAAACAGTTGGAATGAGCACAAATCTTGTGTCAGGACTAACAACACAAACTCATCTGTAGCCGTAACTACAAGGAAAATGTTCACTCCGTTACTGAAATGAGATTCCAAATCCTGGAAGTCATTGACAAACACCACTTCATGGGCGATATTGGGAAAAGACTAGAACGAAAAGAAGCATTCTGGATACAGAAACAATACTCTTTTATTCCCAGTGGAATGAATGAGGACCTTACTCTACATTGCTTTCTTTGAACATGCAGTGATAACATGTATGGTATGTGTGCCGGTATAGTCTTTGGCCTATTCCTTTGCATCCAACTATTTTTATAACTCAGATGGTGCTGATATTTTTTTTCGTGTACACACATTTTTGTGTTGGCACAATGATGTTAGGAATGATGATGTTGGTTTCACCCTAGATGCACCTCACATACATGAAAAATATCTTTGGCCTATTCCTTTGCATCTACTTTTTTATAACTCAGATAGTGCTGATATGTTTAAAAGAAAATGTGTGTTATCAATAAGATGTTAGGATGTTTTCAGTTTTACCCTAGATGGATATCACCTAAGTGGATAATATTTATGCTAATTGTGTAGCCATTGGCTCATTTCTGTACATGAAACCATTTCTGTAGCTGATGCATTGCTAATGTGTCATTGTTAAATATTCGTGTTGTTACGGTGAAGTTATCATGTGTTCTACTTTACATTGTAATTGTAATTGATTATTTGTACAGCGCTTATATACAAGTGAAGTGCTTCAAAGCTCTTCAAGGTGGGAATGGATTAATGGAATACAGTAGTCATTCTTAGGCTTGAGGTTTCCGAATGATCTATCGAAAAAGTAACTAGCGTACTAGACCTGACAGCATTTCTCCTAGTGCAAGTGCATGACGTGTTTCAGGCTCAACCAGGTTAGGGAGGGGAGACAAAGGGGGACAAGACAGAACTTACTAGACCTAGGAAATTTAAGGTATGCAAGTGTATAGAAGGAAGTGCAAGGGAAGGGGAGGGGGAACAAGTGAACCCAGTCCAGTAGGGCTCTGGGTTAAGTGCAGAGAAGTTACCCCTCTCATGGAATGGATGCTGAAAGTGGCCCGGAGGCAAGTGCAAAGACTGGCGGGGGAGCGTGGGACCTGTGAGGCTCTGGAGCTGAGCCAGGAGACCAGCAGCAAAACCTGAACAGAGTTAGGGGAGAGATGGAGGAGGGAGGCGGAGAGAACAAGAGAGGAGGTTATCAGGAGAGAGAGAGAGAGAGCAAGAGGAAGAGAAGAGGAAGGTCTTGAGGAGTTTCTGGAAGTTAAGCAGCTCCGGCTCAAGGCAGAGAGAGGAAGGGAGGCTGTTTCAGAGGGAGGCACCTTCAGAGGATACCCCCATATCTTTTCTTGGAAAAACAGCTCACCCACAAAGAGTTGGAGGAGGGTGAGCAGAGGGCTCTAGAATGACAGTATTTAGGAAGAGAGTGTTGTAGATTGTGTCGGCCCCAGCCCCAGAAAGCCTCACATGTAACCTTCCTGCACTTGTACATTTCCACACTTTTCTATTTCTATTCATTACTCACTTTGTTTATCTGGTACTTACCTGCTCATCTAAAGAGTTTCAGTTTCACTAAGCCGTGTTTCACCATGTGTATGATTTAATGTTGACTCATCTCAGATTTTTCAGATTTTTTCATTCTTCTGATTTTTTTTAGATTTTTTGTCTGGTTTTGGGTGATTCTCTTCGTCCCTGTAGTAATGTTTCTTTACATTCCCTTGTTTCCCGCCTAAGCTCTTATCTCGCCCTTCTTATTGTCCATCCAATCCCTCATGAATCTAATCTGTCATTTAGGTGTCATAATTTTTAGAACTGCGTGGATGGACCAATCCTTTATTTATGTCAATGCACATCATTACTATTACATCATCGCACTACCTGGACATACCAATGCCATTTATATTGGTACATGCCTGTGCATTTGGGGACTTGGTTTTGTTGTAGAGCTCAGGGCTGTATCGGCCAACGTAGCTGCAAATACAGTGCAGAGGCAAGTCTCATAAACCTTTTTAGAACCTTTACTCTGAGTCATATATGGGCTCATGATTTTATGCTGTTCTCACACATTATACTAATTAGTATATATAATCGTTTTTAGTAAGCACCCGGTTTGGTTCCATGTCATTCAGGATGTTTTTTCACGGGGGTTTTTACAGTGAATTTTCTAAAGAAAAAAACTATCACTTTTATTTACATTATTTTGGGGGGGTTCCCCTCAAAACCCCCATTCCCTTACATTTTCTATCTACAACACACACATCCCACATATATAATTTTCTAACCCCCCACCCAAAAAAATGTGGTGTGTTTTTCGTAAAAGAATTTGCAGTAAAAAAAAACACGAAAAACATCCGGCGATGAAAGGACATTGTACCCCTGTTACTGGTCCACAGCTTTGTGCAGCCTTGACTATGACCTTACCAGTGTTCTGCTAGTTTTCAGCTGTGTGTTTTGATCTTTTTCCTTACTGGGACACATGTTGTTTGTCAACCTCACACATGACCTGTGTAGGATCTTTATTTTGAGTGCTTTTTCTTATTCCATTTTTCAGATCATAGGTTGGTCCAGTGTTGAATGTTTTTTTTTTTTTTTTTTACTTTATGTCGCAGGACAACTACAGTTTCTCTATTTTGTTGTCTTGCTCTGCAGTTCATCAACAGAATCTTCCTATTTATTTGCTTTTCTTTCTCGTTTCTTTTTATTTTTTTTTCCTCACACAGACTAGTCCCTGATGAAGAACTATTTGGGGGGTACATAATACATTGGTAATTTTCCTCTGCCTGTGCACTTATTAAATCATTTCCTCCACCATTTACTGTCAATTGTACTGTTTGTGATTTTACAAGGTCATGTTTATCTGGCACAATTGTGTGGGGTTGAATATGCTTTTGCAAGTGTGCAGCCATCGCCATGGACTAAGACCCAGGTCTTTCTTCTAGTTGCCCTTCACATCATCCTGTGCATGGGTTGGCTTGCACCTTGGAATTTGGTTACATTTGTGCTATGGTATCATTTGCTCATAACACAATCAGTATTTTGCATTAGCATCAGTGCCGCCCACCCCCTTTATTTCTTGTTCTTCTTTTTTATTTTTACTTTACATTTGTGAATACACACACAATAAAACAGTGTCAGGTAAGTGAGTGTGCAGTGAGATAACGCAGGTCATACAGCATAATTGTATTTAACACAAAGCACATTACTAAAGAATGCTGTTTGTACAGCATGGCCAAATATTAAGTGCTGTAACCAGGGATGTGCAATGCATGCAAACAATACCAAGCACTGAGTTACATATCAATGTTTCACTGGAGCACACAGGGCCTGATTTACAAAGCATTGTATAATAGACGTTCACAGTGAAAAAGCTTGTGAATCAGGCCCATCGTGTTAAGTGTTGAAGCATGTCATTGGAGCTCATTTTGGAGTTTCCTCGTAATTCGGCAGTGAGGACCTATTTTGCACGTCTGCGTGCACAGGTCCCCACTTCGAAATGTCCTCATTTGCACGACAGCGTGCAAAAGAGAGTAAACACTGCCTATAAGAAGCCAGCAGACTCCATATGCTTCCAGCACATTTGCGGCGGTAGGAACATCTGTGCCGGCATACATGATGTAGTATTTGTATGACGGAGCCCTTTGCACCGTACAAATACATGAACATGAGCCACGATGTGAATGAAACGCATTACAGCCTTACGGAAGGCTTTTACACGATTCATTTGCATTACGCCTTCATTCAAAATGAGCTCCATTGTGTTCAATGCCATGTTTGCACTCATGCTCACCAATGCCCGCTTACAAAAGTAAGAAAAACAGAAATAATCAGAATTTGCCAAACAATGAATCAAAATATGACATACAGGAACACAAGGTTAGACAAAAGGCAAACATACATTCCTACGATTTCTTTTTCCCATTTGAGAACCCATTTAAGTCATGCCCTTCCCATAATTCTGCTTTTGCATTCATCTCTCTCGGGCTCTGTCCATTAAAGGTAATTATTCCCATATGAATCAATGGATTTTCCGTAATTAAAAGCCAGGGTCACAGAGAGGTCACTTGCAGCTCACATGTGAATAATGATGACGTTTGTCAAGAGGAAGCTTTATGGCACGTTGGAAATGGGGGACACACAATGGGCCTCATTACAATTGTAGTGGTGCATTTTCGTTGTCACTGTACCACCACATTACAAGTTCTGCTTGCGGGTGCCGCTCTGCATGCCTGGTCAGAACAGGTGTGTAGAGCGGCACCTGCGAGCAGAACTGGATGGTAGCAACGGTACCGTTATGAACGGTACCGCTTCTACCATTCTCCCCATTCCCATTGAGCCCTATGGGGGCTCAAATGGGAATGGGCACGTACCGGCTCCGGCTCCCGCGCAAGGGGAATTACCAGGCCCGCCGAGGTCAGAATGGCCCGGTGATTCCCCTTTCGCGGGAGCCGGACCCAAGTTTGGGGGTAGCCATGCCGGTATAACCGGCATGGCTACCTCCAACCTCGTAATGAGGCCCATTGTATTTAGGATAACTCTTTACAAACCATAGACTCAGCCTCTCGTTAAAGATGGAGGCGCAGCCTACTCAAAGAAATGTCTGGAGTTAGAGACTCTGAGTGATGCTTAGGGCGAAAAGGGGCACATCAGCATTTAGCAGTGATGGAAAAATGAAATGCACCAGTGCACCCCCATTCTGTTGCTGTTGCCTACTGCACATCGGCCCCTTGATATATAGAGGCAACTTGCCATGAAAGGGATGTGGTTGTCCACGTGAGACCAGCAGCCAGCACCTCCATGAAAATCACGGAATAGGTGTTTGCTCAACACCTAGTTATGCATCGGCCTCTAACGTTAGGATGATATCAGTTCATATTGGCGGTGGCAAACCTCACATGTTAATGTAATTATTACATTTCCTTATCTGTTTCGAAGGGAAATGTGATAGAAACCGTGATACCAAGCATGCTTGTTTCTATTTGGATAATATCATTTTGGGCAAGGGTTTGAAATGACGTCTGTCCGCATAGACATTTCTCCAGCACATTGCAACACAGGGAGAAAAAGGAGGAAGGATGGGCACCACTGCCCTGGGGGAAGTCAAAGCCACACCTCCTGCCTTTTTGGGCACCCCCAACCACAGAGACCATGCTTTGTTCTATGCTTCCAAATGAAGTGTTCACTCTATTTGTGCATGTGATTAAATGATACTGTGACAGTTACTTAAGTGAAAGTTACTTAAGTATCTGGTACAGAGGCAGTCTTGGGCAGTCTGAACTGAGGGATTTCCTTGTGTTAAATTCTAGCCCCTAAGGATAGTTTTCTCTTATGGGCATGCAGTAGTAAGAGACACCCTTTTCTCAGAAGGTCTTATAAATATGTGAGATTCTTAATTAGCAATGGCGTTAAAGTTCATGCTAATGTTAAAAGTATTTTTACCACACACTGTCACCACCGGAGTGGTCCCCAAGCGCTCTGAAAAAGAAGGCGTGAAAAAGAAAAAGGGGGGAGTGGGGAGTTAATAGGGTGTAGTGGGAATTGGAAAGTTGTGATGTCCTGTTGACAGCTTCAGTTCGGTTTTCGGCTTGGTGTCAATTCCCATTGTGCTGTTGTGCCAGATTATGTGTTGTTTGTCTGTTGTTGAAATGTGGTGAAGTACATGCGGAATGCTGTAGAGAGAAGTGGTTGTGTGAGTTTCTGTATGCGAATTGTGTGTGGAAAGTTGAGGTTTTAGAGTTGGGTTAGCAGGTTTTCTGCCCTCAACATCTATGATTATCCTGTATGTTTGGTATTGTAGTTTGTCTACCTACTTGGCAGGCATGTTGAGGAGTGGCAGTATTCCTCTGTATTATTCTATTGGTATGTTTACCTGGCTGATGCAGGCGTGTCCCACCTACTGGGGTTCGCAATGTTTAGGTTATAGGATTCTGGTCCCTCCCAGCCCATCTTGAGTGTTGTTGCTTGATCTGAGAGGTCTTGTTGGATGGTAGATGGTTATTTTCTCATTTAAAACTCTGCTCCTTAGCCATGGATTTCTCTGTGCCTTATGCACATCGTTTTGAACTTTTAATCACTGTTTTATTGGTAGCCAGTGTAGCATTTACAGCGCTGGGGTAATGTGTTCTCTTTGTGGTAGTTTGAGAAGGAGTCAGGCTGCAGTGTTTTGGATGCACTGGAGTTTCTGTAATAGTCGTTCTGGCATTCATAGGTGTAGGCTGTTGGCATAGTCTTCTCTGGAGATAATGAGTGCTTGAAGGTGAGTATTTTGTGGGTGAAAGAGAGGAATGGTAGGATACTTTTTACCATGTGTAGGAGGAAGAAACATTTCTTTATTACAGCATTTACTTGTGGCTCTAGTGTTAGTTCATTGCCAATCAAAACTCCCAAGTTCTTTACTATCATTGATGGAGTTGGTGCTTGTCCTAGTTCCGTCAGCCATGGGATGTAGTGATTGTTTTCCCCTCTTTTGGATATGATCATTACTTATGCTTTGCTGGGGTTGAGTTTGAGGCTGTTAGTGTTCGTCCAGCCATAGAGTTCTTGTAAGTAGCCTTCCAGCATCTTGCTTTTTTCCTGTGTATATTGTATTGACGATCTGTGTGTCATCAGCGTAGTTGTAGCATGTGAGGCCATGTCTTTTGAAGAGCTTGATTAGTGGAGTCAGGTATATGTTGAAAAGCAATGGGGATGAAGAGGATCCTTGACGTACTCCACAGGTGGATTTCCTTGGAGTGGATTTGGAAGGTTTGATCCATATGGTTTCTCTTCTGTTTGTTAGGAAGGATTTAATCCATAGTTAGGTAAGGTCAGGGATTCCTATTTCGTCCAATCTCCCAATGAGGATGTCATAGTTGTCAAATACTGCAGAGAGATCCAGAAGCATTAGAGCTATGCTTTTGTCTGAGTCTACATTAGCCTTTAGATCATCCCAGATAGTAAGTATTGCCGTTTCGATTCCTCTCATCGGTTTGAAGCTTACTTGTGCCTGATCCAGCAGTAGGTGTTCTATGAATTCTTGTGTTGTTATATAGATGTATTTTTCGAGTAGTTTTGCTGGGTACAGAATATTGGAGATGGGTCTGTAGTTGGAGAGGTCGTCCAGGTTGCTTTCTGTGTCCTTGAAAAGTGGCTTGATGTATGCCGATTTGAAAGTGGTACTTTCCCTGTTGAAAGTGATTGGTTGAAATGGTTTCTGTACTATTCCATGGATGTTCCTTGTGTAAGGATTGATTTGTGTATGTCTGGGTGAGCAGAGATCCATGGGGGAGCCTGCTTTGTTGCTATTGCTTACCAGCTTGACAAATGTCTCCGCTGATATTTTGGGGAACCTTCAGAGTTTGTTCTGGCAATCCTCGGTTGGCTGGGTGGGCTGCATTTTGTCATTGCTTGGTCTGCTTTGTATGATATATTGGATGGTGTTGACTTTGGTTTTGAGGTGATCTGCAAGATCATTGAATAGTTTCAGTTATGTTGTTGCAGCCAGGGGGGTTGTAATTTTGTTTATTTTCTTTTTGCGTGTAGGCAACTTTGGTGATTCTGTTGTCTTAGTATTTCTTTTTGGTCTTATGGATTTCCTTTTTGTATGAGTGGATTTGTCATTAGAATTGTAATTTCTTCACCTGGTTGTTTTTTTTCCTCCATTTTCCTCCATAGGTCAAGCTTTCTGTTTTTTCTTTTCTTGGCACTGAATAGCGGGGTAAACCATTTTGCTGTCGTTCATTTGTGTGGCGAGTGAAAGGTTTTTCCTTGGAGACCTAGTCTATTGTTCTGGTGATCCATTTAAAAAGTAGTTCTGTTTTTCTGTCAAGGGCAGCTTAATCCAGTGTCATTGCCGTTGGTTTGTTGATTTCCAGTAATTCTACTAAATTGCTATTTTTGATCTTCCTCCAGTTTCTTTTCATGATAGTCAACAGTTTGTTAGGTTGTTTGGCTGTTGATGTAGCTAGCATGATCACGAAAGGGATGATGAGGTGGCCACTCTAGAGGATATATATTGGTGGTGCCATAGGCATGAGTTTTTTGTTGATGAAGATTGCATCTAGCGTATGTCCCTCCATGTGAGCTGCTCCTTTGACTAACTGATGTCATTTCATTGTCTTCAGTTGTTTGGCTATTGATTTTTGTGTGTTAGCAGTATCTTTAGTCAAACCAGATGTTGAAGTCTCCAAGGATTATCAGGTGTTCCTACTCAATGGCTAGGTTGGTGATGGCTTCAGTGAAAGTGTCCACAAGGGTTGCATTATATGTCGGGGGTCTGTATACCAGAATTCATTTGAGGTTTGTTTTTGGGTTTGTTGTTAGGCGAAGGTGTAGGGATTCACAGTTTTCGATGCTTAGTGGTTCTTCCGTTTTAAATTTCAGATGTTCCTTGTATGCTATCGCCAGTCCTCCTCCTCTTTTGTTTATCCTGTTTGCTTGTTAGCACCTGAAGTTGTCAGGGAGGCTGTTATGGAGTGTGATTTTGTAATTGTTATCTAGCCATGTTTCGGTTATGAATAAGATGTCGATAACTCCGTTGCACAGGAGGTCGTACATCTCTGTGGCATGTTTGGACATTGATCTACTGAAGTACAAGTTGTTAATCATCTGCACTGCCTACCTGCTCCTCTGATGTATGAAGGTCTGTGTGATCATCTGCGGTAGAACTGTTGCCTGGTTACACCAGGCAACACTTGAAGCCACACCCCCAACCTCGACCTAGTCCCGCTCGCTGGCTACAAGATCCGTCTTCAAGCAAAGCCGTGGCGAAGTCAGGGACATGGCCCATGGTCCTGTAGCCATGTTGTCCTGCAACCTCCTCTCTTCCCAGTGCCACCGGACAAATCATTGCCCATCATTAGGAATTTTATGAAGGAACTGGCCTACTTTTTCATGACTGTAACAATATTACATTTTGTTTCCTCTGATAGCCATCAGTCAGACACCAGGTTTACATACACCTGTCTTAATCCCAACCTCACTTACCCATTGACTACCAATACTTCTGCTGCCATAGACCTGGGCCTTTGGAACGCCAGGCCTCTATGTAACAAAACATCTGCAGTACTGGACCTCTTCTTAAGATTACACTTTCAATTTCTATGCATTACTGAAACCTGGATTCTACCCCATAACACGACTGTTGCCTCTTCTCTTCTTCTCTGTCTTCTTTTGCTCATGTCCCCGGAGCCAGCAGTCGCGGAGGGGGCACTGGTGTACTTAATTGCTCTTTTTATTCACAAATCCCTCTGCCAGTTGCCACACCAGTTTATTCTTCGTTTCAGTTTATCTATAAGATTTTTACCACTGCTTATGCTCTCTCATTCCTCATTGTCTACCATCCCTCTGGCCCACTTGGGAACTTTTGTGATGATATCGATCATCTTCTGTCCCATATTCTTCCTAGTCCAACCCCGCTTGAACTATTTCAACCTTCATCTCTCCTCTACTCACTTGGATTCTCCTCTTTTCTTTCTATTCTTGATTCTCACTTAGGTTCTCCACTTCCTACTCCTCCTTCTCAAATCTCTGGTTCTTCACAAGACTTAGGGCCTCATTACACGGATGGCGGTAAGAATTTACCGGTACCGGTAAAATACTGGTACCGGTAAATCCTTACCGCCTTACTACCAGGTCCCTTTGCGGGTTGGGGGATTTAACGCCTGCTTTTTACAGGCGTTAAAAAACAACCCGCAAAGGGACCCAGGGAGCTAATTACGGTACCGCAATTTGCGGTACCGTAATTAACGCCTTCCCCATTCCCATTGAGCCCTATGGGCCAAAAATGGGAATGGGGAAGGGCAATGGTGGAAGGGGGAATTACCTCCCCGGCAACCTTAGAATGGGGCGGTAATTCCTCTTTCCGCCAAGGCAGTGCCGGTATTTTACCGGCATGAACCATGGCGCTAATAGCTCCATGGTTCTCTGCCATCCGTGTAATGAGGCCCTTAATCTTTCTCTCTACTTTCACTGCTTCTTTCATAGTAATTCTATCTGTTTACTTATCTGACACTCATTACTCTCTGTATCACTTCTTCCCTCTAGTCCTCTAATCTCCCCTACCTCTATTTAATCAAAAACATAATTTTGATGCGATCTAGCAAATTCATTTGTTGGCTCTTTCATGGCACTAGTACCACTATTCTTACATCTTCTTTGAAGTTTTGTGCTCTCAGTGCAGTCGAGGCAGCATCCACCCTCTCCTCATCCCTTTCTCTAGGTTTCAACCGACTCTATTCTCTCTCTTCTTTCCAGCCTACACATAAACCTTCTCAACCCTGGCTATCCTCTCATCTCCGTACAATGCAATGTCTTCTCTATCAATTGGAAAGAGGCTGGCTCAAAACAAGACCTTCAGATAATCATTCTGCCTATTTCTCTGTCATGTCCACTGTGAGGGGACACACATTGTGCCACAAGCAGGCTTGCACCAGAACCCTGAGTGCCTTAAAAACACTGCAAAAGGGCTCCTGGAGCCAGTCCTGGTGCCTTTGGCACCAGGCTCATATGTAGGAAGGAAGGGCTGTTCAAACTAGGTCCCATGCATATACATGGGCATTTAAATCCATCATGGAAGCACCCACACAGTCTAGATCTAAGAACCAAAACATGCAGTCTAGTGTTTTGGGTGTGGCAGGCCTGGAACTACTTTCCCTGGTACTACTTTACCTGGGCTATATAAACCACACCCCGACTGCAGAACATGCTTCGTGTTATTCTACAGCCCGTAGCGTGACACTCACTGTGTCCAGCTCCTGGTCTTCAGCATCTTCCTGTAATCCTGCAAGAACAAGAACAAGATTATTCTGTTTTACCTGAGAAAACACCATCCAGCACTCAGCATCTCAACTGGGCTATAATCTGTGGAAACCGAGAGAAGAAGAAACATCACTCACCTGTGAGTACTAGCTTACGGACTTCTGGCGAACTGCTACCACAGCTGCTGTTCGAACATTGCAACCTGCAATAACGAGAAAGGGAAAAACAATATTACAAGGCGCGCTTCCAAAACATCGAATTCCATCAGTCTTACCTGAATTCCATCGTGCTACGCCACACCTCCATCTTGAGCACCACAGCAACATCTGCAAAGGAAAAGAGACGTATTCAGATTTGCTTTCAATATTAAACAAATGCACAGCGCTGTACTTACCTTAACGGATTCCGGGGGCCTGTTTTTCATCGCGCTCTCATCCACTCTCAGCACCACAGTGGCCTCTGAGGAGAAGAAGAAGAAAACACAGGTTAGCTTTAAAAGACAATAAAGGTGCTGTGCTTCGCGCTTTCCCTTACCTAAAAAACTTGCCTGTCCATCTGGCACGCCAGCATCAAGACCTTCCCACCTGAAAAGAAAGAAGGAGATAAAGACATTAACGAATTCCCACCATAAACAGAACAAAGACTTACAATTAACAAACCTACCTGCCTACCAGCAGATTCGGGGTCACAGCAGGCCTGGGCCCAAGGAAGGCGTTCTGCACCAGTGAAGCACTCGGGCAGCTCGCCAACAAACGTCAAGCACCCCTGCACAAGAAACACAGGACGGATAGTTCACCCTACAAATAACTAAGGTGAGAAAAGAACCCAGTCAGTCAGAGCGAGGTGGGAGATTCACCCATTAGAGACAGTTATCACAAATCCTCCCTTCTGTAATTGCAGATTCATTATTTAGCACTGGGCAACTACGCATCCAGGGTTCCAGATCTCAGAGCCTTCCAGACACCTCCGGGGATATCAGGTGAGTGTAACAGAACACAAAGCATCTAAACCTTATCCACCTGGGCATTATGGCGACATCTGAAACTGATCAGTTAGCCCATCTTTTGAGAAAAGTACGTGCCGAGGTACACACAGCCCAGCAAAAAACCAATGCCTTAAGACAAGAGTCAATAGTCACAAAAGACCGTACTGATGAACTAAGCAAACAGCTACTACAAACACAGGCGGGGCAGGCTCCATTGCCCGGGTTTCGCCCCATCCGTCGCTACACCATCATCAGTCAATCCAGTACAGATAACGTTGCCGGGAGCAGTACCAGGCACCACCAGAATGGTTTAATGGAGACCCCAGAAGGTACGCAACATTTATGAACCAGTGCCACCTCCATTTTCTTTGTAGGCCTGGGGCTTTTCCAAACGACCAGGCGAGGTTGGCCTTTGTGTTATCATATTTGAGTGGAAGTGCCGCAGACTGGTCGGTACCTTTAAGTGAGCCGGGATGACCCATTACTGCAGAACTTCAGGAGTTTTCAACAGGAGATGGAAAAGTTATTTGCTCGACACTTGCATGGACAAGCTCTTGATAACAAACTCCTGTCCCTCCGCCAAGGGAATCAAGATTTGCTGACTTATATTGCCACATTTAATAGACTGGTTGTAGTAGCAGGGTAGACAGAAGACAAAAGAACTGCATTGTTTCATCGGGGCCTACGAGGACACCTGAAGTATTTCCTTGCTCAAGTGGTACACATCTAAAGACTGTGCAGAGTTTATCAACCTGGTAGTTCAGTTGGACCACAGATTACAGGATCGAAGAACAGACCAAAGTAGACTCGAAAATCGTGCCATGTACGTACGTTCAAAAGATAATGTTCAACGTCAATCAGAATATACCACAGAACCCATGCAGATTGGAGGAGTATGACCCCCTTCAACCAAGGGTGAAAGAGACAAGAGGGGACAGCTACAGTTATGCCTATGCTGTGGTAAATCGGATCACTACCTCAAAGAATGCCCAATGAAACCTCCAAGGAAGGTGGTGGGCGCTACAGAGAAAGAAGATGATGGAAAGGAATCGGAAAACTACCAGGCCTGGCAAGCATACAGGTCTGCTTTTTGAGCGAGAAGGATGAGTCACAGACCTCACATTTCGCCATACCAGTAACCTTGATCAATCACCAACAACCATCACGGATGCATGCCATAGAGGCATATATAGACAGCGGAGCAGTTGGTAATTACATAGATCGAGATCTGGAAACAGAAATGGGACTTCCCTTTTGCACAAAACGAACAACTGAAAAGGTAACTACTGTTGACGGTACAGAAATTGCTTCGGGACCAGTAACCCAATGCACAACAGAATTAGCTCTTCTGTGTCAGGATGGACATTAAGAAGCAATCACGTTTGACCTCATCAAAGCTCTTCAGTTCCGGTTGATTTTAGGGATGCCATGGTTAGTAACTTACAATCCCCACATAGACTGGCGTGCAAAGAGACTGACCTTTTCTGAGGAATGTGCCCACACTTGCTACCCGAAATCTATACCCCAGCCAAACCTGAAATCTGTTCAAGGAGTAGCATCGGGATCGCGGAACCAACGGACACCTTACCAAAAGAATATCAGGATTATCAAGATGTTTTTCAGAAGGAACAGGCTAACACATTAACGCCACATAGGCCCTATGACTGTCAGGTCAACCTGATACCTGGCGCACAGGTTCCTTGTGGTCTGATTTATGCACTTACGGAAACCAAAAATCTCCACTTGAAATCCTATGTGGATCAATACCTGGCTAATGGGTTTATCTGCCTGTCAAAGTCACCGGCAGCCTCTCCCTTATTCTTCGTACCCAAGAAGGAATGAGATTTGAGGACTTGCATCGATTACCATGCACTTAATCAAATCACAGTAAAAAAACGCTACCCTTTGCCCCTTATCCCGGAACTGTTGGACCAAGTCAAGGATGCCCAAATCTACACCAAACTAGACCTCAGAGGAGCATACCACCTTGTACGTGTCAAGAAAGGGGGTGAATGGAAAACCGTGTTTCGCATCAAGTATGGCCTCTACGAATATCAGGTAATGCCTTTCGGGCTGTGCAACGCTCCTGCAGCGTTCCAATACTTCATGAATGATGTATTACGGGAATTAATCAATGTCTGTGCCCGGGTCTATATTGACGACATCCTGGTGTATTCCCCCTCTGAAAGAGATCATGTGGAACATGTTCGCTCAGTCCTTGCAAAACTTCACCAGCACAAACTGTACACTAAACTTGAGAAATGCTCCTTCCATGTCACCGAAGTTGAGTTCCTCGGTTTTGTTCTCTCGCCAAAGGGAGTCAAGATGGATTTACACAAAGTAGATTCCCCCTTAATTGGCCATCACCTTCTTCACTTAAAGGAAGCCAAAGCATGCTTGGCTTTGCGAATTTTTGTCGCCGATTTATTCCAGATTTCTCACAGATAGTCCACCCAATTACATCGTTACTGAGAAAAAACAACAAAAAGTTTCAATGGGCTGAAGAGGGGGAACAGGCGTTTCGAGATCTCAAGAAAAGATTCACCTCTGCGCCAATTTTATGACATCCTCGCCCTGATCTCCCCTATGTAGTGGAAACTGATGCTTCCAGCATAGCTATGGGAGCAGTTCTCTCTCAAAGAGACCCAGAGACAGGCCAATTACTCCCTGTGACCTTTTAGTCACGTAAATTCTCTGCAATTACAGACAAAGAATTGTTGGCAATAAAATCAGCCTTCAATGCCTGGCGGCAGTATCTATTAGGTGCAAGACATACCATCACAGTATTCATCGATCAACGAAACCTTCAATACCTAAAGTCAGCAAAAGCCCAATCGTCACAACAGTTGTGGTGGGCTCTATTCTTCGCAGAATACGATTACGTAATAACATACCGACCGGGAGTTCGGAATGGGAAGGCCGATGTCTTGTCTCGTATGGGTGTTGAAGAGAAAACGAACAGTGATAAACTACTGAGACTCACCACCACATTGACTCTGAGTGAACTTCAAGATAGGATTCAAACCTTAATGAATCCCGAGATCTTGCAGAAATGGAATTCCCAAAATGAACATCACACATTTCTGGATGGATTACCCTACTTCAGGGAACGACTATATCTACCAAGTAAAGATCTGCAAGAATTGGTCATGTCTGGTTATCACGATTCCCTAATCGAAGGCCATCCCAGAATTGCTAAGACTCTAGCCAAGGTTAAACGGAATTATTAGTGGCCAACCTGGCATAAGGACATTGCTCGATTTGTTCTATCCTGTGGGATATGTGCACAGAATAAATCACAAAAACAGAAACCAGCTGGCCCCCCACAACCACTGGATATTCCACCTGCTCCCTAGCATACTCTTTCTCTCGATTTTATTACGGATTTACCTCACTGTCAAGGTTTTAATACCATTCTGGTGGTTGTAGACCTGTTTTCTAAAATGGCATATTTCATTCCATTCAAAGGACTTCCTAACGCTACCGGTCTGGCCAAAGCATTTCTTGAACAGATTAAAAAACTGCATGGTTTCCCCTCAGTCCAAATCTTAGATCGTGGAACCCAATTTGTGTCCAACTTCTGGAGGAAATGTTGTACCATGGCACAAATCGATGTTCGATTATCCACTAGCTATCACCCCCGAACGGATGGACAAACAGAAAGAACAAACCAGACATTAGAACAGTATCTGCATTGCATGCTGCATCAAGTGAAAGAGAATTGGAAAGACTTGTTATGGATAGCAGAATATGCATACAATAACTCCATACACACCAGCATGGGACAAAGACCGTTCTAAACAATATACAGAAGACATACACGTACCTCTGAACTAGACTCCCCCACGACCTTGGAAATGCCAGCAGTAAAGACTCTACACACAAGCATAACCCAAGCCTTCGAAAGAGCAAATGAACAGTTACTGCAAGACAAAGACAGACCTTTCATCCAATATATCTAGGACCTTATACCATCGAATCAGTGATAAATCTGGTGGCCGTCAAGTTAGCCTTACCACCAAGCATGCAAATTCATCCGGTGTTCCATGTGTCACTTGTAAAACCTGTACAACCAGGAACCCAAGTCTTAACCTGTGCTAGTTGATGGAGAGCCAGAATTTGAAGTTAAAAACATCCTGGATTCGAAATGTACCAGATCTAAGCTATACTATTTAGTGGACTGGAAAGGGTACAGGCCTCAAGACAGAACTTGGGAACCAAGTGAACATATTCACGCACTACATCTGATTAAGAGGTTTCAACTGAATAACCCCACCAAACCCGGACCGACAGGAAGGATACCATGAGAGGGGCCTTGGGGGGGAGTCCTTTCATGACCACTGTGAGGGGGCACAAGTTGTGACACAAGCAGGCTCCCACCAGAACCCTGAGGGCCCTAAAAGCACTGCAGAAGGGCTCCTGGAGCCAGTCCTGGCAGCTTTGGCACCAGGCTCATATGTAGGAAGGAAGGGCTGTTCAAACTATGTCCCATGCATGTACATGGGCCTTTAAATCCAACATGGAAGCACCCACACAGTCTAGTTCTAAGAACCAAGCCATGCGGTCTAGTGTTTTGGGTGTGGCAGGCCTGGAACTACTTTCCCTAGTACTACTTTACCTGGGCTATATAAACCACACCCTTACTGCAGAACACGCTTTGTGTTATTCTGCAACCCACAGCGTGATGCTCACCGTGTCCAGCTCCTGGTCTTCAGCATCTTCTTGTAATCCTACAAGAACAAGATTATTCTGCATTACCTGAGAAAACACCATCCAGCACTCAGAATCTCAACTGGGCTGCAATCTGTGGAAACCGAGAGAAGAAGAAACATCACTCACCTGTGAGTACTAGCTTAAGGACTTCCCGTGAACATTGCGACCTGCAATAACAAGAAAGGGAAAAACAATATTAGAAGGCATGCTTCCAAAACACCAAATTCCATCAGTCGTACCTGAATTCCATCGCGCTACGCCACGCTTCAATTCGGAGCACCACAGCAACATCTGCAAATGAAAAGAGACATATTAAGGTTCGCTTTCAATATTAAACAACCGCACAGCACTGTACTTACCTTAACGGATTCCGGGGGCCTGGTTTTAATCGCGCTCTCATCCACTCGCTGCACCACACCGGCCTAGAAAACGTGCTCTCGATCCGGCACGCCAGCATCAAGACCTTCTCACATGAAAAGAAGGAGATAAAGACATTAAGGAATTCCCACCATAAACAGAACAAAGACTTACAATTAACAAACATACCTGCTTACCGGCAGATTCGGGGTCACAGCAGGCCTTGGCCCAAGGAAGGAGTACTGCACCAGTGAAGCAACTCAGGCAGCTCGCCAACAAACGTCAAGCACCCCTGCACAATAAACACAGGACGGAAAGCTCACCCTTCAAATAAATAAGGTGTGAAAAGAACCCAGTAGGAAGGGAATTGGTCTGAGGGAGGTGGAAGATTCACCCATTAGAGACAGTTATCACAAATCCTCCCTTCTGTAATTGCAGATTCATTATTCAGCACTGGGAAACTACGCATGCAGGGTTCCAGATCTCATAACCTTCCAGACACCCCCGGGGATATCCGGTGAGCATGACATTCTCCTATCACACCCTCTACAATAACTGTCTAATCTCTGCTAAACACACTTATTTCGCAGATCTTCTTCACACTCAATCTGACCATCCTAGGCATCCATTTCAAACTCTAACATGGCTCCTTTATCCTCTCTTTCCTGATCCCTCCATTAACTCTACTCTATCTGCATTTGATCTTGTTCACTTTGTCTCCTCAAAAGTTCACTCTCTGCGTCAAGACATTGTAAACTCTCTCTGCCCAAAAACCTTACCCTCATCCCCTCCGATTCCTTCTGTCTTCATTTCTAGCATTGCTCCCATCTATAATTCTGATGTGCTACTATCATTCCTATTCTAAAAAAACCTACAGCTAATCCTCTCATTGTCTCTAATTTCCATCCCATCTCCCTCCTACCCTACCTTTCAAGGCTCTTGGAGGGTCTTGTATATTCTCAGATATCATCCTTTGTCACTGATCTAGCTCTTCTTCCTCGCTTTCAGTCTGATTTTCACCGGCTTCACTCTACTGAGATTGCTCTGATCTGTGTGCTTAACAGCCTTCTTTCATCTCACTATTCTAAACAATAGTCTTTCCTCATTCATCTCGACCTATCTGCTGCTTTAAACACTGTGGATCACTCTTTGTTCTTGGAATTTCTCTCTTCCTTTGGTCCCAGGTGTTCTGTTCTTTCCTGTTTCTCCTCTTGTTTGTCTAACAAAACTTTTTCCATCTCCGGGGGTTGCAAGACCTCCTCGCATTTTCCCCTCGAGTACGGAATTCCACAAATGTCAGTCCTGGGACCTTTCCTATTCACATTATACACTTCCCAATTTGCTGCTATAAGCTCTTCTTTTGGTCTTTCTCACCATTTCTACGCCGATGATACACAACATTTTCTATCCTTTTCGTCCTTCACTCCCGAAATCCACCACACTCTCACAGCCTGTCTTTCTGCTAATAAAACCTGGATGGCCTCTCACTTCCTCACTCTAAATGCAGGCAAGATGGAGGTTTTATTCTTCCCTGCTAACATTCTCCCCCCGCATCCACTGCCAACTCTTATTTCCTTTCCTCCGTCTAGTCTCCTTATGTCTCATACTGCTCGCAATCTTGGTCTTTATCTTGATTTCGATATCTTTTTTTTGCTCATCACATTTCTATCACCTCTCATTCCTGTCATTTCCATCTCTATAATATTCATGAAGTTTGTTGTTTCCTCAATTTTCAAGCCACCAAACTTCATATTTCCTCCCCAATTTTCTCTCGACTATTCTACTGTCCACCACTCTCTTTGGTCTCCCTGGCTATCGTCTTTCTCATTTAAAATCAAACTGTAATTCTTCTGTTCATCTTCTCTGTCTTCTCTTCTAATGTGACTCTATTTCCTCATCACTTGCCTTGCTTGGCTGGCTACCCTTTCACTACCAACTCACATTTTATTTTCATTGCTTAGTCTTTAAATCTCTTTATGGGCTAGCACCTGACAATCTCGCTGCACTCATATCTTTCTACACTCCTCCTCGTCCTGTCCGCTTTTCCTGTCTCTTTAGGATGAACGTTCCCTGTCCTCCATGTGCCCAGTCCCTTTTCCGATCTTTTCAGCTTCCTGCCCCCTTACATTGGAACCCTCTCCCACTCTCTCTCTGTTCTAGCACTGTTTATTCTCTCTTTTGTCTCTCTCTGAAAACTCATCTTCTCCATTGCCTCTGATTGCTTGCTACCAGATTTGATGTCTGATATATACTACCTATCACCATTTTGTGCTGTGTCTTGTTTTAAAATATGTACAGCGCTTTGGATTAAAGCGCTATATATAATACAATAAAATACAAACACCAATACAAATACAAAATATAGCATTGATTAGGTTGCAATCAATCTTTTTGATGTGAAGATCTCTTAAAGATCTCTTATCAGAAGGATTGAGTACTAGCATAACAGCCAAAGCTAACAGACTGACTATGAAAAACTGAATGCCAATAGTAAATGTGTCATTCTGTTTAACAGTTAATTTCTACAGATTATCTGGGGGGTCCATCCACATTGCGGTGCACTGTAGGTGTTGCATATTGACATTAACACAACATTGGAGGGTGTTACATACATACATGCATACATACATACATACATACAAACAGACATATATGTATGTTTGTTACTATCTATAACACAATAAATTAGCCCTATTGGGATTGAGGTGCCCAGCCATTCTGACAAATACATCACACAATTCTAAAATGTCATATTTAAAGTAAAACACATGACATGCTCCCTTGAGAAATTATAGGTGAATTACTTTACTTGATGGGCTACATGTCTCGAAATGCATTTCAATGGTACAAACTTAGTTTACATCTTGACCGGGCAGCTTTTATTTTTTAGGTGATGTGCAAAACAAGCCATAGTTCTCAGTTGGAATTCTCTTGACGTTTCATCAAGTGCAAACTCAATGTGTGTTGTTAAGAAACGCTTGACATGATTCACGCCACTTGCAGAACATTGTTGATTGTCTGAAATACTGTCAGTCTGCACTTCACAGGCCTAGTATGTCTTGTTGTAAATTGAAAGTTTAGCAAAACACGCGTTGCTCTTTACATGAATAGACAGGCACTTCTCAGCACCACCCGTTCTGATTCAGCTGGCCTCTATACCTGTTGTAAAGTAACTTTTCAGGACACAGAAAGTGTGAACTCCATTGATTACATTATTATGTTCCCTTATAAATCCAGATATGACAGGGCAGGGGCCCATGAGTGCTCACCACGCATGTTCAATCTGCAACTCACACTCATGGAAAACCTGGGCATAACATTCTATCAGTCAGACGTACTCTTTGATGCATTTTACATGTGTGTAAATATTCGTACTAATCCACACAAGAACTCTGTTTTATAACCAGAACCGATTCGAAATCAAGCAAAGTCTATTTCGTGTGTGTATCACCTCTGAAAACCAGATGCACAATTTTCTGAATGTTGGTGTGTTGTAAAACAATTTAAGACATATCTTATTATACGTAACAATAGAATCAGTTATCCCACTCAAAACATCCGACTGCATACAAACCGAAACTCATAGGAGAACATACATTCCATCCACGATCTCTGAAATTATTAGAACCAGTATCGGGACATATCAACTGAGGGATCACCCCTGGCTGCCTGATATAAGACATGTAGACATGCTCAAACTGTTACTCTGGTTTGGTAGAACACGTTTCAATAAGCACAGATGGGCATTGGCTTCTGATCACATATGAATGACTCTGAGTGCCATTCCACTTTACATATAACATACAATAAGAAATATGATACATGTCTGGGAACATGGATTTGTAGCACATGTTCTTATCAGGCCAGGAATATGTTGCGCTTCTCATTCAGATAAACATTAAGAAGATCGATGAAATTCTTTTTTTAAACTGTACTCTTATTTGTTACCTGCAACATATTCCACTGTGTGCCCAGTTTGAGTGATTTCTATCTAAACGCCTCTGTGTGCTGAAAAGAAAATTACATCTTTGAAAACAGACATATTTCAAACTATTTCATTTATTATATTATTTAGAATTAGCACCAGAGGGTGGAGAGCAGCCCATGAGTTTCCTTGGCCCATGAGGTTCCTTGGCCCATGAGGTTCCTTGGATCGCGAGCTGAAATTGCTAATCTCAGGCACGTTCCGTGGAACCTGAAGGCTGCTTCCCTCACCCCGCACTGCCATCTTCCCCCACGCTCTGTTACCTTTAATTATATTCCCCCTACCCCTCTTACCTCTTTTCTTCAGCAGTAACAGACACTCTGCCGCCTCCGCCACGCTGCTGCTGTCGTGCTGCTGCTGCCGCTCCGTGGCTGCCATTGAAATGGAAGCGGGGCTCCATATGGAGACAGTATTTTCATTCAATGAAAGGGACGCACGCGGCGTCTCATTCATTGACTGAAAATACAATGTTCCCTGGAACCCTTGGGTGCAATAGCATTAAGCACCCGTTTCGAGGTCTGGAACAGGTCTTAACGTCCCGGGTCTCACGTTAAACACTGTTGCTTTGCTCAGGCCTTTAGCGATGGCCCCGGGCCGTTAACACCTGTTTCAGCCCTAAGACCAGACGGGTGCTTAACGCTATATTGTTTAGAAGTCTTCAGTATTAAATTATGTGACAATACAAAATACACATACTTTTCACATGATACAAATCGTTTTATATCTTTGATTTTACACATCCCAGAGAAACTGTTTGGAAACAGTTACATTATAGAAATCCAAAATCACTATATTTGGTAATGTGAAGTGTTTACTAAGCATCACAGATAGCTCAAGAAAAAAACACATTTTAATGATGTCACTATAGATTGGGTGGTTTCAAGCGAAGGGAACATTTGAAGACATGGCTATTCCCATGGGTAAAGGGAGGATTGACATTTTTTTTGTAAAACCGACAGCTTACAATTCTTGCACTCTTGGGAAATCATGTAATAAGTGTGGTGTTTTCAATTTGTCATGCAGTAACACATTTCAATCCAAATATTTAACCAATTGCTAATACATCACATAACATCACATTTGAAAGGGTTGTGGTAAAGGGCCTACATATAATCGGACCATACTGCAGTTAGACAGTGAGCCAGGACAATAGCAATGAATACATATTAGCACCCGGGGTGGGGGAGCCTAACAATCAGGTTGCTCAGAATGTGGGCTGAAATGCTAATTGTAGCCTGCGTTACGAGCAGCCTGCTGACTGTTTCCGTCTCACACAGCCATTGTTATTAATCTCACCATTCATGCCAAAATAGAAAAAACAAAATCCTAATCTGCGGTAAACCCGCTCTCCTTCCCCAACATATCACTTGGTCACATTCATTAGGTCCCGCCCCCACTGCACCCCTTTGGTGAAAAACCTAGGATGCATGTTTAGCTCAGAACTGGCCCTTTACCACCACATCAACACAGTCTTCAGATTGTGCACCTTCCACCTCTGCATTCTCAAGCGGATATTTCCTTATCTCCGTACCCCCATCGAGTATCTGCAATCATGGCCAGGCCAACATCCTCTCATGCCTTGACTACTCTAACTACTTCTAACTAGGTGCACCCACATACCAACTGAGTAAACTCCAACGGGTTCAAAACTCTGCAGCAAGACACTCTCCCCCAGGGAACACACCCCCCTGTGCTCAGGACACACCACTGGCTGCCAATCAGTCGACGGGCCTCTTTCAAGGCCAGCGTATCAACCCACTTTGCAATACACAAGAAAGGACCAGAATTTCTCCAAAACAAGCTTGCCCGCTACCATCCACTAGAAACCGCAGCTATGGCTCTGTGCACCTCCTGGTGGTCCCTCCTTTCAAGTTTTCCAGACTAGGTGGCGCCTGCTTCTCTGTCCTCACACCCACATTCTGGAACTCCCTTCACCTTGTGCTCTGCCTCAGACAGGATCACCTAGTCTTCAGGAAAGTCCTCAAAACCTGGCTATTCCCTGACCCCATGATCCCCCTGCCTCCCGTGCACCCACCTTCTGCCTATCACACACCTGCTTCAGCCAGCAGGGTTGGCATGGTAGGTAACTCTAAAGCACAGGATGGTAGGCCAGGCTGCCGCATGCAATCATAAAAATTGTATCCTTTATCACACAATAGAAGGAACTAGGGATGGCAATTTCTCTCTCTAAGAACCTGTCGGAGGGGGAGTAGCATGTAGCTCAAGCTCATCAAGCACTTAGATCTAATGTGAGATTAAGTAATGCTCATTGTAAATTGATGGAACCCAGGATTGTTGTTTGTACAATTAACTTATTTCTAGCCATGCACAACGCACCTTCACAGCTTAGTGGAAGACATGGCTTCACTCCATACCCTTTGCATACGCATATAATACAAACACTCCTGCACATCACCTCTGCCATAGGAATGAAACTACTTTTAACGACAACAATTTGTAGCTTCACTCATAACACTGTGTCGCCTTAACACAATCCTCCCTTAGTCCATAGTATTCGTCCGCTCTGCCCATACACACTCCATTTAGCCCTGGGTGACTACCATGGTCTTGGCTACCCTCGCTTAACTATAGTAGCTGAAATGCACACATGCATAATAGGACCTCCCAAAGCGTTCACAAACTTCTGTACCTCGGTATCTCCGAGGGCGTTCAACCAAAATCGCATTGGGACCATCATTTTGGTGAAAGGTGCTAATACAAAATGAATGAATGAGTATTGAGTGGTAGTCTGACTCTAGTGCTTTGTACATGTTAGATGCAATGTCAGAGGAAGGATGGCAGACCATGTAGTGTCTCTTTGATTAGTCTAGATAGACAAACACGAACAGGAATGCTAACAAGGGAAAGATTATTTTTCTGAGTGAAGAGATGGACGAAGCAGACTGTGAAGATTGAGCAAAAGGATGTATTTGTTTTTTTCAAGACCAACAGAAAGCATGTTAACCTTTATCCCACTCCCAACCATCCTACCCCACCTCCACATCTGCCACTTTTATATTCCCCGAGCGCATGACCCTCGCAGTTTCAAGAAGCAATTACAAGGCCAACGGGCACGCTATTCCAACCTATCTAAAACAATACCTTCCATCATCCCAAAATGTAGCCAATTGTTAATGTTCATGAGGAGCGACAACATTCAATGTTACACTTCTGGGTAAACATAGATGCTCGAGACTGCTTCTAGTCTCATGCCACTGATGACGTCAGTTGCTGGTGAGAAGCGCATTACCTGGGCCGGCTTGAGCCGCTGTGATCCATTAGTCTCAGTTCAACAACCGGCCTCAAGTGCCCACGTGCAGGCAGAAAGTTCACAGCCGGTGGTTTTAGTCCAGTTGGTAATGATCAAGCATTGGCCTATTCCAATAAGTGGCAAAGATGCTTTCTAGCCAAAGTCTTCTTCGAGTGAAAGAGACCTAATAAACACTAGGGTAATAAAACAGCATAATATCGATAGAGGGTACGCTTTTGATCGTTAAAAAAAAAAACTCTTCTGATTGTATTCTGTGCCCCTGATCAGTGTTTTGTTTATTGACTTGGGTCTGCATTCTTAAACTCCTGGGTTGATTTCTGGTAACACGAGGAGTCACATACCCACGTATACTCACAGTATCCTTTTGTCTGTGAAGAAGGGACTATTGGCCTTGGTGGGTGGCCAGTGGATCATAAAACAGATCGTTGCAGAACAATATTTAGCTTTGTTGCAATTACACATCGACTACCACAGGCGGTTATACAAACAGGAATGTTCGTCAGTCTCTGTTTAATTTATTTTGAGGATGATCCAATCGTCGTCATTGAATGTGCAGTGAGGAAGACAAAATAACCCCTGGGGAAAATATGGGCAATGCCTTCCTATTTTGGCTCTGCTTTTAATAGCATACATTTTAATGATAATGTAAATATAACATTTTAAAAAACGATGCCTTGCTGACATCTGAGTTATCGACGCCTGATGTTGCTGGACTGGAGGATGCATCCAAAATGCTAAGGGCGGTGCATTGCTAGGCCCCATCTATGATTGTTGGTTGTTATATTATTGTATGCAATGCAAAACGCCAGTTGCAAAACATATGCAAACTAAAGATACCACTAAGCGCCGCATTGAAATGACCCATGATAAAAGAGGCTATCAGTCACTAATAAAACACGTCTTGGAGCACTCCACGGGACATGTGATGTTAACACTGACAATGTCTATCGTTGTTATCACTTGCCAAAAATAATTCTGTATCTGTAGTTCGTGCTGTTTTACAGTTGGGAAGGAAGCTTCAGGAAAAGATTCACTGCAGAAAACATGCACACGTAGTTTCAGTTCATGTTGACGCTCCAGGCAATGCCTGGCTCTGCATCTCCGTAATCCACATGTTCAGGATGGCTGGACTTGCATAATCATAATTGTAATAATTGGCCTGTTTTGTCGGATGAAACACTTCCCGAAATCGACAACAGCGTGACGGATATGATTTTAGGTACTTGAGTAATGATAATGAACGTAGAAATCGATTGACCAACAGGTGTGAACGAGTATGCGCAGCTCTGACAACCGAAACATTCTGTGTCCTGATGCCATGAAAGACTTAATAATGCTAATGGAGACCGTAAAATCGACATCGCATATCTCAATCCCGGAGAGGATGTCGCCGGGATTTCAAGCCTCTAACATTAAGACGTGAAATTCAATTAATCTAATTCATTGAGTTCTTCACAGAGCCAAACACACAGTACTGTATCCTGAAGCTCGAACTTGCCAAGACACAAAACAACCCAAAAAAGAACAGCATTGTGCAAGATATTAAAAGAAAGAGTGATTTAAGAATCTGACGTTGAGTTTTGAGGATTTCCTTTGTTAACAGAGATTTTGAGTATGATATTATGGAGAGTATACACATAGTACACACATTGCACATAACTCAAAGAGGGGCAAGGGACACGATGGATGGGTGAGGGAAGGGAAGGGGCGTGACAAGTAGAACGGGAACCAATCAGAGCATGTATATAGGTGGAGGGTGGCAAAGAGATCTATGTGAGGCTAAGCCAGAGGTCTTCAAACTCTGGGGCTCGCCCCCTTAGTGTGGCCCGAAAAATGTCCAGGGGGTGCAAGGCTCTCCCAAAAGGGAGTACTGTGAATGCTTTCAATAGAAAACATAAGCAGATATGACATCTGGGGCCCCCAGAAACAACACAGTTACTCAAGGCGGGGTGTGGAGGTTCTAGCAACAACATTTTATCTCATGGTAGTGTGGCTCACTGCAAAACAAAATAAAGAAGTACCACTGGCCTGATCCATGCATTGGCATTAAACAGAACAAAGAAGCATGATGGTGGCATCCAATTTGCCCTAAGTGTATAGAGCTGTGAGGCAATCACCCCATGCAGCGCCACCATACACAAAAAGGTACCTCTCAGAGGGTGCCTTGATTCGACAGGTTTTTCTTCATAGAAATTCTGATAAATGAGCCAGAATTACTTAAAGGTAATGATTTGTTACTTATATACCACCTTAATCCAAAGCGCTTTACAGAGGACATATTTACATACATTTATTATCCCAACCGAAGTTGCTACTCATTTATCAAAGGACGAAAGGCTGAGTAGGCCTTGCAATGATTCAAACCTGCGACCTGCAAACCTAACATAGATCACAGCAGTGAGCGCTCAACATGCTGAGCTATCTTACCGGCATACAAGGTGTCCTTCTTTCAATCACAAGAGAGAAGCCAGAGCTTCTAAATCTGACAGCCATTCTTCAATGTTCCAGGCTATCTTGTGTCCAAATTGAGGGGCAGGGGTCAGATAAGATTTTGAAGTGGCAGTACAAATCACACTCCCAAGGAGCAATTTTTAGGCAAGTACAAATAATGTGTAAATGTAAAACAAATATCTCTTTTTAATGCATACTCCAATGCAACTTGTAATTAATGTACATTAAAACTCCTCTTTAGATGAGTCAGCTGGCAGTGTTTGTACCCTTTACTTTCTGTAATGAACTTTTGCCTGTTTTTGGAGACCTAAAGTGATTGTTACATTCCATATCTGAAAGTCAGAGGTCTGCTGATTTTCCCTCCTCTGGCCCTCCCATTGACCACAGCAAATATATCCATCTTAATTTGACAACTATTGTTGGCAGTCACCTTGAGTTAAGAGCCAGTTCATGATGTTGGATTTTATGATTTAGTGCATTTTCATGTTCTATAATTCCAACAAAAGCAATTGCATTTGCAATAGAACCCTCTTCGATTAGTGATGGTGCTGTATTAATTCTTTCCAGTATTAAAAAGGTAGTAGAATGTTGGTATTCATACAACCAACTATTTTATGCAGTTTTTTTAAGGCAGCACGCTTGGGCCTCCAATGTAAAAGGTAGGGGAAAAAGATATCATATCTTTAACAGTTTTTGGGAGTATTCCGATTGGGGGATGTATTGACCCACTTTTGCTCTGCTATGCTGCATCACTCTTTTATGGTGGGAACAGAAACATGGAAATGGCTGCAAAACCCTTGTGCGCGCCAAACCCTTGAAAATCACGCTTTTCAACGCACAAAAAGATGGCTGCCCAAGCTGCCACGCATGTTGTCAGTGGTTTAACAGAGCTCTCAGTTTTGAAATGTGTCACTGGGCTCCACAACAATGGAAAGCAAAAGTGGCCTGTCTGTGGGTCTGTAATTGCCAGGGGACTTCCTGATTAAACTTTAACATGTTATAAACTGAAAGTCAAATGTTTGCAATATATGAGGCCTGTTACTGATAGCAACCCATATTATCGTTGTTTTTGATCCCACAGGTTTAAAATCTTGAATGAGAATTCTATTTGTTATTTGATACAACACGTTTGTTTTGTGCGAGGGAAAAGCCAAAAGAATAGAACAATTATATTAAACCTGGCTGAAGCTGCAAAACTGGAAAAGCAAAGCAGGTTTTTCTCACAGAAGGAAGGCCTTCCCTCAGCAGGAACTCATGGGGAGGCGTTAATTACAGGGCAGGACAGAATCTGGTCTACAGAGGGAAAAGGAACAATGACAAGCTGCAGCTCAAGAAACTCAAAGTGCAAATAGGGTAGTAAATGGCCTCTGCAAGGAACAAACAAGGAGGAGACTGCTCCTGGACTGCAGGGAGACAAAAAGAGGCGGATCCAAGCAACCATCTGTGGCTGAAAATTAACAAAGAACACTTTTTAAAAAGACTTATAACTTGCAAGTCAAAATTGTGAAAAATATAAAAATAACAGAGTTGTTCATTTAATTTCTGGCTGCACTTTTTAAGAGGCAGCAAAACCGTGTGACATGTTCTGGAAAGGAATGTCAAGAAATGTGATTTTATGCATGACTGCGTGAATTGTGAAAATGTACTCGCATGTCCTCATTTTAAGCACGCATATTTGTGGAAAGTTGCAGAAAAATCGGAGAGTGTGTTCTTAGCAAAATTCTGTGGAAAGGGGAGACATGATCCCACAGCTACGGGGTTTTGAGGAATAGCTGCTTTGTAAATATGGCATCTTTGTGTGTAAATTGCATAAAAGTGACTAATGTAGAAATGTGTGTTTAAGGTAAAATACGATTTTTAGACCAGTGGCTAAAGGGAGGTCTCTTAGGATTGTAAAGAAAAGCATAAACCTGACATCTCCCAGCCTTGAGCCAATCACTCAAATTGCAAGGTGGAGATGAAGTATTGACCCTATCCCAGCACAAAGGGGCAAGCTTAGATAAGCCAGCCCACACCCCCCTGTATGAGGTCATTTAATAGCATAAATAGAGACAGCTCACTAGACATAGGGACAGACAGATCCACTCACCCTCCTTATGCTGGCGGAGTGCCCTGCTGCTGAAATCTACATCTTCCTTGTTCCAGACTCCAGAAACTTGGCAAAGCAAGGGCCAATTGTATAGCTGAACCATTCTCAGCTAGGCCTCACATTCTAGAACAGAACCCCAAAAGCCATGGGGAAGCATTATAATACAGCCGGGCTGTGCTGTTACTGCTTGCCTGCTGAGTTGAAAAAATCCTCAGAACCAAGATTGGCAGATCCCGTCCAGTCCTATGCCATTCAGAGATCAGAGCACCTTGCTGACCCTGTCCAGTCCTGTGCCGTGCTGTGACCAGAGCACCTTGCTGACCCTGCCCAGTCCGATGTGCCGAACTGTCAATCCCATGATAAGTCCAGAATCCAGTGAGTGTAAATAGGAAGAACTGTGTTATATAGTGTATGTACTTTGCATAGTCTTGTCCCTATCTTATACCCATCATATCTTTCATTTAGAACCAGTATTGTCAGAGCTACCTTTGCACAGACTCTTTTCTCACATGTGTTCCTAAACCCCAACCCTAACCCTAACTTCCCATTGATTGATTAAGAAAGAAATTCCCAAACCAAACGGAAAGCAGAGTATCACACCTGAACTGTTATGATCGGCCGTAAATGACCTTCCTGTGTGGCATTCTATTTTTTGGTAGTCTTTAATATAGTGTAAGCAAACCCATTTGTCATTTGTAAAAGTGCATTTCTGTTTTAAACTCTCGTGCCTATTTTACAAAACGACCTTCAGTAAAACCCCTGTAACTCCCTCAGTTTTAGTGATTCTCCCGTTATCGCTAATATTGCGCACATAAAAGTTTGCCGCAAATTTTCATTTTGAGAAATTTTGACACGGGTAAAATAGATTGAAACTGCTTCCGACTTGGATTTTAAGATTTCAAATATTTACTTTGCATTAAATGATTGCTTGTGTTTGTGTGCAACTATTCAAAGCGGCTTCCATAAGAATATAGAGCGATTTAAGTATTTTAGACCCTATTTGGTGTTTTTGCCCAGTCAATTCTAAAGATTTAAACGTAATCCTAACAGTTGAAAAGCCCACTCTGTTTTTCTCTTTCTGTGTAAAGGGGAAATGGGAAGTGAGACACTGTGATCTGTACCATTCCTGAATACCTGCTCTCACTCCTTCCATCTCTTTGCATTGCCTATTGGGGGTTGAGAAGTTTACAGGGTGAACTGCTAACCACAGCCCTATTTGATCAGAACCAACACAAAAGTATTATTTTATGTGCTGCATTTGTTTTGCTTATTAACTATTCCGAGTGTGCTAAAGATATTATTCAGTGTTCTGTCACCCCATTGGTGATTGTTGTTTACCTATTAAAATATATATATTGTGATTTTGATCTTAACCAAGTAAATAAATAATACCTTTTACAAACCAGCCTGATTTCTGGTCCAGCGTGACCCGGAGTATTCTTAAATAAGGGGTGTGATACGAGTGGTACATCTTTCAAATAATTGAATCTATATCTTAAATAAGTTTTTCCATCGCGCTGTACACTAGGCCGGGAGCAGAGTGTATCGCCTGATTGAAATCCTTAACACAATCTGTTAAGTGCAGGGAAAAGAGTTTAGAAAAGTGTACAATAATTTGGTGTCAGACAAGGAAGAGGTAAAACGAAGAGCACTGAACTAGTCAGGGAGTAGAGAGAAGGAGGGTTCAGGGTAATTCTGAAAAGAAGAGGAATGTGTAAATGAAAAAAAAGACTAAGGCAAGTCTGCTAGTAGACCATGGTACTGTTGAAACCAGGCATTCCCAGTGGCTGAAACTGCTCAGCTCAGCCTGGAGAGGTCCAGTGCTTTCTTTTGCAATTTGCAAGATGGTAATCTTGATACATGATTGTAGTAAAAAGTGACTGCACATGCCAAAGATGTTCATTAGATGTTTTAATAGACTGCTTAATCTGGAGACTCGAATCAATGTAATTAAGTGCTGGAGTGGGTAGAGCATACAATGGGCCTCATTACAAGGTTACCGGTCCTGTAACAATGGTACCGGTAAGCTTGCTGGTACCGTTGTTACCGGACTGGCAAACTACGAGATCTGCAAGCGGGTGCCTTTCAGCCCGGCAGGTCTGACCTGCCGGGCGGAACGGCACCCTCTCGCAGACCATGTCGGATGCACCGGCACCATTCACGAATGGTGCCGGTGCATCCGGCTTCCCCATTCCCATTGAGTCCAATCGGACTCAAATGGGAATGGGGACTAATATTTACTGTCACCTGGGAATGGGCAATTACTAGGTCCACCGGGGCTGTAATGCCCTGCTAATTGCCCATTCCCTGGCACCGGTAAATTCATGACTCTGGCGGCAGCCGTGCCAGTTATTACCGGCATGGCTACCCCCGTAGTCGTAATGGGGCACAATGATTCCTTATGGGGATTCAGGACCAACATGCACACCATTAGCACTTAAGGGGTTAAGACTAAGGAGTAGAGACGTTGTTTCAACCACTCGCCAAGTGCTTCACTGGTTCCTGATCGAAGACTATCATCAAGTATGCTTGTTTGGATGACAGCCATATTAGACATGGCACCTACACCAATTCATTAGAATGGAAGGTCAACCACACTATCCTATAAACACCAGTTTGGTCTTGGTTTGTATCCACTCTTGTACAGTGGCCACGCATGAGTAACATTGTTGCACAGACACCTGGCCTACATTCAATGTGAAAAGAAGCTTTGAATCATCAATAAAAAGCTGAATAAAGATAGAGAAGATTCAAATTTGGTTGGCCAGTGGTGTCATACGAGCATTAATTACCATATGCCAGCAGGCAGTACCCTGAAGCAACATCACATTCAAATATTGTGATAGAGGGAAAACAATTGTGAATGTACATCTTGTAGCTGGACTGACAGTAAGTATATTACAGTCAGCAAAATGTCTAAGGTACAGAGATATTTAATTTGTTGGCTGGCATTATTCATCATTACCTTCTAGGAAAGGGGTATTAGGCAGCTCATTAGGGGTGAGAATACAGCCATTACTGTATTCCATTGAAGCGCCACCACTGTTAAGAACTACTATAACATAGCCCAGTCATTTAGGGATACCTTCTGCTCTTCGCCACCACTGCTGTGTTCCAATTCTAGATGTTTCAACTCTAGTGATCTGACGCAAAGCTAGGTGTTTTTTCCCATTGCAATTTCTTTCCAATCCTAGGTGTTCCCCTAGTGTTGTGTTCCAGTTCTAGTTGTTTCCATACTACTGCTGTGTTTCAGTTCTAGGTGTTTCACCCCTAGCACTGTGTTCCAGTTCCATGTGTTTCCATACTAGCACTGTGCTCCAATACTAGGTGCTTCCCCTCTAGCGCTCTGTTTCAAATCTAGGGGCCTTATTACCTGCATGCCGGTCCTGTAACAACAGTGCCGGTAAGCCTACTGGCACCGTTGTTACCGGACCGGCACACTCTGAGTCTGTGGGTGGCTGCCGTCCCGCCCACCAGGTCTGAACTGGCGGGCAGGATGGCACCCGCCCGCAGACTTTTCGGGAAGCACCGGCACCGTTATTAACGGTGCCAGTGCTTCCGTCATCCCCAATCCCATTGACTCTCAAATGGGAATGGGTATTTACATTTTCCCGGTGCCTGACTACCAGGAACACCAGGGTTGTAATCACCCAGTGTTTCCGTGGAGCCAAGCGCCAGAAAAAATCACAACTCCGGCGGCAGCCTGCTGGTTTTACCAGCACGGCTACCGCCTGAGTTGTAATGAGGCCCTAGGGTTTTTTCCCATTGCTATTTTGTTCCAATTCAAGGTGTTTCCTCTCTGTCAATGCGTTCCTGTTCCAGGTGTTTCCTAATGCTTTGTTCCAAATATGTGTGTTCCTCCCAGTGATGATTTGTTCCAATTCTAGGTGTTTCCCGTCCATCAGTGTGTCCCAGTACTAGGTGTTCTCCCACTTCTGCTGGGGTTCAAATCTACGTGTTTCTCCTCTAGTGTTGTTTTTCAAAGCTAGGTATTTCTCCCATTTATGCTTCATTCTAAGTCTATGTGATCCCCTCAAGCACTGTGTTCCAGTTCTAAGTGTCTCCCCACTACTGCTGGGTTTCAATTCTCGGTGTTCTGTCCAATGACAGCTGTTTCAAATGTAGATGTATTTTTCCGATTGCTATTAAATTCCAATCCTGGGTGTTTCCCCTCTTGCACTGTGTTCCAGTTATAGGTGTTTCAATACTACTGCAGTGTTTCAAATCTAGGTGTTTCACCTCCAGTGTTGTGTATCAATGAGGTGGTCACTACATAGTATTTGTATTGGTGGCGCAGATGAGATCAAGTTTTTATTGGTGAATATTGCATCAAGAGTGTGTCCTCCATGTGCGTCGCTCTTCTCACCATCTGTCATATTCTCATTGTCTGAAGCTGCTTAATTAGTGATTTCTGTAAGTTTGCGTTCTCTTCTTCGAACCAATGATTGAAGTCCCAGAGAACGATCAAGTGATTATGTTTGATGGCCTGGTTCGTGACAGCTTCTACGATGGTGTCTATGAAGGTTGCGACGTAGGTCATTGGTCTATAGATGAGGATACATGTGAGGTTTGTTTGCGGGTCCAATGTCGGGTGAAGCACGAGGGATTCACAGTTCTGGATGTTCAGTGGGACAGCTGTTTTTATTTTTAGGTGTTCTTTGTAGGCTAATGTGAGTCCTCTTCCTCTTTTTCCTTTTCGCTTTACCTGTATGCATTTGAAGTTGTTAAGTAGACAGTTGTGAAGTTTGACTTTGTAGTTGCCATCTAGCCAAGTTTCTTTGAGGAACAGGATGTCAATTCCACCATCGCAGAGTATATCGTAGATATTTACATGTTTACGTGTTTGGACATCAATATTGCGTTGATTAGATTGCAGTGTATTTTGTTCTTTATAGTGTCCTGTTTTGTACTTGTTTGCTTATTTGTGTAGTGTTGTTGGTGATTTTTCTCATTATCTTCAGGATGTAGGTTGTGTTCTATTAGGCCTGCTCACCATTGAGTCGGTCGGATAGGTTTCATTTTGGGCCATGACTTCTTCTGGCTCCTCTTCTCTCTCTATTTGTTGTTGCCAGAGGATGCCAGAGGTCCCCGTGGGTATTTGTGATGCATGGAGTGAAGGTGTTGTTATCCATCTCTCTTCAACATTTCTGGTAGTCGTTTGCTGCTCTGGTGAGTGATCCAAAGCTAGGTATGGTGTTAGGTATAATGATTGTTGTCTTTTTTTTAGTTGATTCTTTTTTACCGTTGCACGCATGGGTATGTGCCCCAGTTGTGGTTCTATATTGCTAGTCCTTTCTGATTGGTTTCTCTCAAATTGTCCTATTTTCTGGCATGGCATATTCTATTCTCCTTAGTTCCTCTACTGTTTTCAGAATTTATGTTATTGTAATTGGGTTACCTGGGTGCTAGCCCTCCTCCAATGCTTTTTCAGAGTTTTTGTTGCCCTTATTGTTTTCATTGTTGTTTGGTTTGAGGGTCTCCTTTAAATGTCAGTTTTCTTAGTGGCATTTGCAACTCCCCTGCATTAATTGCAGACAACTGTTACTGGCTTCTGTTGTCTGCAATTAATGCAGGGGAGTTGCAAATGTGACTGAGTTGGGGGCCATTGGCTTGCAGAGGGAGGTCTCTGTTTCTACGGAGCATTGTGGACAGTGATCCTACCCTTTGGGTGAGGGTGGTGAGGAGTCCTAATGATGCAGGCTGGATGGTGGGACCTGAATGCATACTTAGGTTGCCTAACCAAAATAGTCCGCCGGCAGTTTACATGTACCTTTCTACCTTTCTGCTAAATACTGGCCATCATCTCCCTCGTCATGTCTAGGATAGACTACGCCAGCAGTTTATGCCTCAGAATGCTGGACTTCTTACTGAGGAAAATGCAGCGAATAGAGAACACATCTGCCAGCGCTAAGGATCCTACATTGGCAACCAGTCAAAAGATTAATCACCTTCAAAAGAATGTGGATAAAACATAGAGATTTCGATGACCAAGGAGCGGAATTCATACAAAGAAAATCACCATCTACCAGCCGACTAGAACACTTACATCCAGCAACGACATCCACCTAGAACCTAAATCATACATGAGGAAAAAACGTGGTGGATCAGCATTCTCTTGCTTAGCCGTAAAAAGTTGGAACTCTCTCCCCAGAGAAATACAAACTATGAAGGACCATCTAAAATTCAGAAAACTTCTAAAAACCTTGCTCTTCAGCTACGAATGGGATCAAAATGACTGAACAACATCCATGCACCATGACATGAACACACAACTGAAAAAAAATGGGGAGAAGGTCGGACTGGAGTGGAGGGCAGAGGGGAAGAGTGGCTTTGAGACCTGAAATGAACCCATCCTGATAGAGTGCCCAGGGTGGAAACAGGAGAGGGAGAGTTGTCCGACTTAATTTGACTACTGATAGAGAGCCTAAGGTGGAAATAGAGGAGTGATAAGTGCCCAACTTAATCGACCCACCGAGGGTTTGGAACATGCTAGATGCAGAATCCATGCAACCGATGGGCTGATCATGGGGCAGAGGGAACACACATCCCCTGGTGGAAATTGTGGGTCGGTAATTGCTATACTATAGAATGATCGACAGGGAAAGTGATAGGAATAGCACTTAGTCAGAATAGCGGGGGTAGGAAATGTACTGCCACCAACATAACCATACTAATAACTCACCCTTCTGCACACACCTCTCAAACTGTGATCTAAACACAACCATACCTTTACAGCATCACAAACTGCACGTACTTCACAACACAATAAAGCAAACCACATATAATCCATCTATTAAACTGAATGGCAAATCGTTCTTCTGGCCTGACTGGTTTTTGGGTGGTATCAGCTGGATTGGTGACCTCTTCTCTGAGGGTGAATAGAAAAGTGCTAGAGATCTACAAAGGGAATTTGGCATTGAAGGTTTCAGATTATCAGATTACAGGAAAATGAAGTTGGCTGTTGGTGTGATTGATTTTCAGAGTAGTCTAAATCTGGAATTTCTGACGAGGAAATCATTGGTGGATGAGGGTGGCTTGGCAAGCAGGGTGTATAGGCAGATTATTTTTGAATTTAAGGGCAATGATTTGCTAAGAACTGTGTGGGGTCGGAGAATTGGCGCAGACATTACTGTGGACAGTTGGACCAAGATGTGTGAGAATGTCAAATTATGCTCCTTAGGTTTGACTGAGCGGACAAGACAAATAAAGATCCTGAATTTCAACTTGGATGGTCTCTCTCAATGCCAAAAGAAGTGGTTATTTAGAGGGGCTGCAATGGGTAAGAAAATTATCCTTCGAAATTGGAAATCTGTTGCTGCCCTGAATGAAGAAATGTGGCTGAGTGACATGCAAGATTTGGCAGCTCTGGAGGAACGACTGTATAGGAAACAGGGCAAGAGGGGTTTGTTTGCAAAGATATGGGGGACATTTGTGGAGCTGTATTGATTTTAATTTTGTAGGTAATGAGATGTGAACAAGGGATTGGGTGGGTTCTGTTCCTATGATATTTCTGTTTTTAATGTTTTTCTGGCTTTGTATATATTTTTTTGTAAATATGTCCCTGTATTATATGGTGGTGTTTTTTGTTATGCATTGAAAATACATTTTCAAAAACAAAAAAAACAATTCTTGCCCAAAACCACATGACGGCCACCAACCGATAATCACACCTACGCTTAGTGAGCGGTGTATCTGAACTGAAGCTGCCAATAGCACATCACAGCTCTCTTGTTCTTTCCCACTCAATCCTGATAATCCACCCCCATCCTCCTTGAATTACAGATCTGCAGGAGCACCAAAAGCCCACTCAGGTTGCAGCAGTGTGTGATATAAGAACCTTTAACATAACATAACATAACATAACATAACATAACATAACATAACATAACATAACATTAATCCTTACAATTATGAGACTATGGGGCATGATTTATCAACATGTGCCTTATCGGGGAGCATCTCTGGTAGAGCATTTGGTCTATGCACTCACACTGAGGGGTAGCTGATGACACTTCTGAAAGATGCCCTTCATTATTTGGCCAAATTAGATCCTGTTGCTGCTGCTTGGCCCACTCATTACCCCTCCCCCCTCCCTGAGATATCGTCCTTGTTTTCCCTCCATGTGCTCTCCTCCCAGCCCACCCTACCACCTGATTGGGCCTGGCCTCATGACGCTTACTGGGTTGGTAGCCACTACACCGCAATCAAGAGAGCACTTCCTCGTCCATAATCCCTTAAGTAGGTTTTACTTGCTGAACTATGCGCTCATGTAACTTTTGTTAGTTAACTGTGGCGCAATTAGATCTTCGTGCCTCATCGCGGCCTGCTCATTACCCTGTCCTCATCCCTGAGACCTCTTCTTTTTCCCTCTTCCCGTGCCCTCCTCCCAGCCCACCCTAGCCCCTGATTGGGACTTGACCACATTAAGGGCCTGATTCACATACCATGTTTTTATTGGATTATCCCATTGAAAAAAAGCTTTGTGAATCAGGGCCTTAGTGTCTCTCCCATGGTAGCCCTCTGCCCATTGCAGCCCCCTACAGTGAAGGGACCCTGGCTAATGGCAGCTCCTCAGAAGGAGCTCCAGATGGTGTCTGCCGGGGAAGCAAGAAGCCTGCAGCAGTCAACCTGCTAACTGCTAAAGTAAGTGTTGTGTGTCAGGGGTGGCGCAACAATCACTGCAACCCACTAAACTGACCCACCCCTGTAATTACTCAATTTTTCTTATCGTACCACTCATAGCATCTCAGTGCCCTCTATTGCTTTGCCATCTCTAACATCTCTCTTGGAAAGTCGCCTTTCCTTTTTGCATTGCTATTGTGTTAAACTATATATTTTCCCCTCTTTTTAGGTTAGTCGAATTTAGGTTTTTGTGCATTGCTGTTGTGTGAAAACTAGGCCTGTTTTCCATCTTTTAAGGAAAGTCGAATTTAGGTGTTTTTGCATTGCTGTTGTGTTAAAACAAGGCCTTTTTCCCCCTTTTAGTAAAGTTGAATTTAGGTGTTTTGCAGTAAGCTGCCCCCCATCTTTTTTCCACACCTCTCTTGTGTTCCCCTGTGGTGTGTTGCCTGCTTGTTGCTTCCTGTGTGCCTCCTTCTGTGTGAACCCTCCTCCTCTGGTGCTTCCTGTGGTGCACGGCAGTGGGCTGTGCCTCTTTTCTTCCCTCACTCTCCCTCCTTGCCTCCTCACACCCTCTATGGTGCTCTCAATCTCTCCCATCTTCTGAAACTGCTTCTCTATCTCCTATCCAATCCCTCTCATTAAGTCTGCCAGGGGAAAGTTAAAAAGCAGGATATCCTGGTCTCCAACCTGTTAAGTGACTTCAATTCAGCAATCCCACTAAGTCAGTGCCTCGTCTGGGACACCCAAGGGAAGCCCTTATTTATATATTTTTATGACAAGTTATACTCTGGATGATAAACACTTATATAACGCCCCTCTCTTTGAATCCCTCTGACCTCACTGAGCCAAGAAGTAGGTGTGTTTTGCAATTTAAAAGATTTATTCGAAAAATTAAACAATATATATATCACACTTTTATAATAAATTAATATTTGATATCACACTTAAGAATATGACAGTGATCAACAATGGATAATATTACAATTGTACGCTTATTTAATTACTTAGGAGTTCTTATAGGAAGGAAAAGGTAACTGAGAATGCTTTTATGGTTTCAAGGAAAAACAATGATGGAAAGAATGCCGTACAGAAATAAACTGATAGGGTTTCACAAGAGATAATATGTTCCCTTTTCCCCTGGTGGCAATTCACTTGCCCCCTACGCAATATAAGGAGATGGAAGAGGAGCACACAATTTTCAGGAATACAAACAAAATGCAATACAACATTCCAGTTCACCCCAGCGAGCTTAGAGGAAAACAGGTAGGATTTGAAAGCAAGCAAATCCTTTTAAATGTGGTGGCAATGAAGTAAAAATATGCTAAAAATGCTTTTAATTCCCTATAGGAGGTTCAGGGTAGGTGATAGCTACTTTGAATTAGTTCAGGTCAGCACTATCAATGATTCAGGGATGGTTATCAGGTTGAAAACGGAATTCAATAACGGAAGCAAAAGACAGATATTTTTACACGTGGTTGAAATGAAGCAAAATGTCAATTTGCGGCACTTTCTTTGAGTGCGTTGTTCGCGATTACGGAGAAACTATAAGGCGTAGCAAGTCAGTTTAGAGCTCGTTGGAAAGCTTAGAATCTTAGCTTTAAAATGAAAGTTAAATCCCGTTCCTAGCACATGCAATTCAAAAGATGCAAAGAATTTTGTGAAGGTAGTTTTTCAGGAATGAAATAATGATTCAAAATGGCCAAATGTGGTGGCAATGAAGTAAAATGAATGAAGTAAAATATGCTAAAAATGCTTTTAATTCCCTATAGGAGGTTCAGGGTAGGTGATAGCTATTTAAAGGCATGGTCTAGTAAATAATGGTATTTAAATAATAGACAGGCAACATTAAAAAAAAATACTAGCATTCTCTTTTTTAAAACTTCCTATGTAAAATGTTGAGCTATTCAAGCTCAAAATTCGCAAAAGCAAGCACATGGGCGCATCCAGTTTGTGAAATGGATGCCCTCCTGTGCTGGCTTTTGCTTTTGCTGCACTAATGAAGGAAAAGCCAGCCAGCTGTAGTAAACAAAAGCTACCGCTGGGTGGCTTTCCCTTCATTAGTGCTGTATGCGGTGGACGGGGACCGGAGACCAGAGCAATTCAAAAGATGCAAAGAATTTTGTGAAGGTAGTTTTTCAGGAATGAAATAATGATTCAAAATGGCAAAATGTGGTGGCAATGAAGTAAAATATGCTAAAAATGCTTTTAATTCCCTATAGGAGGTTCATGGTAGGTGATAGCTATTTAAAGGCATGGTCTAGTAAATAATGGTATTTAAATAATAGATAGGCAACATTAAAAAGAAATACTAGCATTCTCTTTTTTAAAACTTCCTATGTAAAATGTTGAGCTATTCAAGCTCAAAATTCGCAAAAGCAAGCACATGGGCGCATCCAGTTTGTGAAATGGATGCCCTCCTGTGCTGGCTTTTGCTTTTGCTGCACTAATGAAGGAAAAGCCAGCCAGCTGTAGTAAACAAAAGCTACCGCTGGGTGGCTTTCCCTTCATTAGTGCTGTATGCGGTGGACGGGGACCGGAGACCAGAGCAGGAAAGCTGCAGCTGAATCTCGGTAAGTGCTATTTATTAAAAAAAAAAAAAAGCACTAGCTCGGTTTTTTTTTCTAAGTTTTCCGGGCTGGAGGAGCCCAGAAAACTTAGAAATAAAACCACAGCTTTAAAAACGTTGTATTTATGTTTGCGGTCGCTTTTTGAATTATTATGCTACAACCAAATGTTGTAGCATAATAATTCAAACGTGGGTCAAGACACCCAACAAACCCAAGCCTCCATATCACTGATACCCACATCAGCGCATCCTCCAGACAGACTCTCACGACATCCTCTTTGTCGTTCCCTCTCTAGACCTGTGGACCCCTCATATGGTCTCTGTTCTCTCTCTTTTCCCCTCCTCTCCTCATGGCCCCTTCAGATCCTACAAGACCATCATCAATGTCTATCTAAATGGTACCATCATGGTCCAGGGCTCTCAGCCCGATCTCCTCCTTCCTGATAGGTGTCTTCAATGTCTCATCAATTCCCTTCCTTCTCATGCCACTCCTTCAAACACCTCTCTGGCCCCTCTGCCACCTCCTTCCTCCTTTGTAGCCTCTCTGGCACCCACCTCCTCCTCCACTCTGACCCCTATGCCACTTCCGTCTACTGTGTCTGCCCACTCTCGGGCCCATAGGGCTTACCTCCTCCGCTGGGTGAACCTCACTCCTGCACCCCACCGCGGAAATCTTTCAAATGTGACAACCTGTTCCACGTCGCTAGTCTTAACTCTCATTCAGGTGTCAAACATTCCTCTGGCATCTGCCACCTCCTCAAAGACCTTGACTTGGATTTCCTCACTCTTACCGAGACATGGTTCACGGCTAGCTCTGTCACAAGTATTGACACACTCCTCTCTGAGCGCCACAAGATCCTCTCCGAGCCCAGAACCAACCGGCCAAGAGGTGCAGTGGCCCTGATCTTTCCGGTGTAGGTCCCTGCCTCTGTTACTTCTACGCAGACCTATTCCTTCTGACTGTGACCACGATATACAGGCCACCTAGCCAGGTAACCCTCTTCCTCTCAGAATGGGCTGACCTCTCTTCTTCCCTCCGTGACTCAACCTTTCAACTTCTTCTCCTCAGAGACCTCAACATCCACCTTTATGCTTCTAATCCCTCCTCTGGCCTCTTCTGCAACATCTCCCTTTCCATTTTAGCCTCTGTTCCAACACACTCTGCTGGACACACCTTGGATGTTCTCATCTCCTCAGACATTGCCCTCTCTAACCCTCTCACCACTCCTCGCTCATGGACTAACCACATTCTACTCTCTTCTCTCCTGAAACTTCTTGCCCCTCAAGCAAAGCATATCCAAAAACTGTCACTTTCCTTCTCAGTCATTCGGCCCATGAAGCGAGTGTCAGTGGACACCTTTGTCTCTACTTTCTCTGGTCTTCCTACTCCTGTGGTTGTCTCACACTCTGGCACAGCCCTCACTAACCTGCATTTTTCTATCTTTAACACTCTGAACATCCTTGCCCCTGTCATGAGAATCTCTCTGAAGAATTCCTCCAAGTGCAACTTTTGGTACGACTCTGACCTCGCTGCCCTGAAATGAAAGTGCAGGATGGCTGAGAGGAAGTGGAGGGCTTGGGCTTATCCTCTGACCAACCGGCCTGCTGCCTGCTCCCTAGGCAATACAGACTTGCTGTCCTCTCAAAGAAGAGGGTCCATATCCAAGCCTGTGTCACTGCTGCCTCGAACAAAACGGCCAAACTCTTGAAAATCTGCAAAGAGCTGGTCAATCCTACTACAGTCTCAACCTCTCCTGTTAACTTTCAGGCCCTCTCAAAGGCTCTGGCCTGTCATTTCACAATGAAAACTCACAACATCCTGTCAGGGCTTTAATCTTCCTCTCCCTCTACCTCTATCAGCCCCCCTTTGACTGCCTCTCCTTCTCCTCCTCCTTTTTCCTCCTCGCTCTGACAACACCTGACAATGTCTCTAGACAAGTCCGATCTATGAAAGTGTCAACTATTGCCCGATTTCTATCACTCCTTTCCTGGGCAAACACCTGAAAAAGCTGGCCATCTCCCAGATTATCCTCCACACTGAATATGTTGGCTGTCTCGTTGACCATCAGACTGACTTCAGAGCATCCAGAGGCACAGAAACTGCTCTCTTGAACACCTGTGAAGATCTGCCCTCTAACGTCAACTCCAGCACTCCCTCTGTTCTCATCCTCCTTGAGCTTTCATCTGCTTTCAACACGGTCAATCATGCCACACTGGTCAACAGATTCAGTTTGAACATGGGCATCATGGAACAGGCCCTGGTGTGGCTAACCTCCTTCCTCCTGGACCGTGCTTACCAGGTCCAACTTGGATCCTTTCTCTCCACCACCTCTTTCGCCACATGTGGTGTCCCCCAGGGCTCTATCCTCTCCTAATGTCTATCTGTCACCATTGGCCCACCTGATCTCCACCTTCTCATCTAACTTTCAATGTTATGCGGATGACACTCAGCTCTACTTCAGGCTACTCTCAGCCTTCTCTCCTCCCTCACTTATTCCTGACTGTCTATCCGCGATTCAGGACCTGTGTACCTCCAGAGACCTTTACCTTATTGCCAGTAAAATGAAGATCCTTCTCATTGTGTCCCGTGCTCCCACTCTCCCACTATCACTCTGGCCTCCCTCCTTCTGTCCTCTACCCTCACCTTCCTGTTTGGCAAAAAACCTTGGCCTCATATTTGACTTTATTCTATCCTTCTCTCCTCACATCACAGACCTTGTCAAAAAGGTACACTTCCAGCTGAACCTCCTCAGAGGTATTCAACCTTTTCTCAATTTCCCCCAGAAGCTCACTGTCTCCAGAGCCCTGGTTCTCTCTAGGCTGGACTACTACAACAGTGTCTTTCTGAATCTGCCAATCTCTACTCTTCGCCCCCTGCAACTAATCCAGAAATGGACTGCAGGATTTAAACTTGGCCTCATGGCCAGGGACTGTATCGGTCCAGCCCTGAAATCTCTCTCACAGTGGCTGCACGGATCAAGTTGAAGACCCTCTGCATTGGTCAAAAGGTGTTCTAGGGCCTGGACCCTCACTACATCCAGCTCTCTCTTCCAAAATACCTTCCTTCTGGAGCCCTTCACTCAGCTACCTCCAACAATCGGAGGGTTAGACGCTTCTCCAGGCAAAGAGTGGGGGTTTACATCCCTCTCCTTTGCAGGTGCCTCCCTCTGAAATGGCCTCCCTGCCTCCCACAGACTTGAGCCCGACCACCTGAAGTTTGGGATGCAGCTCAAGATCCTCCTTTTCTCCCCTGTCTTCTCACTCTCGTTCCCCTGCTAATTTTCCTGTCTGCTGCACTGACTAGTTTCTTGGTTCCCTCAGAGTCTCACTGGGTACCAGGCTCTTTAAATCACTAGTATTCCTTTGCACTAACACCTGGCCTACCAGACACTTAGGGGTTTTACCTGTAACCCCTTCAGCTCCCTTGCCTCCTTGCCTTTACCGAGAGCCACACTGCCCTGGCTGCACTTACTCAGAGCCATGTAGCCTTGTTTGCACTCCCCTCTTCCACTTCCTTGCACGTTCCCCTCTTGTCCCCTTTGCACTTTTGTTGTCACACTTGCACAATCGGAATGACACAGGGCCGGGTAGGAACATTTGTCTTGTCCTCCCTTTGTCTTCCCTCCCTTGTCTTGTGGTGCCTAGAAACACTTGGGTACAGGCACATTATAAATAACATATCATGTAATATCAGTCTATATACCCTCTTTCCTTTGCAATTAACACAGCTTCCCCCAGCTGTGTGTGTCAAACCATCTGCACCAATTGTCACATGTGTTAGCTTCAAGCATGCTTACTACTTCCAGTCAACTGCTCAGTGTAGTTTCCCATATAGATCCCCTTCGCTCAGAATATTGCAACATTTTGAGCCTGAAATATCTCTGTATACATATTTTGATAATGGTCTGTTGATCTCAAACAATTCCCAAGTATGACATTTTTGTGAAAAATAGAATTATTTATATCCAACATTGAGAATAGTAGATGTACTCATTCTAAAAACTCTGAAAAAAACAGATAATTTTCTTCTGATTTTGCCTCTTTGTGGACACATGTATCTATCACTAAAATAGGAACAATTGAAGTTGTGGTTTTTGTTAGTTGGATGTTTCATTTGAGCAATGACTCGCATGTTCAATAAGCTCGCTGTCGAAGGTAAAATATGTTTTCCCTTCAAAGTCTAAGAGCCTCATTACAACTTTGGAGGCAACCATGCCCTTAAAAAGGTCTTAACTGTGTCTACACTACTCTAAACAAAGTACACACCTTCTGCATAGTTTGAGAGAAGACCACATAATCTATTATTGAAGATTTTATTCTATTCTGCTATGTGGATCCTGCTTTTATATCGCCTTGTATGTTCCCATTAGCTAACATCAAATCTCACTCTTGAAGAAAATTCTCCCCACCTTCACAAGTTTTGAATGTTGTTTGCATTTATTATACAACTAGGCGGCTTCTCTAGGCAATAAGAGTTCAGATCACCAGCCATTATGATATTTGCAGCATCATTATTAATCATCCATGCCAAAAGCTCTGTGACCTTCAATATAAACTCATCAGCTATGGATAATGTGGGGTTCCAATAAAGATTGACTATCAATATCTTTACATTTTTCTGTTCCCCTTTTTTAACCTCGATCATCAAAGCTAGGATGCTGATTATGTCTCCGCTGGCCCAACCGCTGCCACACGGAAGACACTCCCATTCCAGGGTCCTCCTGCCCTCCGGCCGATGCCTGCCCCTCTGATGTTGATGGCCCCGAGCCATGATGCCTCCCACGTTGAGCCTGCCACTGCCTCCGACGCAACTGCCTCTGCTAGCACGACGGCATGCAGGCTGATGGAATCCACCAGTGCCGTCATGCACGTGCCCTGCTCGATGCTGCCAGCACATCCTCCAACTGCTGGAGTTCATTTGCTGGGGTGTCCACCCCTGCTGGACCTCTGACTCCCGACTGTGGCAGGGATGGGATCTCCACCGAGCTGGCTGTGTTGGTCAGGGCAGGTCCACAGGGGACCCTGGTGGCATCTGGGCCAGAAGACGGCATGGAGAACGACTGGTGCATAGTCTCCACAGAGGAGGAGAGGGCCGCCAAAGTGCTTGACACATCTACGAAACCCCTGACCAAGGACCCTCCCAACTGGGCCACTTTGGCACGCAGCTCTTCATGATGACGTGTGTGCTCCCCCCAGGAAGCACACACGTCATCACGAATGTCATGCGTGCGCAACGTGACACCAATCAGGACGGTCTCCATACGGTCACGGGTCCCCTCGTCCGCAGGTAGAGGAGTGTCAGATGACGTGGACCTCCCCCCTACCTGCGGAGGGGCCTGGGATGGGGCATCCCTGCTGGTGCATGGTGGTGCAGTCACAGTGTCAGGGACAGTGACATGCAGAGGCCCCTCCACGGCGACCTTTGCTGCCTCCTGCCACTGGACTGCACCACTTGCACCAGTGGTACTACCCCCACCAGGCCCCATGTGCGGCTCAGTAGCGGCCTCCTCCTCCTCTGTGGAAACCACCAATCTGGATGGCTCCACACCGTCTTACTCCGTTGCAAGCCCCTGTGGTGGCTAACCCACCCTTCCGCTGCAGCCATAGTGGCAGACGCGGCACCAGTCCCCTCGCTCCTGGATGATGGTAATTCCTGGGAGGGTGACTGGGCCTTGCATTGCTGGCCGGTGGAGGCATCCCTGCCACTTTGCTCCACAGAGCCGTCTCTGCCCTCTTCTTCACTCGCTGCTGTGTAGAGGGAGACACAGAACACAAGCATCAGGGTACTGTACAATAGACCCCTAGACAGGAAGCAACAGCACATGAGTGGCACTGTCAAATGTGACTTCCATCATGTACCTCCACAACACATGGATCAGTGCAGGCAACTCAAATGCAGTAACAGGCATGACGCATGCAAAGAACATTTGCATTCATGTCCAAAGAAATGTTGAAACATACGATGGTGGTTCAAAAATCACATGCATCATGGCTCATACTGATCACATGCACACACATCACCGTAGTTTCATCCATCTGGCCTCGTACACCCCAGACACAGTGGAGACAAGGATGACTAGGCTGCCTCAGTGAATCGCAACATAGTCATGGACATGTGTCATGCATCCGGGGCGTTTACAAGTCACACACACGCTACTCAGACACATAGACATGTACACCATACATGTCCTTGACAGCAGCACCCATCTCTCACACCCCATCCATGTCCAACAACAGAGACAGACGTGCATTCATGTGTGCATTCCGCATGTTGCCCCGCATGTAGCAATTTAACACATGCACCATCCATGTGGTTCATGCATGACTGGTCTCACATGCAGCACCATGATGTCCCTGCAAACACACATTGATACATGGCCAATGTCACACATACAGGCAAGTAGCTGACTACCAGCACACTGCAACATGCCCTGTTTCACACAGCAATGCATGGCCACTTACCGCTCGACTCCAGATGGGCCTGCATCCTGAGGATCTGGTGGCGAAGCACTGGGCGAATGCCCTCCAGGACCCTCATCTGCTGATTGGTAAGCTGGCCCGGGTGGCCCACTGCATCCTCTGCCTCTAAGAGGCACCGGGCATTCTTGAGGGTCCTGGACTTGTAGTCCTTCCTGTGCTTCTGGACGTGTTTCAGGTCTCGTGGTGCCACCCCCTCCATGTTGATGGCAGCCACTATGTCCTTCCAGATCCTCCTCCGTCCTTCCTTGTCAGCACACAATGGTGTGTAGAAGGCATCATACTGCCCCAGGACTTGCTCCACCAGGATCCCAACTTCTTCGCAAGTGAAGCTGGCAGCCCTCTGCCTCTTTGGCTGGGGGTTGCCACTGGTGCTGGAAGGTGTTGTGTTGACCATGGCAACCCCAGAGGCAGGTGTGGGTGGCCAAATGGGTCCTGGGGCTGGGCTGCTGGGCTCCCAGTCGGGAGTCTTCTGTTCCAGCAGCGGTGGTCACTGCAACTAGACAACTGCAGATGGCAGATGTGCAGGCACCAAATGGCAGGGCACGGTGGCAGCAGGCAGGCAGGCAGCAGCAGATGGCTCGTGGGAGGCTGCTGGTAGCTCTAGGGGGCAGGAAAATGGCCTTCTGGGCAGGAGCCTGGTCTTCCGTGTGTTGTCATGTGACCAGCTTTATACGGAGTGATTTGGCACGTGAAAAAACTGCACGTCACCATGTAATTCGAGGAAAGGCCCTTAGCGCGTAAGCATGTCTGTGATGTTATGCGTGCAGGCATTCCCCTCGTGACGGGTACGTAGTGAATCAGCACGTGAAAAAAGAATGCGTGTGATCCGAGGAAAGGGCGTAAGTGCGTAAGAGAAGTGACGCGCGTGTGTGTCCCTCAGCACAGGTTAAAGGTGAGCGTGTCCCAGCAGTTCGCTGTACGTGCCTTTCGTGGAGACCGATGTGTGTGTTGCTACTTCGTGTTGTTTCGGTCACCATCACAACTTCACAACAGATCAAGGACGTATCTATTCTTTTGGTGGGGGTATTGCCTACGCGTGTTTTTCATTATCACGCTAGTCTGATGGTGAGTCGCACATGCTATTTTTCCCACTGCGGGTGCCCCTGTGTATAGCGTACCTGTTTTCGAGGTTATAGTAGCCTGCGTGTCCCATGCATGCGTGTTTTTGTGTCCCTGAGTGCCACCACGTACTGCGGGAGGTTAATTCCACACACGTCGGCTACCAGGGGTTGCATGCACGGTTTTGCAGCACTTTTGGGGTACCTGAGCATTGCGTGCCCCGTCACTTCATCACCAAGGTCACATACAGCCTTGCAGGTGCAGGGATGCTGTTAACATCTTGTATCCCACCCCTTCACCCCAATTGGCCAGGACAATTGTCGTGTACACCTCCCATTGGCACTACTACATCTGTGCCGGCACTACTCCATCTGTGCCATGGTTGGGAGGCCATGTAAGGAGAGGGTTGCCACAGCTGGGTGTACTCCATGTGGTGGGCGTGGTCAGGGACGTGGCCAGGGTGACCAAGGAGTAGGGGGACTCCAGGGTGTCCATGGGTGGCTGCAGAGGGGGAAGAGGCAGGGGTGCACCAGCTCGGCACGATGTTGTGCCACATGTTGGTGCAGTCATGCCACCACCCCCTGCGGCTCCAGGAGATGCAGTCTTGCATCTCACACTGGTGCCCATGTGACCTGGCAGTCCATTTCATCGACTGCCACGGGCTCAAGGGTAGTGTTAGTTGCAGGTGCAGCTGTGGACACTACCACCCAGTCTCAGGGTCTGCCAGAACATGCTGAGTTGGCACTTGAAGACTCCATGGAAGAATCCCAGGAGGTCAGGAGGCACACCGTAGGTGCATGCAGGGCTGCCCTGACTGAGGCACGTGACCCTGGGGCAGCAATGCATTCTGCTGCCCCGACCAGCTGGGTGTTGGCAAGTGCTGGGACAGATGCAGCCAACATGACCCCGCTTGTGAGTCTACCAACCAGGACAGTCCCGGTCAATGACCCTGGCACAGCAGATGTTGCTGCGCAGGGTCCATTCCAGGGCACCCAGCAGCCACTGACGCAAGTCAGGGGTTCACTCCATGTTCCACCTGCCACACCCTCGGCTCATTCCACCAGCACCACAGCCCATACTGATCAGGGCGGCATTTGCCAGCTAGGGTCTGGACCAGCGTCCAAGAGGAGGAAGGTTGCACCAGCAGCAGAGGCTGGGACCCCAGACACAGCTACGGCCGCCAGCACGTCGAGGAAGAAGCCTTTCTGCAAGCAGGAACTGGACTTCCTTGTGGACTACGTGCGGGAACACAACCGTGACATGCTAGTGGGGCCGAATTGTCAAACTACGGCTGCCCATCGTAATATCCACTGGAAGCAAGTTGCAGATGATGTGAGTGCATTTGGCCATGAGGTGCGCACAGCGCAAGAGTGCAAAAAGCATTGGAATGACCTCAAACGCAGCACTAAGGCAAAGCGTGACTCAAATTACAACATGACTCTGGTGTCTGGCGGTGGGCCAGCACCTGAGGAGGAAGACCTCACTCCGCATGAGGCACTCGTTGCAGAGTTCATACCAACAGAATTGGTCGAAGGAGTGGGAGAGATGCCGGACTTTGATGCCCCATCCAGTTAGTGTTGTTGCCTGTTGGTCAACGACATGTGTGTTTTGCTTGTGTGATGTGTTGTGCTTGACTGCCACAGCATGTCAGGTGTACATGGTTCTCATGTGCCTGATGTGCAGGATAGTGGACATGTAGAGCAGACGGGGACTGTCCTCACAACCACACTTGCACCCTAATCACATGCTAGTCACTCAGCTGCCCATACAATCCATGTTCCAGCTCAATGGCCCTTCTGCATGTAGCCTGGGGTGTGTTTCCTCTCAGCACTGGGACTATGTCATTGCATGACTGACGTGCATGTGTCCTCTGCATGCATGCGTATACTCCACGTAGGCATGCTCCCTTGCCCCTACACCAACCCTGTGCCCCAATTGCAACATTGCACAGGTGTGCATCACGTACTCCAATGGCCTGTTCAAGACTCCTGTGTACATGCAAACTTCCATCAGCCAACCTGCCAGACACATGCAGTGGTGTATATCCTCTGCACTTCATGCAGGTTGTCTCAATTGGACTGTGCAGATGGCAGATGCTCCGCAGGGACATGAGTTCCCATTCATGCTCAATGTGTATTCCATGCATGCCCCTATGCGTCCTTGACTGGATGATCATTGTAGTACGTGTCCAGGATGACCTACATTTCTTTGCTTTTGATCATCCATTCCATGCCCAATCTGGCTCAGTCCTGCACCACACACATGTTTAGGGTGTCACAGTCTGTGCAGGGCACAGGCCTCCCCCCGTTTCAGGCCCACTGACTCTGTTCAACTGGTGTAGGGGCTTCTGCACACATGTCTGTACTACTGAGGGGTCATCATATGTCCTTCTTTCTGTCCCATCATCATTTGCTGTGTTGTCAGTTGACTCAGATGATGCAATTGATGCTAGACAGCACTGTCTGCCAATGCACAGGTCCCTGGTCGCCCTTTTGCTGCCATGCAATGCATCCCTAAATTTTCACTTAGGGGGGTTTGCTTGTAGCCATGCAACACATTGCATGCACATTGCACGTGATGCCTGGACTTGTCCTTGCACTGCCTTCAAGTCAATTAATACACATCATGATGTACTAGTTCATGTAGATAGTGGATAACGTACACATGTCCTGCACTGCATCAACCCACTTCTGAACTGTGTTACACCGTTCTACATGCCTAGTCCCTGATGCTATGTGAAAGTGAACTTGCATGCATGCCAGGTTCACATTGGTGTGGGACATGTGTGCTTCATGTGTTGTCAGTCTGTGTGATGTCTGTGTGTGTGTTATGTGTTTCTGACATGTGTACTAATGTACATTTTCTCCACTTTTCAGATGATGACGCAATGGAGCCAGAGGATGGTGTTGTCATGTCAGACACAGGTTTGCTATCACACCAGCAACCCCACACAAGTGGGTGTCATGGGGTGGTAGACCATGAAAACCCACATGTATTACAGACCATCTTGTCTGTGGCAGGGAATGAGTCATGCCCGGACGATCACTCTGACGACAATGTCGAGTTGGATGTGCATCGGGTCCATTCATCTCGGGTGAGTGATTCTGATGTGGACGCTCCTCTGTCTGCGACACCTGCACTGAGGGGCGAGACGGTGGTGGGACCTCCGCCTGTGGTGGATCGGGACACAGGGTCACACTCCACACCAGTAGCTGATGTGCCTGGGACATCACGTCGACGGGGGCATGTAGTCCTGCAGCCGCGGGCGGTGCCAACCCGACAAGGACGGCCGGTCCTTGGGACCCGCAGGTGTCGAGCCCAGCAACGCGGTGGCCGCGTGCCACTGACGTATACTGAGTGGGAGCAAGACATGACTGCCAATTCAGAACGCCAGGGGGCAGCTATAGAAAACATAGCTGTGAGCATGGAGCGTGTGGCCCAATCCGTGTTACCACCTGCTAGGCAGGTGGAACTCCAGCAGCGGGCGGCACAGTCTATGGCCCGCTCGCTCAGGCTGGGCATGGCGGCCTCAGACAGGGCACGCCAGGCTGAAATGTTGTCTTTGCATCAAGCAATTGCTGCCCACGCAGAGGCACACATGGAGGCCCTGAAGGCTGAGTATGCATCCCTCAGATTCACTCTGGGTGTCCTCTTGGTGTCCAAGAGGGAGCGGTCAGAGGAGAGGTTTACACAGCTTGAGCGTACCATCTCGGCTGAGCTAAGTGCTTGCCGGGAGGTGCATCAGTTGTCCAGCCAGGCCACGCAGGAAGAACTGTGTTACACGTGCTACCTTGCAAGAGGAAGCACGCATATCACAAGAGGTTCTGCATGCTGACCTACGTTACATCGTCCGCACAGAACCAGGCTCACCCGTCCGACAGACTTGCTGCCGACGAGGGGCAAGCTGCGCCTAGGCGTGGTCAGTCTCCTGTACCACGTCTACCTTTTCAGGAAGAGGCTGACTCGGACGACGAGATAGCTCCCACACAGGCCGGGCTGTGCAGGCGTTGAGCCCATGGAGGTTTTATTTTTACTCAACATCATCGCATGTGGGTGTTAAGCTGCATCCTGTACCTCCATCCTCCTAGGTGCCCCCCCCAGGTCGTATGTGGCCATTTTTGATTTTTCATTTTAGTTTAGTTAGTTGACATTGTTTTTGATAGTTTAATTATGTAATGTAGGTTTTTTATAGTTAGTTTAATTAGTTAATATAGTTTAATATTGCTTGTCTATTGTGCATTCATGTGACGGTGTGGTGCTTTGTGGCTTTTGAAAGCATCCACTGTCTGTTCCAGCTGGGCCCTTCAAGCTTGTCTTGTGTATGTGTTTGCAGCTTGGGGTCCTAACTCACATAGGCCCTTGCATCACATACGACCTGCACATTGATGGAATGCCAGTGCTTGCGGTTTCGATAGATGTGCTCTGTGGCCCTAGGTGGACGTAGGGCCACATGGGTGCAATCTATTGCACCGAGCACTTTGGGGAAGTGTGCCACCCTGTAAAAGTCCTGGACCACGGCCTGCCTTTCTGCAGGCGTTCTGGGCATGTATATGTGCCTGCGGACTGAGGGGCACACAGTCATGATTGCCAACACCTGGAGTAGGCATCGTGAGTGTGTGGCCTGTGGGACCCCCCCCACTATGGCAGTAGTCCGCTGAAATGATCCAGTGGCCAAAAAATGCAGGACATTGAGCACCTTTTCCAAGGGGCTCAATGCTTGAGAGCACAGGGTGGGGGATGTAAGGTCTTCTTCCCACTCCTTGACCAATTCTAGGATGATACGAGGTGGAATCCTATACCTGCCATAGACCTGGTCGTCAGGCATTCCAAAAAGGCTGGTCCGGGGGGACAAAATGCGGGCCCTGGCTATTCTCCTCCTCCTGCGGTGTCCCACGATCAGTGCTGTGACAAATGGTGCATTCATCGAAGCTATATATACGTGTTTGTTGTTTGCGCGCACTTTTATGCTGTGCGTCGGGATGCTTACGCCTGCCTTTCTGTGGCAGACGTGTTGACGCCTGTGCTCATTTTTTAGCATGCACGTGTTTCCCGTATTCGATTCCATGAATACGTGTTGTTCGTGTGCATGTGGGCGTTCCGTCAATTTGCCTTCAGTACTTCCCCAGTTAGGCCTTCTTTTTCATGCATTGTTCCCCATTCTGCGTGTTATGCCCCGTGTCCCGCCCCCTTTTTGGTGTGTGCACCAACGTTGTGCACTTTCCCTGTGTGCGTTGCGCACGGCGTTCGGGATGTTGCAATGACGTGTGCGCCCGTGTTTGCCATGCACGGATTTGGTGCACAAACAGGGGAAAACACGCACAGGCCCTTCCTTGAATCGCACGCGTGCACGTGCGCTTGCTTTTTCACGCTTGCCCCAGCTTGCGATGAGATTTTCGGCACACATTTGTTCCATGAATCGGCCCCATTGTTTCAAGCATACTGACTATTTCTAAATTGTCATTAACATACTTCTGAAATCTTTGGCAACATACACACATAAGAATATTCGATCCATACTTTTTTATAAAGCTTAAAAAGTAGCTTCTTTTTTAACACTTTATTTTGGATAAACTCCTGGATAAACTCCTGAGTGTAACCACCAAATAGGTTTCTAGACTTTTCAACAAACCGGCACACTGGAATTACCGGTACGTCACAGAGTCCACCGAGTCCACTAAATGGTGTTTAAACTGGGCAGAGTTGCTGACACTGATACAGCTCAAAGAGCTGTGCGCCACAGAGATCTTCATGTGCACTCCAACCTACCACTCGCATCTAGTCTTTAGGTGGAAGCATAACCAGAGGCAGCAGTCACATACAACGTTCTTAAAAATGAAAAGCGCTGTATGTAATGACAACTATTTTGATGTTCTTGTCATTGTCATTGCAATACTTCTTGTAAAGTCTCTATGTGACCCCATTTCAGCCACCTACACCCATAAGAAGTTAATGACAATATTCTACAATCTTTACTTAAAATTACTAACTTTTTATTCAACTCATTTTTTAAATGTTTTTCTTTTTTCCTCCATTTACCACTATTTACTTTTTTCATATGCAAACAGTTATCTCAAATTACACTGCCTAACACTCAAGACAATGCACATGGAACCACTTATATAACCAAGTAATTAGAGGGAACACTTTTATACGTAAAGATATACATAGGGCCTCATTACACGGTAGGCGGTAAGGGTTTACCGGTAATGGTATTTTACCGGTACCGGTAGATCCTTACCACCTTACTACGAGGTCCCTTTGCGGGTTGGGGATTTTAACGCCTGCTTTTTGCAGGCGTTAAAAACCAACCCGCAAAGGGACCCAGGGAGCTAATTACGGTACCGCAATTTGCAGTGCCATAATTAGCGCCTTCACCATTCCCATTATGCCCTATGGGGCAAAAATGGGAATGGGGAAGGGCAATGGTGGAAGGGGTAATTACCGCCCCTCCAACCTTGGAATGGGGTGGTAATTCCCCTTTCCACCAAGGCGGTGCCGGTATTTTACCGGCATGAACCATGGCGCTAATTGTGCCATGGTTCACCGCCTACCGTGTAATGAGGCCCATAGTGTTTTACATAATAAAGCAGAAGTAGAAGATTGCAGTATGCTTGTTTTTTTAGTAATTTATAGGATGTTGAGTAGGATGTTGAGTATCTACTTTGAAATGTGTGTGTTCCACTGTTTTTATGTTGCAACTTACTAAAAGTCTATCAAGTAGTTTGAAGACATGTGGTATTACCTATTTAACATTTCTAAATGTACATATTGCATATTTATATTGACAATGAATATACAACATCCTTTAAATGTAGGTTCTAACAACATTAAGTAAGTATTCTTTAAACCTTTAGACAAGCTAGGTTTGAATGCTAGTATAGAGTCATTGCATACAAGCCAATCTACCTCTGTATGCACCCATCTTGTGAAAGGTCCACAGTAAATGGATGCACCCTCATGAAAAATAATTGCATATGTTTTAGAGGTTTTCTTAGAAATGGATACCTGATTATTTACAAAGTTTAAAACTGTAGTTTTCATTTTTCTACCATCCATGTTATATCTTTGAACCATTAGTAAAAGGTACCTATCATCAGGGTCGGACTTGAACAAGAAATAAGCCCGGTCACCCAAACCAAAAAAAAGTGGCCCACCCCTTGCTTCAAAAAAGTGGCCCACCCCTTGCCTCACGACCCTTGACCTCTGATAACATCACCGGAAGTGATGTCATTTGACCCCAACCCATAGTGACATCCCGGGAAGTGATGCAACACGACCTTTCACCCCTTGACAAAAAAGGAAGTGGCATCAAATAGCATTGGTCCTAAGTACACTAAGTTACAGTGAATCCAAGCAGACGTCCAAGGCCAAATATTAATGTTATTATATAGCACTTACGCTTAAGCTCTTTTTTTATAGAACAAATATGAATACAATATCACCCAACCTGTGTTGGTACTCATTTATGGACCTAAAAAGGATGAAAGGCTTTTTGAAAAACTAAAAAAAAAAAAATGAAAACAAAATATTTGTTTTCAATTATTTTTCCAAACCGGCCCAGGCATGGCCAGAAACCGGCCCCCACTCCCCAGGGACAAATTTGTTCTGGCAACGGGCCGAAAGGCAGAGGGACTGATCCGACCCTGCCTATTATAAACTCGATTTTGCAGTGTTGATTGTAAATTACAACCTCACTCAGCACATCTCATATCATGGTATGCTTTTGTTACCAGATCAAAATTATTCACACTTTTCTGATCTGGTGCTGGAAAATATAAAAGTCTTTCTGTAGGATCTCAAATAATTTGTTGTGTATAACATTGTGGACATTCATAGTTCTACTCATAAGACATTCCTATAAAGTTATGTACACTAACACCTAAAAATACTCATGAAAACCTCTTGACTATCTTCTTGAGTATTGTTTGAAAATGTTTCTCTTTCACTTTCTACAGCTACTACATTTCAGATTGAATGTATGTTGTGTTGTCTTTTATGTACCTACACTTTAACAATGGAAAGCTCCACACATAGTTTTTGTTTGCTGTTTAATCAATTTCTTGCGTCAATGGTTTAGAGAGACGGGACCCAAAATCCATCAGATAAAAATAATCCAAGATGGCCAAATAAGCATTGCAGCGCTTTGCAAGGGAAAACAAGGTTTGTTACATGCAAAGGTCTCAGACGGTCCCAAATAATTGAACTGACACAGAGCTTGTCATGCCCCAAGAAATTACAGGTTATATAGCAGAAAACCGTACATCATCTCACATATGTTACAAAGTCATTCCACAACCCTCATTGGCTACCTCCAATATGACTTGCTAACAGACCCTTGACTGATTGGCCACACCTTATCTAAGCCCCTTTCCCTATACACCTGGCCCAATACATAGTCACTATTGAATCATGGTACATGATTGGCTAACAGGTATTTGATACACTAATAAATCTCTGCCATCTCGTGATATGCACCCCTCCGACCCAAACCCGTTCAAAGTAAAACTGGCAAGGCCAACTCTTCTTTGATAAAAACAATGGGCTGTCTCATTATACCAGATGCTGCAGCACACACAAGCTGCACCTCCAAACTTGGACTACATTTAATTGCATCACCTCTGATCCTCATATTCCAAATCACAGTAAGTTCCAGACATGGTTGTTAAGTTCCCTGGTAAAGGATACTCATGTAGTCAGCTGTGATCTTCAGGTTACTTTAATCAGGCTTCATCAAGGTACATGACAAGGAGATAGGAATTATAGTCAGAAGGAATCCCACTGGCTACCACCACCCAGGCTACATCATTGCTAACTCCCTGGGTGGAATCTCATACACATTCAACATTCCAGTCAATCACATGCCTGCCATTCCATACATGACTCATACCTGCAGTCAATCACCATGCATTCAAAGGAAAAGATTAAACAGTAAGATTAAAGATCATAGGAAGACCAATCCTAACACCTCCTTCCTTCCACACAGCCAGACACACATCATAACACACCACCCTTTCTTCCACACAACCAGGCACATACCTCAACTCATCGTCACTGGACCTCAAATAACACATACTCCACACAATTCCAAAGACAAGAAATGGTTATTCAAACAGGTGTATCCAACCCACTGGAAACAGGACCACACCAACACAATTACCATCCAAGCCAACAAAACAATACCAAACACCTTCCGGCCATCTATACTACCAGAGAGCCTCAAACCTGCCACGTTTCAGCACTACCTGCCCCACATGACATGATATGATATGATATGATAGTTTATTTATATCACGCCTACAAACAAGGGGCCTCATTACACGGTAGGCGGTAAGGGTTAAAGATCACCGGTGATGGTACTGGTGACTGTTAACCCTTACCGCCTTACTACGAGGTCCCTTAGCGGGTTGGAGAAGTTAACGCCAGCTTTTTGCAGGTGTTAAAAACCAACCCGCTAAGGGACCTTGGTGCTAATTACGGCACCACAAATTTGCCATACCGTAATTAGCACCTTCCTCATTCCCATTGTGCCCTAGGGGGCAAAAATGGGAATGTGAAGGGCAATGGGGGAAGGGGGAATTACCGCCCCACCAACCTTGGAATAGGGCGGTAATTCCCCTTTCCACCAAGGCAGTGCCGGTATTTTACCCGCATGGACCAAGGTGCTATTAGCACCTTGGTCCACTGCCTACCGTGTAATGAGGCCAAATGTGTTTTATAGCGCTTCACAGCAAGGGAGTGGACAAGGGAAAATACAATTACAATTATATTCTTACAGGCCATTAACAACAAGAATGTGAAATTAACTATCATACTCGGCCTGATGACATTTCAGTGCAAGAGCTAAAACACAGATAGGTGTCATGGTCATGAAGTCAGGGGCACAGGCATACAGGGGTTGCATGCATAGGAGACCTGGGTGGACACTGTCCTGGCGCCTTTGGCGCCATGCTCATGAACAAAAGTAAACAGGAACATCCATTTCACACCAAAAAGCTTTTATTATCGATATAGCACTTAAGATGTATTAACCTTGAACATTCCATCCATTAAGCAGGATGCATTAACCTTGAACATTCCCTCCATTAAGCAGCCCCAAGTGCATTCTTGGGTGTGGCTGCTAATGGATTGCCTTTGCACGTGCTCACCCTCTAGGAGTGGCAGGGTGTGGCTGGTATGCCGGCCCTAATGGGCGTGCCCACGATATCAGCTATATAAGCTGCCCCATCCTCAAGACAGACGCTTCGCGATATTCTGCACTTGCAAGCAGCGTAACACTCACCGTCGACGGAGGTCAGACTTACCTTTGAAGAACCTGCTTCCTGGACATCCTGCTTCCTGCCAGCATACTTACCAACTGGGGGAAGCTGTTCTTACCTGTACATCTCTTTGGCGAGCCAAGTATTCATCTTTACACTTTCTTGAACACCGAAATCTTCATCTTGGCACCGCAGCACAACATGTTCCATCGTCGACAGCAGCGCCTGCAAGGAAAAACAGAAGACAAGGTCTGACATTGAAAAAACAGTCAGTTTAAGGTTGTGCTTTGCCATACTTTGTGCTTTTCCTTAAACCATCACTTACCTGCTGTCGAACATTGCGGTAGCATTCATCTTCAATCCGGCAGCGTCTCGCGTCTCACAGCTGCATTGAGGCCGCATTTGCATATAAGGGAAGAAAACAGAAGAGAGACATTATTGCGGGTATAAAAAGGAGCAATATATAAAGACATTAAACAGAACGAACAGCATCACAAGAGCTCAAGAAAGACTTACCAATACTAAGGAGAAGCATAGTCACAGCTGGACTGGACTAATCCTTATTAGGAATCAGTGAAGGAACTAGATCCCATTTGGCGCGCCCCTGCCAGATATAGGAGGATGGCGAGCTTATCTTCCATAACATTTCAGATAGTGCTGGAGGCGGGGGCCACCAAACATAAAACCAGAGACCCTAACAAACACAAAACACCTTCTATACACAACTGCCACACATGGATCTTGGGACTGCCATCCCCAAGCACATGCTGTCCATATATGGACTTGCACATGGTCCCACTACACCAAAATGAGAAATCTAGCTAAAATCCGGATACAACCAATACAATCAGATTCAACCAGGAACAACTGGGACATACAACCCACACACACACACACTCAGGACACATACACAGACCCAAACACACTACAAACTCACCTCGCCAGCAACAACGCACTGTAGGATTCCAGTCAAAGAAAAAACCCTCACAAACCCCAGCTTGCTGGCCAAACAACTGGGCCATCAGATGTCCAAATTCTCAAAAGGAATTCAACTCTTCACTACACACCACAGGTGAACCTCCAGCGACCAGATGAAAATAAAATAAAGTTGCCACATTCTCATGAGAAATGGCAAAGTTGATTGGCATTCTCTGTGTGAACAAATTGGAAGAATACTAAATTGGAAAACCTACATTGAGATGGCAGGGCTAACTCTCCACCCCCTAATATGCGGTCCACCACCTGGGACACAAACTCTAACCATCTCACTTCTGAAATCTCCATCCAGTACACGTTCCACTGCACCTGGATACTTACTACAACACTTGGGAGATACTCCCGTCCAGCAAAACCTAATGGTCTCTTCCCACTGGACATTGTAAAACACGAAACAAACAGAACCTGGAAGTAGAGGCGTACAGAGCTCCGCAGCTCCAACCGTTACTGCAGCTGAACCAAGCTTGTTCCCACACCAGTCCAGGCCTCTCTCTCCTTTGGGCCACTCACTGCTCCTGCAGGCAACACGGAACAAGCGCTCTCTGGCACTCTCAACTGAATGTCATTTCTAACTTCATACAACTAGATGACTTTATGTCAGAGGCATCTCGGTACACTATGCAGAGACACTTAAACTGAAAACTTTATGTTTGACATACTTTTCCAGTTCCTAGCTCATTGGGAATGCAGCCTTCAGTCACTCGTGACAGGCAGGTCACCCTAAGGCCCTCCCCTTGGAAGTCCAATCAGTTCCTGGTATCTCTGGAAACTGGAGCCACCACTCTCTGTGAGGATTTCAACTTTCATTCACTCATGATGCCTCTCAGAAAACAGGAAAAGTCTCACTGGGACTCTGATTAGGTGCTTACTTCCCCTGGCTGCCCACACATGACAGTCTCTGGCACTTGTTTTTCCCCTGGGTGCTACCAGGTTGGTCTCCCATACTTCCCTGGGTGGTGGTACTCATCATGGGGGCAGTGGGTCCCCTCTCCCTTCCTTAGCTCTCCCAGCATCCTGTTCTGCACCCCAGCAGCAGTCTCCTTTCTTCTCTATGGCACTCTTGCACACACAGGTACCTGTCTATTCCTGGGTCTCCGATGTCCTCACAAAGACCAGCTCATCGACAATTGTTAAGTCCATGGTAAAGGATACTCATGTATTCAGCTGTGATGTTCAGGTTACTTTAATCAGGTTTCATCAAGGTACATGACAAGGAGATAGGAAGTATAGTCACTGGGAAGCCCACTGGCTCCTACCACCCAGGCTACATCATTACCAACTCCCTGGGTGGAATCTCATACACACTCATCATTCCAGTTAATCACACTCCCGGCATTCCATACATGACCTCATACCTGCAGTCACACCCCATGCATTCAAAGGGAAGGATTAAGCAGTAAGATAAAAGATCATAGGAAGACCATTCCTAACAATGGTTCTGCACTTATTGCCTTCAGACACCAGGTAATGACAGGTAATGATCAGTAATCATGTGACCAGCTCACCAGTCTGCAATTTCAGTTACTTGGTTATGCATCCACTTATAGTTCAAATAGAATGGCCGCTCTAACTAGACTTGTCACCATTCAATATTAGCTCTTCTAAGTTGATTTTAATTGCTCTCGGGCGGTTCTTCAGGAGAGGGGATTTTATTCCCTGATATCTATATGTTTCCTGGTGAATCTTTGTCGATTGGTATTCTGTGCTTGATATTTGAATTTCTAGTTTCAGGGTAAAGTTTCCTCTGTATTTCTTGAATAGTGCTCGATCTCTGGTGGGATTCTCCTGAAGAACCGCCCCCGGGGAAACAAGTGTCGAGAGAGCAATTAAAATCAACTTAGAAGAGCTAATATTGAATGGCGACAAGTTAAATTCAAGGAAACAATTTCGAGAAACAGCAAAGGAACAGCGGCCTAAAAAGGCTACAAATAGAATTTAAGGACACAATCTATGCTACAGTGAAGTAACTGCAAAAGACAATGAATCGTTAACATTCTGTGAATAAATCAATGGAAAGAGAAAGAAATTAACGGCAGCCTAAAAAGGCCACAAATACAATTCAAGGACATAACCTATGCAACAGTGAAGCAACTGTGAAAGACATAGAATTGTTAACATTTGGCAAACAAATTGATGGAAAAGATGAAACTATTGAATTGAAGCAATTTTATGAATCATATTGTCAACCATCTATATACAATTGATGCAACAAGATAAATTGCAATAGTTGAAGAAAATATGTACAGGGCAATAAAGCAAAAACTATTTTTAAGGAACAAGCGCAACCAAGGCTAATGTTTCTTCTTTTCAATGTAGTCATAATCCTGAACAGTCACAGGATATAGCCCAGGTTAGCAGCTGACCTTGAATAAACAAACTGCAGAACAAATAAGGGTATTGCGCCAAGCTGTTGCAGACTGTACTAAATTATAATTCAAATTGTTGTAGAACTAGATGGCAATTGAGTCACTGGCCACGCAGTTTGCTTTCAGATGTTGGCTATTTGCGGCTGTAGCAGAGGTTACAGAAACCTTTGTGTTGCAAACCCACGCCTGGACCTCCTCCAACTCCAAAATTTCACTCAGTGCTTTCCAGCCATCCCCCCACCTCTACCCTGATGGCATGTGTATGTTTTTGACCTGCAAATAGCTTTTTACTACATTTCATTTTCCCATAACCTTGGCTATAGCCGCAAATATCTCTCGCATCAAGAGAAAAAGAAGATGGCGGTCGTTCATTTCTGAAAACCATGATCCTGCAATGCACCACGGGATATATAACTATCATTTTTGGGAAGGGGTACCCGATTTTCCGTCAAATTTTAAAATAACTACTGCATGGAATACTGGGTGGGTGGGCTGTTAAACTCCATGTCCACCTCTCAGCCTGGGATTGAATGTTATATTTTATATTGAAAATATAAAGAAACACACAGGGTAATTCATAGAATTTCGCAGAAAAGTGTCGCAAGCGGCTGGTGCAGAGTGTCCGCGTGCGATTGTCTGCGGCAGGCACGTGCGCTAAAACCGATTTCCGCGCACAGCGTATTCATGGATTTTAGGCTCCCAAACCAGCCGTGGCGCAGAGTATCGCAGCGACCCTGCAGCAGCGCCAGTAACGCCCCCAAGAACGCCCTTGCGCAAGGAAAAGCCATCAAATACGCTAAATCATCGCAAAGGGCTGTGCTAACCCTGGACCAGTTTACAGGGCTGCCAAACAAGGAACGCAAAGCGGGTAACGTGCATATCAGGGGTACGCGTGAAGTTATACACGCGATTAGCCAGGGTACGTGTATTTCAGGGGTGCGCGGTAAGTTCCACACGCGAATAGCCTGGGCGCGTGTATTTCAGGGGTGCGCGGGAAGTTTTACACGCGATTTCAGCAGGGTACGTGTATTTCAGGGGTGCGCGGGAAGTGCCACACGCGAATAGCCTGGACGCATGTATTTCAGGGGTGCGCGGGAAGTTTTACACGCGATTTCAGCAGGGTACGTGTATTTCAGGGGTGCGCGGGAAGTTCCACACGCGATTAGGCTGGGTGGGTCCTCACAGGTGTTCCCTGTACACCCTCGACGGCCCCTGCAGGCAGCCCACAAAACAGGGGACTACCCTGCACACCTGCTCATGTCCCCCTGCAACCCACCCCCCAGCAGTGCAGGGGCAGGCTCCACCAGGCCCCCACCCATGTCTCCCACCACCCCCACCCCCCAGCAGTGCAGGGGCACCCTCCACCAGGCCCCCACTCATGTCTCCCACCACCCCCACCCCCCAGCATCCAGGGGCACTCTCCACCAGGCCCCCACTCATGTCTCCCACCACCCCCACCCCCCAGCAGTGCAGGGGCACCCTCCACCAGGCCCCCACCCATGTCTCCCACCACCCCCACCCCCCAGCCACCAGGGGCAGCCTCCACCAGGCCCCCACTCATGTCTCCCACCACCCCCATCCCCCACCATCCAGGGGCACCCTCCACCAGGCCCCCACTCATGTCTCCCACCACCCCCACCCTCCACCATCCAGGGGCAGCCTCCACCAGGCCCCCACTCATGTCTCCCAGCGTGCTACGTGTATTTCAGGGGTGCGCGGGAAGTTCCACACGCGAATAGCCTGGGCGCGTGTATTTCAGGGGTGCGCGGGAAGTTTTACACGCGATTTCAGCAGGGTACGTGTATTTCAGGGGTGTGCGGGAAGTTCCACACACGAATAGCCTGGGCGCGTGTATTTCAGGGGTGTGTGGGAAGTTTTACACGCAATTTCAGCAGGGTACGTGTATTTCAGGGGTGCGCGGGAAGTTCCACACGCTAATAGCCTGGGCGCGTGTATTTCAGGGGTGCGTGGGAAGTTTTACACGCGATTTCAGCAGGGTACGTGTATTTCAGGGGTGCGCGGGAAGTGCCACACGCGAATAGCCTGGGCTCGTGTATTTCAGGGGTGCGCGGGAAGTTTTACACGCGATTTCAGCAGGGTACGTGTATTTCAGGGGTGCGCGGGAAGTTCCACACGCGATTAGGCTGGGTGGGTCCTCACAGGTGTTCCATGTACACCCTCGACGGCCCCTGCAGGCAGCCCACAAAACAGGGGACTACCCTGCACACCTGCTCATGTCCCCCTGCACCCCCACCCCCCAGCAGTGCAGGGGCAGCCTCCACCAGGCCCCCACCCATGCCTCCCACCACCCCCACCCCCCAGCACTGTGGGGCACCTGCCAGCAGGCCCTCGCCCATGTCCAACTCATGTCCCCCACCACCCCCACCCCCCAGCACTGTGGGGCACCTGCCAGCAGGCCCCCGCCCATGTCCAACTCATGTCCCCCACCACCCCCACCCCCCAGCACTGTGGGGCACCTGCCAGCAGGCCCCCGCCCATGTCCAACTCATGTCCCCCACCACCCCCACCCCCCAGCACTGTGGGGCACCTGCCAGCAGGCCCCCACCCATGTCCAACTCATGTCCCCACCACCCCCACCCCCCAGCACTGTGGGGCACTTGCCATCAGGCCCCCACCCATGTCCAACTCATGTCCCCACCACTCCCACCCCCCAGCACTGTGGGGCACCTGCCAGCAGGCCCCCACCCATGTCCAACTCATGTCCCCCACCACCCCCACCCCCCAGCACTGTGGGGCACCTGCCAGCAGGCCCCCACCCATGTCCAACTCATGTCCCCCACCACCCCCACCCCACAGCACTGTGGGGCACCTGCCAGCAGGCCCCCGCCCATGTCCAACTCATGTCCCCCACCACCCCCACCCCCCAGCACTGTGGGGCACCTGCCAGCAGGCCCCCACCCATGTCCAACTCATGTCCCCCACCACCCCCACCCCCCAGCACTGTGGGGCACCTGCCAGCAGGCCCCCACCCATGTCCAACTCATGTCCCCACCACCCCCACCCCCCAGCACTGTGGGGCACCTGCCAGCAGGCCCCCACCCATGTCCAACTCATGTCCCCACCACCTCCACCCCCCAGCACTGTGGGGCACCTGCCAGCAGGCCCCCACCCATGTCCAACTCATGTCCCCCACCACCCCCACCCCCCAGCACTGTGGGGCACCTGCCAGCAGGCCCCCACCCATGTCCAACTCATGTCCCCCACCACCCCCACCCCCCAGCACTGTGGGGCACCTGCCAGCAGGCCCCCACCCATGTCCAACTCATGTCCCCCACCACCCCCACCCCCCAGCACTGTGGGGCACCTGCCAGCAGGCCCCCACCCATGTCCAACTCATGTCCACCACCACCCCCACCCCCCAGCACTGTGGGGCACCTGCCAGCAGGCCCTCGCCCATGTCCCATCCATGCCCCCCTGCACCTGGGTCCCAACAATCCCCAATCATGTCCGTAATGGCCATCCTCCCCTGCCAAAAGGCCCAACCAACTATCACATCCACCCACATATCAAAGGCAATTGCATGTTACACACCAAATGTAAATAATGCAAATGAACACATGTCTGTCACACACAATGGCTGCAAGTGAATGTTAAAACACCCAACATGACATGCATGAAAGCAATGAGATGATACGACACATTGAAGGATGAAAATAAAAATGTATTGAAAATCAACTTGAATGGAAATGAAATTAGAAAAACCACAAAGCAAAACAACAGAAAGAAGATGAATGTCCATGAAAAAAATCCAAGAAATCAAAACATCCATAGAATAACTATTTACAAGACAATCCCGGGTCCATGAGCCCAACCAAATGAAACCTAACTATGTCAACTAACTAAAAACTGAACTATATACAAAAAAGTGGCGCATTGTCCAATCGCAACCAAATAAAAAAAAAAAAAATTAGAGGAAACCTACCACTAACTATATAACTATATACAATGGCAGCGGGCAAGTCCTGCGGCTCACTCTGTGATGTTGCCGGCCAGGGCATCATCGAACTCCATGTCGATGTCCTGGAGGCGGGACTCTGTCCTGGCCCCGAGGTCTCGCAGGGATAACCCCATGTTGACCTCAAACTCCCTGCGAGCTTCCTCGAGGCACTCAGCCCGCCTCAACGCCCGACGCATGGAGAACTCCGCCCTGACCATGGTGAGCCGATCCTCTTCCGCCCGCTGCCGCTCCGCACCTATCCGCTGGACCAACTGCTCCCACACGGAAGACACTACCATCCCAGGGTTCTCCTGCCCTCCGGCCGATGCCTGCCCCTCTGATCTTGATGGCCCCGAGCCATGATGCCTCCCACGTCGAGCCTGCTGCTGCCTCCGACGCCACTGCGTCTGCCAGCACGACGGCATCCAGGATGATGGAAACCACCGACGCCGTCGTGCACGTGCCCTGCCAGATGATGCCGTCACATCCTCCATCTGCTGAGGTCCAGTTGCTGTGTTGTCCACCACTGCTGGACCTCTGACTCCCGACTGTGGCAGGGATGGGATCCCCACCGAGCTGGCTGCATTGGTCAGGGCAGGTCCACAGGGGGCCCTGGTGGCATCTGGGCCGGAAGACGGCAAGGAGAACGACTGGCGTATAGTCTCCACAGAGGAGGAGAGGGCCGCCAGATTGGCCGACACATGCAGGAAACCCCCGAACATGGCCGATCCCAATTGGGCCACGTCGGCACGGTGCTCTTCGTGATGACGTGCGTGCTCCTCCTGGAAAGCACGCACGGCATCACGAATCACAGCCGTGCGCATCGCGACCCCAATCAGGACCTTCTCCACACGGCCAGGGGTCCCCTCGTCCGCAGGTGGAGGGGAGTCAGATGACATGGAAATCCCCTCTACCTGCGGACGGGCCTGGGACAGGGCATCCCTGCTGGTGCAAGGTGGTGCACCCACAGGTTCATGGACAGTGACATGCACAGGCCCCTCCACGGTGACCTGTGCTGCCTCCTGCCCCTGCCCCTGGACTGCACCACTTGCACCAGCAGGGATGCCCCCACCAGGCCCCATGTGCGCCTCAGTGGCGGCCTCCTCCTCCTCTGTGGAAACCACCAACCTGGATGGCTCCTCGCCGTCTACCGCCGTAGCAGGCCCCTGTGGGGGCTCACCCAGCCCTTCCGCTGCAGCCGTGGGGGCATCCCCGCCGCCTTGCTCCACAGCGCCGTCTCCGCCCTCTCCTTCACTAGCCGCTGCGTAGAGGGAGACATAGAACACAAGCATCAGGGTACTGTACAATGGTCCCCTTGACAGGAAGCAATAGCAGATGAGTGCCACTGTCAAAGTACACTTCCATCATGTCACACCACAACACATGTGTCAGTCCAGGCAAAACACACACAGTGACAGTCATGGTGCGTGCCATGGACATTTCAATGCATGTCCAATGGACTCTCGAATCATACAATGTAATGGGACTCACATGCATCATGGGTCATGCCTATCACATGCACACACTTCACCTCAGTCACATCCATCTGGCCCCGTACACCCCAATCACAGTGCATACAAGGATGACTAGGCTGCATCAGTGAATCTGTACATTGTCACAGACATGTGTCATGCATCCATGGCACTCACAAGTCACAGACACGCAGGTCAGGCACACAGACATGGATACCACATATGTATCTGGCATCAGCACCCATCCCTCGCCCCCACCCATGTCCAGGAACAGAGACTGCCATGCTCTCGTGTGCAATCTGCACAGGGCTCCCCATGTCGCATTCAAACACATGCAACAACCGTGCGGTTCACACATTACAGGTCGCACATGCGTTCCCATGATGTCCCTGCACACATACATGCGTACATGGCCTATGTCACACATGCAGGCAAGTATCAGACAACCAGCACACTGCAACATGCCCTGTCTCACACAGCAATGCTTGGCCACTTACCGCTCAACTCCAGACGGGTCTCCCTCTCAAGGACCTGGGCGTGGAGCGCTGGTTGTGCGCGTTCCAGGACCCTCAACTGGATGGAACTCATGCGGCCCCGGCCCCCCTCCACGAGGCGCCGGGCCTTCATGAGGGTCCTGGACCTCAAGTCTTCCCAGCGCTTCTTGACCTTCTGGATGGTGCGGGTTGCCACCCCCTCCGCGTTGATGGCAACCACACAGTCGGCCCAGATCCTGTCCCGTCCTTCCTTATGCGGGACGATCCGAAGAGGGCATCATACTGCTCCAGGACTTGCTCCACCAGGACACCAACTTCGGTGGCAGTGAAGCTGGTGCCCCTCTGGCTGGGGGTTGCCACTGGTGCAAGATGTTGATGTGCCCGACATGGCAACCCCAGGGGCATGAGTGGGTGGGCAACTGGGTCCTGGGGCTGGGCTGTGGAGCGATGTTATTCGAGTCGGGAGTCTTCTGTTCCAGCAGGGGTGGACACTGCAACTGGACACCTGCAGATGGCTGATGTGCAGGCACCAAATGGCAGGGCACGGTGGCAGCAGGCAGGCAGGCAGGCAGCAGCAGATGGCACATGGGAGGCTGCTCGGGGCACTGGGGGGCAGTAATTCGGCCTTCTGGGCAGGAGCGTGGTCTTCCGTGTGTTTTCGCGTGGCCAGCTTGATACGGAGTGATTTGGCACGTGAAAATCCTGCACGTCAGCGTGAAAATCGAGGAAAGGCCCTTAGCGCGTTAGCGCGTCAGCACGCGTACGCGATTTCATTGGACCAAAGGCCCTTACAGTGTAAGTACGTCTGTGACGTTTTGCGCACGGGCGTTGCCCGTACGCGATTTCATTGGACCAAAGGCCCTTACAGCGTAAGCGCGTCCGTGACGTTTTGCGCACGGGCGTTGCCCTGGCAGGGCTTGGTGATCCCGCGTGCCTTTATGTTCTGTACGTGCTTTTCGTGCGGTGCGTGTGTTTTCCATCCTTTGGGGTTCACACGCTATTACTTCTCAGCGGGTGTTGGCTACGCGTTCTTCTACACGCAAGGAGACGGTGAGTGGTACCCCGCTCCCCCAGGCCCGATCGCGTGAATAACTTCACGCGAACCCCTGAAATACACGCGCCCAGGCTATTCACGTGTGGAACTTCCCACGCACCCCTGAAATACACGTACCCTGCTGAAATTGCGTGTAAAACTTCCCGCACACCCCTGATATACACGCGCCCAGGCTATTCGTGTGTGGAACTTCCCACGCACCCCTGAAATACACGCGGCCAGGCTATTCGCGTGTGGAACTTCCTGCGCACCCCTGAAATGCACGTACCCTGCTGAAATCGCGTGTAAAACTTCCCGCGCACCCCTGATATACACGCGCCCAGGCTATTCACGTGTGGAACTTCCCACGCACCCCTGAAATACACGCGCCCAGGCTATTCGCGTGTGGAACTTCCCGCGCACCCCTGAAATACACGTACCCTGCTGAAATCGCGTGTAAAACTTCCCGCGCACCCCTGATATACACGCGCCCAGGCTATTCGCGTGTGGAACTTCCCACGCACCCCTGAAATACACGCGGCCAGGCTATTCGCGTGTGGAACTTCCCGCGCACCCCTGAAATACACGTAGCACGCTGGGAGACATGAGTGGGGGCCTGGTGGAGGGTGCCCCTGGATGGTGGGGGGTGGGGGTGGTGGGAGACATGAGTGGGGGCCTGGTGGAGGGTGCCCCTGGATGGTGGGGGGTGTGGGTGGTGGGAGACATGAGTGGGGGCCTGGTGGAGGCTGCCCCTGGTGGCTGGGGGGTGGGGGTGGTGGGAGACATGGGTGGGGGCCTGGTGGAGGGTGCCCCTGCACTGCTGGGGGGTGGGGGTGGTGGGAGACATGAGTGGGGGCCTGGTGGAGAGTGCCCCTGGATTCTGGGGGGTGGGGGTGGTGGGAGACATGAGTGGGGGCCTGGTGGAGGGTGCCCCTGGATGGTGGGGGGTGGGGGTGGTGGGAGACATGGGTGGGGGCCTGGTGGAGGCTGCCCCTGGTGGCTGGGGGGCGGGGGTGGTGGGAGACATGGGTGGGGGTCTGGTGGAGGGTGCCCCTGCACTGCTGCGGGTGGGGGTGGTGGGAGACATGAGTGGGGGCCTGGTGGAGGGTGCCCCTGGATGCTGGGGGGTGGGGGTGGTGGGAGACATGAGTGGGGGCCTGGTGGAGGGTGCCCCTGGATGCTGGGGGGTGGGGGTGGTGGGAGACATGAGTGGGGGCCTGGTGGAGGGTGCCCCTGCACTGCTGGGGGGTGGGGGTGGTGGGAGACATGGGTGGGGGCCTGGTGGAGGGTGCCCCTGCACTGCTGGGGGGTGGGGGTGCAGGGGGACATGAGCAGGTGTGCAGGGTAGTCTCCTGTTTTGTGGGCTGCCTGCAGGGGCCGTCGAGGGTGTACAGGGAACACCTGTGACCCACCCAGCCTAATCGCGTGTGGAACTTCCCGCGCACCCCTGAAATACACGCGCCCAGGCTATTCGCGTGTGGAACTTCCCGCGCACCCCTGAAATACACGTGCCCAGGCTATTCGCGTGTGGAACTTCCCGCGCACCCCTGAAATACACGTACCCTGGCTAATCGCGTGTATAACTTCACGCGAACCCCTGAAATACACGTAGCCCAGGCTATTCGCGTGTGGAACTTCCCACGCACCCCTGAAATACACGCGCCCAGGCTATTCGCGTGTGGAACTTCCCGCGCACCCCTGAAATACACGTACCCTGGCTAATCGCGTGAAAAACTTCACGCGAACCCCTGAAATACACGTAGCCCGCTCCCCCAGGCCCGATCGCATGAAAAACTTCACACGAACCCCTGTAATACACGTAGCCCGCTCCCCCAGGCCCGATCGCGGGAAAAACTTCACGCGAACCCCTGAAATACAAGTAGCCCGCTCCCCCAGGCCCGATCGCGTGAAAAACTTCACGCGAACCCCTGTAATACACGTAGCCCGCTCCCCAAGGCCCAATCGCGTGAAAAACTTCACGCGAACCCCTGTAATACACGTAGCCCGCTCCCCCAGGCCCGATCGCGTGAGAAACTTCACGCGAACAACTGTAATACATGTACCCTGCTAAAATCGCGTGTGAGACTTCCCGCGCACCCCGGTATACACGCACACGTATTTTTTGTCAGCGGGTGTCCGTGTTTGTGGGTACCCCTTTGCACGTCATTTGTCCTGGAGGGCCACAGTATAGGACATTCATCATGGCAGTATATAGGTGCTATTTGTTGGCGCACCTTTTGGTGCACATTTCTTACAGCCGCAGAGACGCTACCGCCTGCTTTCTTGTGGCGGTCGTGTTTGTGCCTGTGCGCTGGTTTGAGCGTGTGCTTTTTTGCCCTATTCTATTCCATGAATACATGTTGTAGGCGAGCGTGTGGGCGTTCCGCGCACTTGTGCCCTGAACTTCCCCCGTGACGCCCACGTTTTGGCAAGTTGTTCCCCATTCCGAGTGTTACGCCCGTGTTCCGCCTACTTTTGTTGCGTGCGCCGCGCTATGTGCGAATTTCGCTGTGGCCTGTACGATTTTCGCTGTGACCTGGCGCACGCTGTTAGATGGCCTGTCCGCCAAAGTGCGCCGCGCACTTTTTTATCGCACATCCGCTGGTTTTCTCGCGCACGGACTTCCATGAATCGATGTGCGCTGCTTTTCGTGCGATTTTCGCACTTGCACTGCGATTTTCGCTATTCCACTGCGATTCGCACGTTTTTGCCCACTTGCGCCGCGCTAATTATTCCATGAATCGGCCTGACAATGTGTGAGCTTAATAATTTCATTTAATTTTAAACACCTTTTTTTGTAAAATGCCATCAAGAAAACAACAACAAAGAGTTATAAGAAAGGGTTGTCTGCAGGGAAGTACACTTAAACAGTATGTTTTTTTTTTAAAGTAGTGTTTTTAAATCTGTAGATACACATACTATAGATAATGTTACAATGTCTAGTGTTGAGGATAGTTTTAAAAATTTTGAAGTTGAAATAATAGATATGCCAACCCAAAGTTTTGCTGGAACCGATAATGTTTTTATTGAAAGTAAAAAAAGAAACAGATTTTCAAAAATGTTACTAGCTAGTAAAAAAAGAAATATTTTTAGAAAAAAAGGTAGCAAATGTGCTATCAATTTGAAACAGAGGAATAAAGATATATATATAGGAAAATGTATCACTCCCAAGTTTTTACAAATCTTTGGGGAAGTGTGAAACCAAAATGTAGATATGTGGTAAAACTTGTTTTGCAAAAGAAACAAGTAGAAGTAATCATTAAGAAAGCTTTTGATATGAAAAGAAAATTGTTCATTTTCGTATTACATAAACTTAAGAAATGTCTTAAGGTGACTACACCATTCTATACAAATGTAGAAACAGTTCTTACAAGTGAAAACCTTTGTGACGTCTTTGGTGGAGAGTGGAAACACACTTCTCATAATGAAATATTTTTTAATGAGCAGAGTTACATTCAAGGAAAGAATGTTCCACTAGCTATTGATGAGAGTGGACATAGCTATCAAGTCCAAAATGGCTTGATTGCTAAAAAAGAAGGAATTATATAGTGTAATAATACAGAAATGGAAACTGTAGGCCAGTCACAAATGAAACGAAAGAAGAATTGTGAGGAATGGTCTTGTAATTTCTTGTGCAATATAGATATGTATTCTTGAAAAGTTTTAAAGAGATTTTTGCAAGTTTTGCACAAAATGATAATGTTCAAAGACAGATAAAGATGCTACAAAGAATAGATGACTGTGAAGTTTGTGATATTGCAGATTCTTTGTTTATTTTAGTAAATGGTCTTGCCACTAAAGATAAGAGCATTTGGCAACAGCTAATCGATATTGGAAAAGTGAAAAACGCATTGTCATTTCGATTGGAGCACAATGATGTACATATACAAAGGCACTCTGCCTGTATCAGACTTGTCTATGCTTGATGTTGAGTCAACAAACAAAGGAAGTGGAGGTCACTTTCAGCATCTATCTGTTGCAGAAGGGAATAGTTTGTATGAACATTACACTATTCATCATCTACCCTCACATGAAGCCAAAGGTGACAATTTAGAATTGTATCAAATGAAAGCAATGAAAGGTGTACCAATTAGTACCTGGGAAAAGGCATTAGAAACCAGATGTTTCCCTATGGTTTTTCCCTATGGACGATAGGAAGGTGTGAATCTCTGCTTCAGAATGTCGTTGTATGTCGTTGTACAAGAATGTATTCAGAAGATTCATGATTCCACACCAATGTTGAATATATTTTTCACTTATTAGATGAAAGTGAATTTTCAACATATGTTATGCTGTTTCTCATACACTTCAGACTGGAACTAGATTTCAAAATCTTTCTGCATGTGAGATGCTGCAACAGGTGCAAGGAAAAAATGAGGTTTTACCGAGCAAACTTACCAATATTCTTGCTACAATAATAGGAACTAAAGAATATTGGTTTAGGAGACACTCTGAGGTTAGATGCATGATCAGAAACTTGGGATCTCCAACGTGGTTTGTGATTTTAAGTTGTGCTAAGTATGTTTGGGATGATCTTCCAGAGTGGATTCGGTAAACTAATGCAGAGAAATACAACATAGAGCACATGACACCAGGAGAATTGTGTTCTATGGACTCTGTAAGTGAATCGTGTTTTTTCATGACAGATATTTATCCATGTTACACTTTGTATGTAATAAAGAAAATAGTCCACTAGGCCCTGTGGAACATTTCTTTGGAGGAATGAGTACCAGGGACATGGGGCTCCACATATAGATATGCTGTTGTGGATTAAAGATGCTCCTCAGTTTGGTAAGGAAATGATGGCTGTGTGATGGAGTTCATTGAAAAATATGTT